>NW_012267257.1:14266391-14310043 GCF_000151885.1 Dipodomys ordii | reverse complement strand
CATTCAATCTCCAGGAGGAAGAAGGGTAAAGGAGAAAAAAATCTTCTGCTATGAATAAAGAATAAATTAAATCTCAGATGTTAACTGATGATTACAAAAGACAAGAAACCATAGGAGGGAGGGGGTGGACCAGAGCAGAGGGGGTGTTGCTGAGCTTTTGAGGCAGATGCTCCCCAGGACTAAATTACAGAGAGAGGGAGAGGGGGAGGAGAGGAGAGGAAAGGAGAGACAGAGAGAGAGAGAGAGAGAGAGAGAGAGAGAGAGAGAGAGAGAGAATGTGAATGTCATCTATAGCCCTGCTCTGGAGGCTGGGAGCTATTTCTAGTCAGTGGGAAAGAAAGAAATCTGCCTTTTCTTTAGGAAACACTTACTTTCTTTGTTTTGGAGAATGATACCCAGTTCTGCACATATGTGGATGCCTTTTTTTAAACGAAGTGTTACTCAGGGATCCAAAAATAAGGAACAGTAGACATGCAGAGCAGGCATCTGTGGATTTTGTTACTCAGCAACCATTGTGCCCTCCCCTAAAAGAACACTGAATGAGAGGGTGCAAATGTGTCGGAACGTTCTCATACTCCATCCATGTGGTGCTGGTGAGACGGACCCCACAGGGCACACTGGCCAACTGGCCCTAGGACTTTTGCCCAGTTTGTGAAAGACAGGCTCGCTGTCTGCTGTGGGAACCAAGTGGATGGAATTTCAGCCTGGAGGGGCAACTGGCTTGCTTCATCCAAGCTTGCAAGGAGGCCAAGTAGAAAAGAACCAGGGGAGCAACAGAGGCTCCTGAGGACATTGTCAAAGACTCTGGAATCGGTTGGAGCTGAAATAGAATAGCACTTTATGTCTTTTTCATGCTGTATGCCTGACCATCTTTCCTACCATTTGTTATTCCCATCAATTTGTAGATGTGTTTCTGATACTTGCAACCCAAAGTTTTCTACTGAATGCAAGTGAGTTCAGAAAGCCCAAGAGACTTGTCCAGATTACTGTGCTGGGCAGAATAAAGTAAGCACTGCCATGGCTGCCATTGCCCAATGCTGCTCTTGCTGTACAAGAAGCCTGTAGGCTTGCTTCCAGATACTTTTGGACTCGAGTATACAGCTGCCTCTGAGAGAGAGCCCCAGCCAGGAGTTGGCAGTCAGAGAAACCACATGTTCTGTTCTGTGTTTCTATGTAGCAGTGCTCTCTGAGGACAGCCTGAAAAAACATGAATGGAAGTAGAGGTCCAATAAGCATTCATTATATACAATGTACACGATGTAAACAAATGCACTATGTAACTTGGAGGTGGGGACAGGAGGAGGAACATGGGGGAGAATGAAGAAAGGGGTGATACTGTACTCAAAACCTGACGTATTGAGTTGTAGCTCCTTTGTACAACTAAATAATAATAATAATAAATTAATCTTTCTGTAAAAAAAGAAGCCCAGGTCTCCACTTGCTCCTTCCTATAAGCAAAGGAAAATTCCAAACTCTCCCCTTCCTCTCCCCTGGCATGAGCTGATATGCAAATTTTCCTTGAATGGAAAGCAGTAGGAAGCAGCTGTTAAGGGAATGTGCAATTAGAAAAGAGAAGCCATTTTAATATTTATGTTTCCCTAGCAAGGACTGATTGAGTGCCTTCTACAGTGCTAGAATAGAAGCACTAATAAAAGACAAAATCCATGCTGTCACAAAGAATGTAGTTGAGCCAGGAGGAAGAAAATCAATGGGTAAGCCCTAGAATCAACTTCAGACGCTTGTTTCTACTTTATTTCCTTTCCCTGCAGGAGGTCAAATGCAGGGCTTTGCACGTGCTACAGACTCCTATCAGAGTAATAAATCATAATTTGCCTGTAATCCTGGCACTCAGGATGTTGAGGCAAGAGGGTTGTGAGTAGAAGGCCAGCATTCGTCACAGAGTATATGACCCTGTCTGGATGGGGGGAAAAAAAGGATAAAGAAGCAAATAACAAACAAAATCAGTCCATACCTCTGTGAGACTCACCAAGATTGGAGCCACAGTTGAAGACTTTAAAACTACAGCTCAATTTACCAGGATAAATAACCCCTTGGAGCAACAGTATATTCAATAATCCTACCAAACTGCTAACTACTGCCACAGCATTCTGGAGCTTGTAAACATAACAGTAGCACTAGCAACTGATGGAGTAAACGCATATCTTCCTCTTTGACAATAAAGGCGATGCTGGGTATAGTTTTGACTTTACATGGTAGAAATACATATCTTTGCCTTACTGCCACAAGGAGATGTTAAATTCAATAGGTCTTTGACCATATCACCATCTTACAAGTCCCAAGGCTATATACCCCACAAATAAAGCGTGGGAAGTAGTGTGGCCAGTATTACTGATATTGATCTAGCTAATTTGGATACAAACATGCCTGGTGTAAGTGTGTGTTGATGGGAGTCCTGGGAAAATATAGGGACTAACTACTTCAAATAATCTTCTCAGGGAGGACCTACGGTACGGAAATATAGATCTATATACGCTATCATTTATACACTTCTTGAATTTTGGAGGTAACAGAGAACACATTTGGTCCAACCCATTCATCTAGTGAACCCAGAACTACCAACCTTAATTTGGGCATGGAGAAAGAAAAGTCTTTCCAATTCCTCTGAACAGTGGAAGAAAAACAGCTCAAACGATGGTCCAAGTCTCTGAGGTAGAAGAATCTCCAATTAAGGAATTTGCTGCATGATGAAAGCAGAAAGTTCTAAGTAAGCAGTCAGCTGGGTTTCTACCTAGTAACTCTAAGCACCGGATACCTGGAAGGAACCACAGGTAGAGAACTTAGGAGAGGGGATTTTCAATATATGGAATCACTTAATCACATCAAGTTTGCTTCCTGTTATGCAGCTCTGGGCTGTGTTGTATTGGTGGTTTTACTTCCTTCTCTTAGGGACCCAATAATGGTGTTACCAGGGGTGATTGAGATTGCCTAAAGGGAAATGAGGAGAACATAGGAAAGTTCTTGGGGACTTCCTTGTTTTAGTGTTGAAAGGAGGAAATTAGTGATTTGATTTCATGTGGGGAACGAAATGAGGACACTGAGTCTAAACAATGCCAGCCATCCTGGTGCCTGGCCAGGGCTTGGGGGCTGTCCACCTAGCTCCCAGGCCTAGAGGTGAGATAAGCCAGTATTTGAATTACAGATGCCTGGCTCAATGGGTAAAGCCAGGAGGCCCCTGTTTTGGGGAATATGTAGATACAGTGTGATGTTTGGGCCCAGGGGAGCCCTGGTCCTTGTGCTGTGTTTATGTATCATTATACATGCTGAGGCTTAGTCTCCATCCTTTGCCTTTAAAAGCTTGTCCTCTGTTGTTAAAAGCTTGGTGCAAGCTCTGTTGGGTTTGCAGGTCTTTGTAATTTGGCTGCCTGCAGAATGCTAGCATTCCAAGAAAGACTCCAAAATTCGATCCCTCAAAAATGGCTTCTCTATTTTTCTCAGGATTGGATTTATATCTGATTTAAGATATAATTACTGTATAAGAGTGCAAACGCACCATGTCTAGCATTGAGGTGGGGCAGGGGTGTCAGATGGACCCTATTGAGTCCCTATTCAACCTTTCACTGGCAGGATCAGCAGAGGCTGAGATCATTACATGCCTAGTCATGTGGAAAAGCTGTTTTCTAGCTAAGGTGCTGCCAGAGGCTAGGAGACCAGGAATTGGATAATGGAGGAGGGACCTCAAATGCCAGCTGCATTCTAGTGACCAAAGGCAGTATGTCTTTCCAGGTGTACACCTCCTTCACTGTGCTGGAGCATAAATATAAAGATCAGCCAGGTGGTGGTGGCTCACACCTGTAATCAGAGCTACTCAGGATCTGGGGATCACGGTTCAAAGCCAGCCTGGACAGGAAAGTCCGTGAGACTCTTACCTCCAATAAACTACTCAGAAAACCAGAAGTGGTGCTGTGGCTCAAGTGGTAGAGTGCTGGCTTGAGCTGAAGAGCTAAGGGACAGCACCCAAGCCCCACAACTGACGAAGAAAAAAAAATCACATGCACACATCTTTGTATCTATTTCAGAATAGTAGGGTTTGATTCTATCTCCTCCACCACCCTGCTCAGACCATGGATGATATTTGGTTCTTAGATGGAGCTAGAAAATGGCAAGAACCCCCTCTATGTGGGCTTTTCCTTCCTTACCTAGGAAAGCACTTTTGCAAGCTGAAACTAATGAAGGGCTGGGAGGCAGTTAGAAAGACTACAAAGGCCATACTCTTCTCTCCACCTCCTAATTGCTTGGGGTCGGGGAGGGAGTGAGAACCCCCTTTTATGTGTGATCTGGAAGCAACATGGACTTCTCCTTCTCATCTACAATGATTAAAAGGTGGCAGGATGGCTGGTGTGACCCAGATCATGTAAAGAGAATGGAAAAGAAGGATAGCATCCTGGTCCCAGTTGGAGATTACTGCCAGTTAGCCCCAAAGATTCCTGAGGCTTTAAGTGGTAGAGAAGGAAAGCCAGAGGGCAAGGAAAGGGAGAACACAGAGAGACACTGACTGCTTATGGCATACATTTGTGCTGGGACAGTTTGTTGTGCTTGGTTGTTTTTCAGTATTTAGATGATCAATGTAAAGAAGGTTATTAGCATGCTGAGTTTTCTTATTTTTATTCTTAGGAAACCATGTTTTATTTATGTGTTTAATTATTTTTGTAGCACTAAGATTTTTTTTTTTCAGGTCATGGGGCCTGAACTCTGGGTGTGGGCGCTGTCCCTCAGCTCTTCATGTAGCACTAAGATTTGAACTGAGGAATTCATACTTCCCAGGCTGGCACTCTACTACTTAAGCTCTGCCTTTTTTTCACTTTAACTTTTTTTTTTTTTTTTTGTCAGGAAGGGTCTTGCATTTTTCTTTGGGTCATGATTCTCTTACCTAAGACCTCTTTCATAGCTGAGGTAACAGGTGAGTTGGTTGCTTACACTGAAGGGAGAAAGCTGAGTCTAACTAACTTCTTACAACAGCCATTCTGATGCCTCTTTCTGGGCTGAGGGAGCTCTCCACCCAGTGCTGAAAAGTCTAGAGATGAGAGAGGCCATTTATTGGTTTGCACAACTCTGCTTCAGAGAAATGAAGATGTCCTAGCCTTAGGAAAGCTTTGTATAGAGAATGCTCTGCTTCTGCCTTGATTACCTCCCTGAATGACTTGAATCACTAGCCCCTAAGTAGCCTCTAAGATTTCTCCGATATGGAAGTCATCTTCCCTAGATGGAAAAGTTCTGCTGGTACCTGAGCTTGTACCTAAGTATGTCCTAATGAGGTCTGCTTTGCTTAGCTCCCACCCAAGCATGTGGTCTTTTTCTTTAAAAAGCTTGGTTCAGGCTTTGTTTGGGCCTGCAGAACTTTGAGATAAGAGTCCATCTGCAGTTGCTGGCCTTTTAATAAAGACTCCCAATTCGATCTTTCAAAATATGGCTTCTCTGTTTTCTTGCTGTATAACAACACCTAAATTCTAGCATTTAGTTGGCTGGGCAGGTGGATCAGGAGGTCAAGGCCAGAGAGATCTTGATTCAAAGTCAACCAGGGGTTAGGAGTATGTGGGGTGGGGTTGGGGGGGGGGAAGGAAGAATTTATAAGGACCTTCAATAAGGAATATTAAGAATACAAATAAGCTGATTTAAAAAATGGGTGAAGGAACCGAGCAGCAGTGGCTCATGCCTGTAATCCTAGCTACTCAGAAGGCTGAGATCTGAAGATCATGGACCATGGTTCAAAGCCAGCTCGGGCAGGAAAGTCCATGAGACTCTATCTACAATAAAACACTAGAAAAACAGAAGTAGTGCTGTGGCTCAAGCAGTAGAGTGCTCGCCTTGAGCTGAAGAGTACAGGGACAGCACCCAAGCCTAGAGTTCAAACGGTCCCTCCCCCCCAACAAAAGGGTGAAGTATTGAATAGATTTCCTTCAAAGGAACTATATGAGTAGCCAATTAAGGACTGAAAAGTTACTCATCATCATCAGTGATTAGGGAAACTGTAGTAACACTTCAACAGGGTACTCAGAAAGAGCAGGTAAAACAATAGCAAGTGCAGGTCAGAATGTGGAAAAGTTTAAATCTACATATATTGCAGACAATGATGAAAATGTGAATGGTACAGCCACTTTAGAAAACAAGTAGATATTTCATCAAAAAGCTAACCATAGAGTCATCATTTAACCCAGCACTTCTACTCCTAGGTATATACCAAGAGAACTGAAAACATATGTCATACAAAATCTTGCATGTGAATGTTCATGGCAATGTTATTTGTAATAGCCAACAAATGGAAACAATCAGTTATGTCCATCACCTGATGGTAGCAGAGATATAATATATCCAAGCAATGGAATGTTGTTAGCCACCAAAAGGACTGAGGTACCGACTCAGGCTATAGCACAGGTAAACCTTCAAAACATGATGTTGAATGAAAGAAACCAGACACATATTATGAGTCCATTTATATTGAATTTCCAGAAGAAAAATACCCATAGGAATGGAAAATAGATTTAGTGTTTTCCAGAGTCCTGGAAAGGTAGGGAATGGGGAGTGATTGTTAAAGCATTCAGACTTCCTTTGTACAGTGAAAATGTTTGAAATCTGAGAGAAGATATATTGTACAAACTCATGTGAATATGCTAAAACCCACTGGTTTGTACATTTTTAAAAGATGAATTTTATGCATGCATTTTTACTATTATCTACTGTCTAATGACTCTTCATCAACAACCAGCCACATAGTACAAGATGGCTGATAGGATCAATGAAAGGATCCATCACATCCATGCCAGGGGACCATGCGGAGGCAGGCAGGCACAGGAGAAAGATTATTACAAGGTGTATTAGAGGAGCCATATTTCCCCTGGAGAGAGAGCGCATGGCAGCCTCCGCTATCCAGGTAACAGCAAGGTCTGGGGGTAGGAAGTGAGGTAGATGGGAATTCAGGTGGGTCTGGGTGGAGAGAGGGAGGGGCCAGCTGTATGGCAGGAACTCAGGGAGGAGCTCAGGTCTGGGTAGAGCTGAGGACCAAAGATGGGCATAATGCTTACATAAGCAGCCCCATAGGATTATAATTTCCTAGTATCATCCTAGCCAACCTGGCTTGTTTATGTACTCTGAGATGATCAAACAATGATGAAATCACCCATTTAATGCATTTGACACTATATGAATGCACGTGACTATATTTTTTCTTTTTCTACGGCAACCTAGAGTTGCACACATGTTAGCAAAGAACTCTACCACAGAGCTGCCTCACCCTCATCCCCACATGATTAAATCTTAATAAAATCATTATTTAAAAATAAGATGGGGACCTGCTTTGGTAAAAGTGACACTCCCCAAGCAATGGGCCTAAGATGCTTATTTCCTGGGACCAGATGTAAAATGAGATTTCTAGGTGCCAGTCGGGAACCATTTAAAAAGATATCCTGCCAAGAAGACAGAATCCAGAAGATCCTGTATAGAAATGGCTGCCCCATGCTAGGGGGAGCTTGAGTTGGTGACTAATTGAATGGAGGCCACGCCCATCCCTGCCAAGGATGAGGAACTGAGAACTTTCTGATAGGTACAACTAAGTGAGAAATGTCATCTAGAATCGTTTCCTATGTTCAGACAAACTCCAAGCTAGAGTAGTCAGGAGACAGCATGGGCTGGGGTGAGGAAAGGGCTGGCTAAGGGTAGTAAGGCTTCCCTCCTGTGGACTCTATCTTAAGCAGAACAAGCAGGCCGAAGCAAGCGCCTGAAGTTTGCTCAGAGTAAAAGCTCTGGTTATCATGGGACTAAACAACACACTAATTCCTAGAATTCTTTTTTTTTTCTTATGATTGAGAACAAATCAGAGAATATTTTTGTTTTCTTGGGGGTGACAAATTACGTTTCATACAGGGTTAAGGGCTAAACCTCATGAGGTACCTACTTGCTGCTGTTCTACATAGAAGTTAAACTAGTAAATAATTCCAGCAAGTGCTAAATGATATGAAGGAATAATAATTGAGATGAATGTGTGTGTGTAAGAAAGAGAGAAAGAGAGACTGAGACAGAGATGAGAGATGATGAAGGTGTAAAGTGTTTTGGTAGCAGATGAGATACGGGAAGTAAAAGTGATTTTTTTTTCTCATTTAAACTAAACTTCCCAGTTTGGAGAACTAGGTGCCTGATTGTCCTAATAACCAAGTCAAGGAATGCAAAAGGAAGAGCAGGTTTTATTATGAGAAAAGAAGATGGCATTTTGTTTTATACTTGTCTGTGTCAGGTAAAAGCAGTTGGAAGTACAGTGTGGAACTCAAATGGCACTTTGGATGAAATAGATTTGGTATATATCAGGCAAGACAAATCACTTAGAAAGAATATAAGGTGAGAAAAATGTTTGAAATAGAACCAACTTTTAATTCTTAGGCAGTGCCCATGCAGCTATAAAGGAGAAAAATCTAAAGAGGCTGGAGGTGAGATTCAAGTGTTAGCTCACTAGCCTATTAATCATAAGATTCTGAATTCGGCCGGGCGCTGGTAGCTCACACCTGTAATCCTAGCTACTCAGGAGGCTGAGATCTGAGGACTGTGGTTCAAAGCCAGCCCAGGCAGGAAAGTCCAAGAGACTCTTATCTCCAATAAACCACTTGAAAACTGGAAGTGGCACTGTGGCTCAAGTGGCAGAGTGCTCACCTTGAACTGAAGAGCTGAGGGACAGTGCTCAGGCCCAGAGTTCAAGTCTCATGACTGACAAAAAAAAAAAAAAGACTCTGAATTCAAACCCTAGAACAGGAGAGAGCAAAAGTGAGAAGAGACAAGAGTCAGAGAGACAGAGACAGAGACAGAAATAGTAGCTACACTAATAGACTAAGTGAGGATGTCTGAAAACAATTCCTTTCAACAACATAAATTAAATATTGGCAATGGCTGGATCAGTAGCAATACTGTGTTTCTCCATGACACATTTGCTAACACTCTGACTAAGTGATGAGGCACATCTTTTGTGCTAGCGATGAACTTGCAGTGTCCTACTTAACTTCTCATCTACCCAGTGAGCCCTTGAAATTAGTAATGTCATCTTGCAAGATAAATGGAGGATGGGGTTTTGGACCAAGATTCAGAATAAAGTCATGCCTAATTCCCTTTAAGGACTGGGCATGTGACTCTTTGGTAGAGTGTTGGACCAGCATGAACAAGGCCCTGGGTTCAACCCCCAGCCCTGTGAGCGAATACAATAAAGTCAGATATCTGTAGACCTATGTATCACTTACGAGAGCCCAAGGCCATAACCACATATAGGGCCTCTCCTGCTCTGACCCTGGATTTACTTCTAACCTCATTTCCCACTATTTCCCATTGCTCACTGTACCCTCCAAGCAATCCGATTACTCAGTTATATCAAAGTCTCCTTGATTCTTTCCTCCGTCTCTACTTCCCTCTCTCCCTTCTTTCCTTCATTTTGTTCTTTAGTCCTTTCTCTTTTTAAAAAATTATGAAATATTAGTTGTACAGGTGAGGGGGGGTTGTCACGTCTCCACACAAATAAACAGTGAATCTATGTCACTCTCCACTCCCCTTTTAAAATCCTTTCCCTTCTTCAGAGGGACAAGGCCTTCTTCTGTAGCTCTTCCTCCTCTTTCAGGCTCAGCCTCCTAAGTAGTTGGGATGACAGGCAGGGGCTACCACATCCAGCTCTAGATGCTGTTTCTGCAGCTTGGAATACCTGTTTCTAGCCTAAAATCCTTTGTCTCCTTTCCATTGGTCTTAGACTAAATGCAAATATCATCATGCATGACCAGATCCTTGTCTATTGATGAAGAAAAACTAGCCCACAATAGAGTTCCACACTACTTAAACTGTCAGAGAAAAAGTTAAAGTCTCAGCAAAAGCCTAGCTTGTCTCAAAGATTTTTCTGGACACTGTGTCGCATTTGAGATGTGTGTTACCAGCATTTTTAAAAACCAGAGCCAGCCTCTTGAATTCCTCACTTATCATGTTTTCCCTCCTCTCAGGAACAGCATGAAATCCTTCTCTCCCACCTTGGTTTGTATACACTTTCCTCTTTTTCTGAAAAAAATCACAGAATCCCTCCTCCCCAGAATGTAACAAGACAATGCTGAGTCAAAGTATTAAGTTGTAATTGTGTTAAAAAAAAAACACACATAACAGCTTTTTAGGGAGAGAAAGACAGTAAAAGAAGAGGGAGGGTAGAGAAAGAGAGAGACAGAGAGACAGAGAGAGAGAGACAGAGAGAGAGAGAGACAGAGAGAGAGAAGAAGGGAGAGAGAGATGCCTGCCATATCACCTCTGCTTTCTTCACCTAAATCCATAACTTGAGACAACATTATGAGAACACATCAGTTAAACCAAGACTGAAAGACTTCCTACAAAAAAATTCAGCACACTTTACGAGTGTCCAAGATGAAGAAAAAACAAAGAAAGACTAAGAAACGGTCACAGACTGGAGGAGAGGAGGGGACATGGTAAATAATGATATAAGGTAGCCTAGATTGCACTAGGAACAGAAAAAAATAATACAGTAGAAAAGCTGCAGGAATCTGAATCATCTGAGTTTAGTCAATCTTATTGTACCGATATTAAGTGTTTATTTTTGAGAAATATACCATAATCTGTCAGATGGTCACAACTTCTGCTCCTCTAATTTGCTTGTTCCATGAGGGCAGAGGCCTGGCACATCTTTGTCTCTGTGGCATGCCTCACCCCTAGCGCAGTGCTTTGCTTATCACTTATTGGTCTCCTACTTATTGGTATGTTGCTATAGCAGCCTGAATGAACTAAGATATCTGTAATAATTGCTCATTAAGTACTTGTTAAATTCATGGATTTAAAAACATAGTTCTCATAGAATATGTGGTAAGCAGGTGTCAAAATGTTTATCTATTTATTTAGTTTGTGTCAGTTATGGGGCTTGAACTACTGTCCCTTAGCTTTTTCTGCTCACGGTTAACTCTCTTGCCATTCAAGCCACATCTCTACTTTCAGCTTCTTGCTAGTTAATTAGAAAGATAAGAGTCTCATGGACTTTCCTGCTCAGGCTAGCTTTCAACCATGATCCTCAGACCTCAGCCTCCTGAGAGGTTAAGATTTTAGGCATGAGCCACTGATGCCTGGCTTCAAAATATATTTAAATCATTTAAAGAATCAACCAGCAAGACGGAACCAGCAAGGAGAATTCAAGGAACAGACATTTATCTAGAGGCAGTTAAGGCATGCTGAAATAAGTTAGATAGATTAAAAACAAACCTGAAAAAAACCCAAAAAGCAAAAACAAACAAACAAACAAAACTGGTTACTGTCCTACAGGGTAATAATTTGTAATCTTTGGTTTGTCTTGTGTATTGAATGGGAATCATTTCTATCTACAAATTATCAGGTAAGTTGGTAGACTCAAATAACAATAATTAACAAGTCAACTAAAGGTACATTATCTGGAGAAAGTACACTGCAGAGAGCCTGTTATACAATGCTTTAATATGATATTGAATAGAGTGCAGTTATCTTTTTTTGCCTTAATGATAAGTTTTGATCATTTAACAAAACAGAATGAGCCTAGGCTCTCATGGTTCACACCTGCAATCCTAGCTATTCAGGAGGCTGAGAACTGTCAGCCCAGGCAGACAAATCTGAGAGACTCTTATCTCGACCAAAAAGCCAGAAGTAGAGCTGTGGATCAAGTGGTACAGCTTCAGCCTTGAGTGATAAAAGTAAGGGACAGTGTCCAAGCCCTGAGTTCAAGCCCCAATACTGGCACATACACATACACACACACACACACATGCACACACACACACACACACAGAATGAGTGAACAAGAGCAACCCTTGGAGGTTGTCTGTGGAGGGTCGGTCACCTGGAGAGTGAGGCACTAGATATCGGCTTCATCATGTCCCAGGGGTAAACCATCATCATTTGATCAGCATCCATCTCTTAGAGAGAGCCAATGTTTCATGTTTGTGAAGTCAGGCACAATCCTCATGGCCAAGATGATTCTTAGCAAGGCCCAAGGTTTTCTTTTTTTTTTTCCCCTATGACTGTGTAACGTGTGTGTGTGTGTGTGTGTCTTGTTTTTTTTTTTTTTTCCAAGATAGTTTAGTGCTCTTGCCACCTTTGTTTCTAGGCTGTTGTTTGTTTTGTGGCTATTCATGCAACCTCAGCTGGGAATTCAGAAAAATAATTGAGGTGTGTGGGAAGGAGAATTTGAAGGTGGGATCTGGGTCTGGGTGATGCAAGCAGACTAGGAAGAGGATCTCATTTGTACTCTGGTCAGTGAGAACCCACTGCATGCTGGATGGTAAGTATTAGAGCTACTTTTTTCCCCCCAGCTCTCTCTGCTCCATGGATTGCTATTCTGTAAAACAAGGCTAAAGGCCATCCTCAGGGGTAGAGCTATCTTTGAGACTAAAACGATAAGCATGAAACCAAGAGCTATCATGAGAAGAAAGTATTTCCAAGGCAAATAATGACTCAACTCAAGCTGCATTGGGTCCCCTGAGTCCACTGGCAGGCGCCTCTTGGCAAGTGGCATCGTGCCAGGGAATGAACACAAAGCCAATCCCTCACAGCCCGTAGGTACTGGAGGGGAGTTTCAGAAGCAGTCAGCAGCCATGCAGGCTGACAGGAGTTGCTTCATTCACACTCTGGTGTTGGTTCCCTGCAGAGCTTCTGCTGCTGGTAAACCTGTACACAGGGATCAGAGACCTTACATCAGGAAGAGACCTGGAAGGCTGTCTACTCTTTTTTCCTTATGCTGACCAGGAGTCCAAGGCAAAGAGCTTACAGCATTTGCCTACAGACACAGAGTTGGAGAATGGAAGAAATCAATAGAATCCAGGCCTCTTATTTCTTAGCTCAAGGTTTTTTCCAACCCTAGTACCTTACAGATAAACTAGGTCAGGGTGAGGAACCCTTGTGAATTTGCTATTTGGTGGACTGAACTCTCACAGGGAGCACGAGTTATCACTCAACACACAGGAAGAGGAGATGGGGAGCAGCCTGTGACAGCACGACAAGGTATTTTAGCACAGGCACAATTTAAAGCAGTACCATGGCAACTGGCCTTCCCTCTGAGCCCAGATAGCACTGTGAGCTCCAGGCTGTTATGGAAAATGGCTTCTGCTCTGCTGAGTGGTTTACCTGCAGTGAGAATCTAAAACCACTGAGTGAAGCCACAAGATGGGTTTAACTTCTTTACTAAGATTTGATGCGGGGTGGGGGTGGGCTGGGGGTGGGGAGTGGTGTCAGCATAAATCACAGAAGAAAGAAAGTCAGCAACCTTGTAAATCCCCCAGAACGATGGCATCCATCTCTAAAGCAGTATACTTTTGCTTCCTTCTTGAGCAAGATGCTGTTTCAAATGCCTCTCTCAAGTGCTAAATGTTCCAAGGAGGTACACTAGGTGCACTAGGGGGGGAGGGCATTATAATTTGTATTTTTTCCATATATTGCAGGTTCTGTTACTACAAAGAAAAGAGAAAGGAATCCTAACCTGCGGCAGCAGAGCAGGTGCAAGTCTGGAATAAGTTTGACTATTGGGCTGCTGTGCTGAGATGCTGAACCCTCCTAAATTGTGATCTTAATGTGTATTAAATCTTTCGTGAAACAGAAATGAAGCAGAGACCAGTTGTTTCCCATTTCTGAAGTTTCTAAATGAGCACATTGGAATAAGGACTTCTAGCTTCCTTGAGAAGCAGATATGGGCCAATGACCTGATTCTGACCACTGCACCAAGTGGAAGAGCAGCTTTGTGGGTGCATCTTGTTCTCGAGCCTTGCCCTCTTTCCTGAGGCTGCCTTCATTTGGACTGGTGACAAGTCATCTCGGGTCATGAAGATGATGGCCACATCATGGGAATAGTAGAGCAGGAAGACATACCTTTGTTACAATTTCAAGAAATTGCTGCTGGTGCTTGTGGCCCAGGCTTACAATCCTGGTTATGCAGGAAGATCAAACATTTTAGGCCAGGGGCTGGGAAGGTAGCTCAGTGGTAGAGCACTTGCCTTGCATGCATGAGGCCCTGGGTTCGATTCCTCAGCACCACATAAGCAAAAAGAAAAGAGCCAAAAGTGGCGCTGTGGCTCAAGTGGTAGAGTGCTAGCCTTGAGCTGAAGAGCTGAGGGACAGTTCTCAGGCCCAGAGTTCAGGCCCCACGACCGGACCCCCCCCAAAAAAAGTTTTAGGCCACTACATAGTGAGATCCTTCAGGGTCCACCAAGATAATTCAGGATAGTCTCTTCATCCTCAACTTTGTCATAGCTGCAAAGTCCCTTTGCCATTATGAAGTTAAAATTAAAAGGTTCCAGGGATTAGGATACCAGTCAAGGTTTTCTTTTTTCTTCCCTCCCTCCCTCCCTCCCTCCCTATTTTCTTCCTCTCTCCCTCCTCCCTCCCTCCCTCCCTTCCTTCCTTCCTTCCTTCCTTCCTTCCTGCTTCCTTCCCTCCTTTCTTCTTTATGTTGGCAATATTGGAGTTTGTACTCAGTGTCTTTTACTTAATAGCCCTGAACACTACCTTCAACTTTTTTTTTTCTTTTTTGGCTTTTGTTATTTTGGGGATAAGCTTTAACTGTGATCCTCCTATTTATCTTTCCGGAGCCATTTATCTTTCCCAGCCATCTGGGATGGCTGGAGTAAACCATCATCCCTGGTTTCCAGGGATGCAGAGCGAGATTTTGGGTGATGCCCACTGATGCTTGCTGGAACCTAGTGGCTTTCAAGCTTTGGGAAATGAGAAAACAGGAAATGAGCTATCATGGTGCAAAGACGGCAGTTGTTATTTTCCATCTCCTGGCCTTTCTTTTTTTCTCTCTCACTCTGTCCACATGTCAGAAGGCAACTACCTTGGAATCATTGACTCCATACAGGTGTCTGTCCCTTTCCAGTGTGGTGGAGGTCATACTAATATTATAATCAGAACAGGAGGGTTGGAAATACAGGAGACCCCCAGAGGTGCTCAGAAAGAAGAAAGGGAAGAGGAAGTAGGGGCAGGCAGAGGTACTGGCTGTAATTTGAGTCACATAAACACCACACCCACTCTTAGACAGTTTGTTCTACTTCTTCCTTGTTTGTGGAGGAAATAGGATCCTCCTGCTGTCCGCAGGGAGTGCCGGGGGCAGTCTGCCGTGGAGGTTCGTGGCAGGTGTGAGGATGAGGAGTGGTACAAAGCCAGGCTTCTGATATTTCTTTTGGCCCAAGTAGGAAGAGTTCCTGCACAGAAAAAGTAGACTGGAGAAAGTGTGTGGGATTTTCTCTTATCCTTGGCATATCGTTGCTGGGTTTGGGGGCTCATTTCAAAAGGAGGGGGTGCCACTGTCTCTTGCAGAAACTCCCTAACTCACAATCACTTAATATTCCATAACTAATTTCAGGGCACATTTTTCATTTTTTTTCCATAGGAATTAGTCCTTTTTTTGAATTGCAGAGATCCTAAATCTTTAGGCAAGTTGAACTGGATCTTTAAAACATTCTTTTAATTAATTTTATTTATTTATTGTTTATGCAGTACCAAGGAATCCAACCCTGGGCCTCATGCATGGCTGTCAAGTACTCTTGAGTACCACATTCCCAGCCTCAAACTTCATCTTTTAGAAGGTAAAAGGAGTAGAAATGAACAAAGTATCTGCCTTTCTGTTACTATAACAAGATGCCAAACACTGGATGATGTATAAAGGAAGAGCCAGTTGCTGTAAGACACACCTGTAATCCTTCCCTTTGGGAGGTTAGGGCAGGAGGATCATAAATTCAAGGCCAGCCTGGATTACACAGCAAGATCCAGTCTCAAAATGATTTATTTCTTAGAGTTCTGTAGGGTGAGAAGTCCAAGGTCAAGTAGGCACACCTATTGGGAACTTTCTTGCTGTTTAGGAATTCATGCAACATCCAAGGTGGCCTATGTGTAGGAAAGGCACAAAAACAATTAGTCAAGAATTTAAAATACTCTTCCATACCTACTGGGAACCTTATATCATCTGGCCACAGTTGAATGAGCTGGAAATTATTATGGAATCAGAAGGACCTGTATGCTTGCTAAAACTATAGATTCCTAGGTCCCACCCAACATTGAATCAAAATCTTTCCAGGCATTTATTGATTGATTGGTTGATTGATTTTTGGTTGTAGGGCTTGCACTCAGGGCCTGGGTGCTATCCCTGAGCTCTTTTTCACTCAAAGCTAGTGCTCTATGGCCACAGCACCTCTTCTAGTTTTCTGGTGGTTAATAGGAGATAAGAGTATCACGGACTTTTCTGCCTGGTGCTGGCTTCAAACCTCCATCCTCAGATCTCAGCCTCCTGAGTAGTTAGCTACCAGTACCCAGGAACACTAAAGCCTGAGACCTGCTTAGCCTCAGCCTCAGCTGGATTATCACCAGGTTTTAGTACTGAGCTGTGTCTGTTCTCCAGCTGGCTCACGGCATGTTGTTGCTGTGCAGTTTTGTTAGGCAGGGCGATGGGAGCTGAGGTGCTGTGTGGAACGCATGCTCAAGCGCTGCCGTTGCTTGTGGTAAGGCCATACCTGGGTTAGCAAAGTGCTAGAGTCACTGATTCCATTCTTTCCATACATGGGTGGCTGCCACGAGACATCTCAAGTTCCTGGTGCCAAAGGTTTGCTTACACCAGGGCTGGAGGTTGCTATTCTGTGCTTTGCTGAGTGGGCTCAGTCTAGTGGCCATGCACACTCCCCCTGCCTGCTTCCCTCTTACCTGCCCTCTGCTGGTGCCTCCACTACCCGCCTAAGGGGGCATTTCTATGCCCATGACCTAGCCTTGTTCTGTTTGGGGGTCTACTGTGGAAAAGTAATTGAATTTCTCTAGATTTCGATTTGTTAAGGTGATAAAAGTTTTTCTTCCTCCTGGGGGAAAAGGACATGTAAAAATTGAACTAGCAAGCCAAAATGAGTTCAGGGCCATTTTATCTTGGTTTCATCGTTATCGTCTTCTACACTCCATAACAGTTCCTACACTATCTTTTTAACTTTGGAAGAACACAGGCTATAAGAACTTTCTGTATGGGGCTGGGAAGATGGCTCAGTGGTAGAGTGCTTGCCTTGCATGCATGAGGCCCTGGGTTTGATTCCTCAGCACCACATAAGCAGAAAGAAAAAAGCTGGAAGTGGTGCTGTGGCTCAAGTGGTAGAGTGCTAGCCTTGAGCTGAAGAGCTGAGGGAAAGTGTTCCCGCCCCACGACTGGACCCCCCAAAAATAATAATAAAGAACTTTCTATAGATAGAGACCCTTTCTATAGGTAGAGGGAAAAGCAAATATTACATTCTAAGTCCTTGTTATTCAACTCCTTAAAGAGAAAGAAAAAGAGATAGAAAGAATAAGAGAGAGAGGCTAGAAAAGCAATAAAATTCTTTTCTCCAGCCTGAAGAACTTCTGACATTTAAATCAGAGTGGATTTAATAGCCATGAGTTAATAGTAAGAAAGCAGATGTAAAGTACAGAACTAGAGCCCAGGCATCAGTGGCTCACACCTGTAATCCTAGCTACTTACAAAGCTGAGATCTGAGGATCATGATTTAAAGTTGATGATTCTCTTAAATCTAATAAATTACCAAGAAAGCCAGGAGGAGCTGTGGCTCAAGTGGTAGCATGTAGCCTTGAGCAAATGAGGCTCAGGGACAATGCTCATACCCTGAATTTAAACCCCAGAACTGGTACACAAACAAACAAAGTACAGGACAAGGAAAAAGACTCCATGTGTTCCTGAGACATGGTAAACCACCTTTTTCACTGAAAGCTCTTGTTGACCTAAATAACAGAGAGTGGCTCTCCAAAAGAATGAGCTTAATGATGAGTAGTATTGTGCTACAGTGCACAATACACATACTACAGTAACCATGGACCACTCAGGGAGACAGCCAAGGGTTTTTAAAGGTAAAATGGGAGTGCCTGCTGGTTATTTTGAGCTAAAGAGAACATTGATTATAGGGGCTCATTTGGGGCATTGACGTCAGTTCATGATACCACTAGTATGGGACTAGTCGTTTTGTGCATCTAGCTAGCTGTCCTTGTGACTCACATAGCAAAGTGCAGCATGGAAAGCCCTCTGCAAAGGTTCTGATTATAGGCATATGTGTACGTGCGTAAGAGCTCCTCTGTGAGTCTTTGTAATTGTTCTTATCTTAGTTCTGTGTGCATAGGGCCCTCACCTTTTAGCCTCCTCCTCTCTTTTGTTTGAGTTTGATAATGACTCCATCTTGGTATTGATAGCTTTCACAGTGTGATGGTTGGAAGTGAGGTCAGCAGGACCTGGGGAAAGGCTGCTGACTATACAGTAGCTGACCCCTGACGGAGCTTAGAGGGAGATGCCCGAAGCCAGGGAAGGCAACCACAGCTGCCCCTAGCCCATGGCAATACTTCCCAGACAAAGAGGGTGAGGCAACAAACAAAATGCTGCTTGCTATAGTCATTTTTTTCTGGGTCTACCTCAATTCCTTTCACTGCTTTTCAACCAAACATGCAGTTCTAAAAGCCCAATTGGGGGTGTTAGGAAGATGATACCAAGCTGGGTGCTGGTGGCTCTGTCTGTCATCCCAGCAACTCAGGAGGCTGAGATCTGAGGATCATGGGTTCAAGACTCTTATCTCCAGTTAACCCCCAGAAAACCAGAAATGGTATTATGGCTTAAAGTGGTAGAATGCTAGCCTTGAGAAAAAGAGCTCAGGGACAGCACCTAGGCCCTACGACCAGAAAAAAAAAAGAAAGAAAGAAAGAAAGAAAAAGAAAAGAAAGGAAACAAAAAACCAAAGACACCAGGTCTGTACAGGGCTGGTTGTGGTGTTGTAGACTAGACAGACCTTGTCTGTTGCCCCCAGAAAAGAAGCACAGAGGCTGTGATTGAAGCACAGAACTTGATGAAGTCATCCAGGCTTGATATTGGATGGATAAGAAAGGTATTTTCAGGAGAAGCAATTTGTAATTCCATGCCACATGAGAAGGTGTTACGGGGAACAGAAGGTGTTTTTTAAGCATGAAAAGTTTGGACTCTTGATGGCTCGAAATGCCTGCCATGGATTGCAGTTCCACATCCCGGCTCTTCCTCGCATCTGGTTTTCTCCTGTGGGTGGCCTGCCAATAGGCTGCTTCGCAGAATGTGTCATGGTGGCCTCTGAGCTGCCTCATAGGCTCTGGAATTGGAATGACTGTGGCAGGTTGCGAAAAGTTATTGAAAAATTATTTTTTCAAGTTTGCCTCTAGCATTTGGCAGCAAAGCTTGCACCCAGCTGTTTGTTTATAGTGTCCCACGGTTGTTTTTGCACATTATCCCTGAGTAGTGGGTAATTACATCATTACAATGGTAAGTTGTAAACTGGATTCCCTCTAGGGCTGATATATATAGGAATATATATAGCCTCAAATCCTCCTGCCCTAAAGAGGTCCCATGGTTAGAAACCCAGGGGCTCCTGAGAGATGAGAGTCCTCGGGTCTAACGCCGAAGCCTGGGGCTTCTAACAACCTATGGCAGGCTATTTGCCAGCAAATCTCAAAGGCTCCTGGGACTGAGACATAGACTCACTACGATTTTCTATTTGAAGCTCTTTGCTACCAGTTCTTTTAAATGTTCCTCTCTCTCTCTCTCTCTCTCTCTCTCTCTGTGCTAATATTGGGGTTTGAACTCAAGGCCTTGCTTTCTTGCTTGGCTTTTCCACTCAAGGTTGGTGCTCTACCATTTGAGCCACATCTCTACTCCCACCTTTTTGCTGGTGAATTAGAGATAGCATTTTTTTTTTTGGCCTGGGCTGGCTTCAAACTGTAACTTTCATATCCTGAGTACCTAGGATCACAGACGTAAGTCACCAGACATGCCTAGTCTAAGAATTTTTTCTGATGGGGCACCATCTATCTTTCCATAGTAGCTCCACTTTCCTCTCATCAGTATACAAGGGTTCCTGGCTGTTATTTTCTAGTTTGTTTTGTTTGTTTGTTGGAGAGTAGTTATCTTAATGAGTGTGAGAGAGCACTCATTTACTGTTCATTCACATCAGATACATTATGCCAGGTGGGCAGGGAGGGGGAGGCTGTGAGCAAAGGCGGATGTCAATGAGATACTAGACGTGGTCTTCACTCCAGTCCTAGAGTCTGTTTAGGAAGGTTAATCGCAACATTGATTAAGTCATTGTCATGTACCAGGTGCACCGTGCTATGTGTGTATAGTGTTTTCTCTCATTCAGTCCTTCTCACAGTCATGAGGTGGGTATATTATCTTCCTTTCTTCGGAGAATGAAAGTAGCCTTTTCCAAATGTGTTCAGGGCAGAGTTGAAAGCCCCGCTATGTCTCTTTGTGAGGCCTGCTTGATTAGCCCCCTTCTGCGGAGCTGATGTAGCTGGGCCTGGCTCCTGAGGGAAGGACCAAGGTTGTGCGGCTCCTGTTTGAGGCAGTAGTCATCTGTACCATTTTCACCCTACTTTTTAGAGCTAGAACAGGATTTGTTTGTAAGTGGAAGTGATGGAGAATTCAATTCACCTAGATATTTCCATCTTCTCCACTGCTAGTATTTAGGGGAGAGGGAAAATGGCCTTCAGGCCACCAGCTTCTGCCTTAGCCAATGTCATAGAGATAGATACAAGGGCAAGGGGGGGGGGAGAGCATTTGCGAGATGCTCTTGGTACTTCTGGTCTTGTCTTATTTTACCCTTATACAGGAAGCTCTCTATAATTTAAGTTGTGCTTTCCAGTTTCATTTACCCGTGGATCACTGAGGTGAAAAATGTTAGATATAAAATTGTCTTTTAAGTACTGCAATTAACAACTGTGAAGAGTTAAAAAAAAGTGTGTGTGTGTGTGTGTGTGTGAGAGAGAGAGAGAGAGAGAGAGAGAGAGAGAGAGAGAGAGAGAGAGAGAGAGAATGTGTCCTGGAAAGGGGTAGGGGTTTGTCCCTAACAACAAGTAAGCAAGGAATGCTGCCACTGGGAGTCCTCTTGTGCAGTGCAGTTCTGGCAGTGTCTTTGTGGAGGTAGCCCTAAAAGGAAAAAAAAATAGTGTACAATTACCAGTGAGAATCATAGTATCGCCTTTGACTTTTTCACTTTGTGTACCTGTTGACATTTTCACCAGAGAACTCTTCCTACCACATTTGGTCTTGGAAATCTCCTTGTTGGAAAATAGTTGCTTCTTGCTCAGTAAAGTGCTCATGCGAGTTGAAGGAAGCCAGAATGTGTCACTTTAGAACATGCCTCATTGACATGAAAAAAATTGCACCAAAGGCCATTAAGAAGCAGCAAAATTAAAAAAAAAAAACAACCAATCTCTGTTCTCTGTTTCTGCCTAAAGACAGGACATAAATTCTTCTCAGGACAGAGCTCTAGGCTCTTATCTGCCCAGAGGAACCTGCAGACAGACCACACTCCATCAGTTAACTTTCCCACAATTCCCCCTTTTGAAAGCCTAAAACCTCTTTCCTTTTGCTCTCATTCTGCCCACCAATTCACTGTTCTTTGTTAAAGAAGCTGTGGAAATTATAGTTCAAAGCCACTGCTTTGAGGTGCTTTGCATTGAGGCTTCTTCTGTGAGGTATATAGTGAACACGTTAATTAACTTTTAATTTTTTATGATATATCATGAAAATTGTTATATTTATTTATAATTTATAACTATAATTAAATTAAACTAAATAAGCTATCAATTTATTTATAACTATAAATTATAAAATTTTGTATAATTTATTTACAATTTCATTTATAGTCAATTATTATAATTTCATTATATTATACAATTTATATTATAATTCTATATAAATTTTAAAAACTATTTTAATTTGTTTATTATTAGTGTTAATTTGTCTTTTGATATAAGTGCTCAATTAACAACTGTGAAGGGTATAAAAGTTACCTTTTCTTCCCAAGTAAGACTCTCTTAAATTGTCTTTTGTTTATATGTTGTGAAATTGTATATAAATGTAGACATCTTCCCTGTGTATATATAAATAACTGAACTTACTTTTGGCCATATATAGAAAAGAAATATATATTCTTCCTGTGAATATATGAATATCTGAAAAAAATTTTCTACCCTGTGAGCTATTTTCTCCCTTCTTTGGTCAGCTTTTGCAAAGACAACCAGAGATAAATTATAGTAAGAACTCCCTTTCTTGGCAGCAAGATTAGTCTTGGGTAGGGAGTATGACCTCAATCCCATAGATAAGATAAAGGTGGGAGTCTGCTGTACATCTGGCAGAAACTCCCTTTCTCCTGAGTGTTTTCCCTGGTACCTCTCAAGTAAAAAGCTTTTCTTCCCGTGTCTTCTACTCTCCTTCATGAGGCACTAGTGTGAAGATAATGATGCTTGGAGTTATGGCAGTCATTGTGTAACCATTAGGTGACAAGCCAAAGAAGAAACTGGAAGACTTAAAAGTAGGCTTGGGGCTCAGATCTGAGGACTGCAGTTCGAAGCCTGTTTTGGGCAGGCAAGTCTAGGAGATTCTTATTCCAATTTTAAAAAAAAAGCCGTAAATGGAGCTGTGGCTCTACTTTTGCTTTGTTTTACAAATGGTAGAGTGCCACTTTTGAGCAAAAAAGCTAAGGGATAGTAACCAGGTCTTAAGTTCAAGCCAGACTTGGCCTTGATGAGATTGCTGGACCTTAAACCAGTCCTGGAACTGCCAGTTTTCAGGCTTTAAAATGAAACAAAACCATAAAACAAAAAACAAATCCAAACTTAGAGGACTTTTACATTCAAGGCAAACGGGAAGGGCACAGAGAGGGTCTGTAATTTCTGCTCTGTATGTGATCAACCTCCTCTCCAGAGTACATTTACTACAGTCAACGAACAGCACTGAAAGATCGCAGCCACCCAAAGTCCATAGGTCACATTAGGGTCACTCTTACTGTTGTCCACTGTATGGATTTGGGTTAATGTATAAAGATACATGTTCACCATTCTAGAGTCATGTGGAATAGTTTCACTGCCCTGAAAATATTCTGTGCTCCAACTACTAATCTCTCTCTGCTCTGTAAAAGCTGACATTGTAAAAATAAACTGTCTCCAGGGGCTGGAAAGGCGGCTCAGTGGTAGAGTGCTTGCCTTGCATGCCTGAGGCCCTGGGTTCGATTCCTCAGCACCACATAAGCAAAAAGAAAAAAGCTGGAAGTGGCGCTGTGGCTCAAGTGGTAGAGCGCTAGCCTTGAGCTGAAGAGCTGAGAGACAGTGCCCAGGCCCAGAGTTCAGGCCCATGACTGGACCCAAAAAAACAAAACAACAACAACAACAAAATAAACTGTCTCCATAGGTTTTGTTTTTCCAAAATGTCCGGATTTCTTTCTATTACAAATAAATAAAGAGTTAACAATGCTTAAGCTATCATGGGCAAGGAATTTTATTACTTGTAGCCAGATTCATCCTAATTGAATCAATCATTTCCCAAACTAGGGAAATGATTTCAAGCTCTTTGAGGCATGAACATTGTCTTTAAGCTCTCTGCATCTCTTTTGTGTCACACCATGGAGAGAAGAATAAAGGATGGGAATGCAAATTACTGTCTCCTAAGAGGTTGATCCGTCTGCCTATGGGTTTGGCAGGGCCTTCTTCAGTTAGAAGCTCTGTGCAGTGAAGTAACAGGGTTAAGGAAATGTAAAGCTGGAAGAAATCAGACAGCTCTAGAGCTCTGAAAATCTTGCTTTCTCATTTTACAAAGAAATTGGGACAAAGTTCTTAATCTATATTTGTGACAAATGTTCTCAGTCAAGCAATCTTTCCATTGCCCTGTGCTTTCTTATCTAGGCTATGTGGGCCAACACAGGACCCTTCCAGAATATTCCTGACGTAAGTCCACTGGGAGACTAAATTCACCTGACTATGAAGTGGGGCCAACAGCAGCAAGTGCCCACGTAGGAGGGGCTTGTATAAGCGCAGCAATCATTCGGAGAAGAGATGAGGGGCTCCAGTAGAAGCTGAATATTCAAAATAGTGATATGGATTTCTTGTTGCTGGTTGTGTCACAGCCCTCTTCTGGCTTGACATCTGTGCAAGGCCGCCGGGGTTGTACCCATGTAGCAGCTCAGCAGTGGTCAATGCCTGCCAGTGTTCGAGCTCAGCAGCAGACAAAGTCTGCTCGTGTGTGACTGGCTGGCTGGCTGACTGCTGCTGCCTTCTTGGGCTTTCATCTCAAACTTGATGAGTGAAGTCCAGGACAAGGAAGGATGAGTGTGAAGAACTTTATGCAGTGGAGAAGTATCTCAGTTGAAGAAAGCTCTTGCTGCTCGGTCCCCAAGAGCATAAGGGTTTTAAAATACTGGTCTGTGCTCTGTATTGATTGCCCCTATTAAGTTATATGTTTGGAAGGTGATTTTTTTAAAGATAAAATTATTTTAGGGTAAGGAGAAGTTTATAGAAACCTGAGGAAGTTGAAGAGGTCAGGGAGGAACACAGGCAAGATGATGTGCTTCCTGCAGGAGTCTCTTCTGAGACAAATGTTGTCTCCTTTGCATCTAGTTTCTCCTTGCTAGGCCAAGATGTTGGCCAGATGTCCTCATCTACCATTTAATAGGTTTGAACAAGATGGTAGTGGAGAGATGATATACAGAAGGCAGACCTTTCATTATACATCAATTCTTCAAGTCCATACAATCAGACTTCTCCAGGAAGTTGCCTGGATTTCAGCCCTGCTTCAGATTTAGTCCTATTTGATTAGATTTGTAGGACAATTGTGTTAGCTGAATATAAGTGCCAGCTTGTTTAAAGACCAGTATAAGTGTTACTGTAAAGCTAACTTTAAGCTGTGATTAACACAGAAATCAGTATACTTTCAGTAAAGCATATCACCCTCCAAGGGAGGGTGGGCCTCGTCTGGTTGGTTGAAGACTTTAGAGAGAAAACTGAAGTCTTTTGAGGAACAGCCTTGCAGGCTTGAGAAGCATATGCTTTTCTTTGGGTCTCTAGCCTGCTATGGCCTATCCCACAAATTTTAGACTTAAGCAACACTCACAATGACATGGTCCAATTGCTTAAAATTCTCCTCCCTTCCTCTCTCCTCCCTCCTCTCCTCTCTTTCTCTGGCTTTCCTCTTCTTCCTCTCCTTTTTTTTCCCTTTATACCTTATTGGTTCTATTTCTTTGAAGAACCCCAAATTAATACAAAATACAATTACCTCAAAGCCCAAATATGTATGGCCCTTACACTCCTGTCAGTTTGGTGTTGGGGATGGATATTTACAGCTGGTGATGGGGGAGGTTTAGTCCTCAGGCCCAAGTCTCATGAGGACAAGACTTTGGGAGAAACCAATGAGAGGCCTAGAAGGAAATACAATGCACAAAGCACACTGACAGCCCTATTTAACAGTACCAGGAATCTGTACAGCAGCCTGCCCTTAAAAAGCCTTTTTTTTTTTTTTTTGAATGGTGCTGTCTTTCTTCATTGCAGCTTTTCGTCTATTTTTCCTGCTGCTGCTGTTTGCTTTTCTCATTCTTGTGGGGAATCTGCAAAACAGCAGCCTGTCCCCACAACCATGGACTTGTTCATGGGGAGACAGTCAAGGAAACAATGGCGTGCTTTGGGAATTAATGGTTCATCTCTGTTCTAATGGAGCTAATCCCTGAGCCAGCTGTACAGGGGGTGTGGGGAGCGGCTTTATGGCAGCTCAGAGGCCCAGCTTGAAGCAATGAAAAATGGATGCGACTGGAGTAGAGAGCTGGGAAGCAGCAGCTGCAGGCAGATCCAGAAGGGCAGGGAAGAGCTGGAGGGGCCTGGCTGGCAAGCCTGGGCCTGGCACTGTGTGCTTCCCTTCTAGTGACAGGGTAAAGACATAGTATGACTGTGACTGTCACAGATGTCACATGCAAAAGAAATGGCAGCAATCACTCCCACCTGGTGATGAGCATCCTGTGTCAATGCTCTTGAGATATCCCAGCATCCATTTTACTACTGCTTTTGGTACCTAGAGAAAAAGAACTCTGATTGGGTTGCTGTATGAAATAGATATGTGTATATATTTTATAAGCTCATATATATGGACTTTCTGATTCATGTATCCATGTAAGGGTTAGCTGTTTGAAAATTGTCACCTATTTGATAATCATCATCAAAATTCTGAGTTATAACTTTTTTTTTTTTTGGTCCGTCATGGGGCTTGAACTCTGGGCCTGAGTGCTGTCCCTGAGCTCTTCAGCTTAAAGCGAGTGCGCTACCACTTGAGCCACTTGAGCCACAGTACCACTTCCAGTTTTCTGGTGGTCTACTGGAGATAAGAATCTCATGGACTTTCCTGCCGGGACTTGCTTTGAACTGTTATCCTCAGATCTCAGCCTCCTGAGTAGCAAGGATTACAGGCGTGAGCCACTAACGCCCAGCCCTGAGTTGTAACGTTTAGAGGTTAGTTATGACTGTCAGTTATAACTAATTCAGATTGTTCTCAGATAAGAATAGAGTGAGAAACATCTGGAGAGGCATTTGGGGTTTTGGAAGCCACTACAAGAAGCATAGCAACCTCCTGTACGTCCCCATTTCCCACAGAATCAGAGCTTCCATACAACAAATAAATATACAGTTGTAGCCTGGGGCTGGTAGTTCAGGTCTTTGATCCTAGCTACTCAGGAAGCTGAGATCTAGAGAATCTTAAGAAGAGGCAGAAAACCCGAGAGGCTCCATCTCCAAAAGAATCAGCAAGGACAACTAGATGTATGTGGTAAGTGCCAGCCAAGCAAGCAACCAAACAAATACAAACCAAACAAATACAAGTTTAAACCTTGCAAAAAAAAAAAAAGAGAAAGAAAAAATTACAATTGTACTATATATTTGGATATTATTCTAGAGTAACTGATATTTGTGATATTTCTTTTTCTTTTGTTTTTGTTGATCCTAGGGCTTGTACTCAGGGCCTGGGCACTGTTCCTGAGCTTTTTTTTGCTCAAGACTAACATTCTACCACTTTGAGCCACAGCAACGCTGCAACTTTTAGGTGGTTAATTGGAGATAAGAGTTTCACAGCCTTTCCTGCCTAGGCTGACTTTGAACTGCAATCTAGCTCTCAGGTTCCTGAGTAGCTAGGTGTGAACCACCAGCACCTGGCTCTATTCTTAAGAAATACTATTGCCTTTCTTCCCACACAGAGGTCATGGAATTTTGAGATAGAAAGTTGTCAGCTAAATCTTAGACAATTCTTGAAGCTATGGTTCCCAGTCAGGGACCATTCTCCCATCCTCCTGTGTGCAGGGATATTTGGAGGCATGCTTTTGTTGCTACCACTGGGGAAGGGAGGCCTGGCATCCAGTGGGTACACACCAAGGATGCTTCTAAGCTTCCATAGCAGAGGTCCCCATAGCAAAGAATTATCGGACCCAAAATGTTACTGTGGATTAAGGAACTCTACCCAAGAGCAAGTCAGCCATCCTTCAACTAGTTCCTGCTTGTTTTCCTCTTACAGAACATAAGTTTCAAGTGTAGTTATCAGACAGCTCTTTTTTTTCCCTCCTGTATTTGGGCTTCCTCACCCTTGGTCTCAGCCTCATTAGCAGAAGCTGATGTTTGTAAAATCATACCCTCCCGCTTGGACATTGATAGCTTTAATCTTTATGATTTTTACTCTTTGTTTTGTTTGCTATCACACTAGCATATGGGTCATGCACGTCCTGCTGGGGCATGAGGGAGGAGTCAGGCCTTGTAGGTGCCTCCATTGTCCTCACAGAGACTCAGTGGACCCCTACTACTGATGCAGAGGAGTCACCGTATTGGGGGTCTTCTTTTACATCTTTTTAAGGCAAGTGAACTTTGATGACTGAAGAGATACCCTAATACAAAGTGCAGGATTCATCCAGCCTTTAAGGACTCCTGGTGAAGGGGATGTCCTGCTTCATAAAAATTGTCTAGATGCAAAAATCATGGCTGGAAACCTAGCTTAAGTGGCAGAGTGCCTGCCTAGCAAATACAGGATACTGAGTTCAAATCTCACTACCTAAACAAATAGACAAAGAAACCAGTCTGTGAGGGGTTCTAATACAAAGGCTGATAAATTAGGCAGCTAAAAATGTTCTTCCCTATATTGGTCAGGACTCTGTGTATTCCTAAAGGCCAAGCAAGTGAAGCTTATTTGTAAATTCCCCAGAGCTAGGAGTAGGATGAGAGAAAGGAAGGTACCCACAACACAAAAGTGGAGGAGTAGACAGGTATTCATTCTCAGGGTGCTGCAAGTTCAGGGTTAGTGTGGGCATTCAGGAGTGCTTCAGGGGCTTTGTCTGAGTTATGGCCTTGAACCTCTAAACTTTCTTGGGAGGCCAGAACTTCCTTTTGCCATGATGGGAAAGGGCTTAAGAGGGGCAAAATGGTTAGCAGTCACTTCTTCCTTTGTCAAGCTTTGGAGATGAAATTTAAGGAGGTCTCTTGATCTCAAATTCTTTCCTCAGTTCTGTCGCAGAGTCTAGGATTATTATTATTATTGTTATTATTATTATTATTTTGTGGGTCATGGGGCTTGAACACTGGGCTTGTCCCTCAGCTCTTCAGTTCAAGGTGAACCACAGTGCCACTTCTGGTTTTCTGGTGGTTTATTGGAGATAAGAGACTCACAGACTTTCCTGCCCCAGCTGGCTTTGAACCGTGATCCTCAGATCTCAGCCTCTTGAGTAGCTAGGATTACAGGTGTGAGTCCCTCGTGCCTGGTTTAGGATTATTTTATGTGTTCGCTGTGATTCTATTCTGTATTATATTTTCACTTCCAAAAGGTTTGCATTTTTCTTTTTGATTATCCAGGCCTATCTCTTACTCCTAGTTTGCTCCTTATTCACGGAGCTTGCTTCTTTTTTCTTACATGTATGATTTCCTAGCTTATTATTTGCAGTAGTTTGAGGGAAAAGCTCCAAAGTTATTCTTTGATAAGCACCAAAGTTATTCTACTCTATATAGCAAAAGGAACTTTACATGTATAATTAGGTTTAAAATTTAAGAGGAGAAAATTTTCTTGAACTATCTGTAAGGGCCTGTAAATGTAATCACAAGTACCTTTATTTATTATTTATGTACTTTATTGTTATTATAAAGGTGATGTACAGAGGGATTTTAAATACATGAATCAGATAATGAGTACATTTCTTTTTATATAATGTCTTCTGTGCCCTCAAACTCTCCCAGCCCCTCCCTCCCATCTCCACCCATGAGTTGTGTAGTTCACTTTCATCTGTGTCCAGTGAACTCTACTGTTGCATTTTTTCACCCTTTTCCCCTCAAGTTCTGTACCCTACTCCCAATCCTTCTGAAGATGTACATTTGAATACACTGTACATAAGGTAAAGAAGACAGAATCATTAAAAACTGAAAACTGAAATAAAGGGGGAGAAAAAAAGATGTCTTGTTTCCATACCTTGGAGTTAGTTTCACAATGTATATTATTTTATATAAATATGAAGAAGCACTTAGGCATTGCATCTTTGTGTTTCTCTTTTAAGAATATCCTCTTTTGGTCTCACTATGTGAGTATTAGAATCCTGTATAATTTATCATATCCCAGTGCATTTTAGATCTAATTTCTATATATCAGAGAAAGCATGTGCCATTTGTTTCTCTGAGCTTGGCTTACTTCACTTAACATGAGTTGATCTAGTTCCATCCATTTCCCTGCAAATGACATTATTTTATTCTTTCAAATGGCTGTGTAAAAATTCCTTTGTGTATAGCTACCACATCTTTTGGATCCACTCTTCTATTGAGGCAATGAACATGGGTGAATCACAAGTATCTTTGCAAGAAGGAAGCAGAAGGAA
Source organism: Dipodomys ordii (assembly GCF_000151885.1). Lineage (NCBI taxonomy): Eukaryota > Metazoa > Chordata > Mammalia > Rodentia > Heteromyidae > Dipodomys > Dipodomys ordii. The sequence goes on along the minus strand of NW_012267257.1, from coordinate 14,280,386 downwards.
ATTGAACTACAGCAAAAGAAGTGACATAGAAACACAAGGTTGGAATAATTAAATAAAGGGGTCCTGAGTGTAAGAACTTCCAAAGCTGAAAAAGTTATGGCAATGGATTCTCTCCTGGAGGTTCCAAGGAGGAGGCAGCCCTGCCAACCTCTTGACAATAGTCCAGCCCAGTAATCTTTAAGAAAATGATTTCATGTTGTTTTTAAACCGCCAAGTTTGTGACAATGTGTTAAGTTGTGCATATATTTTTATGGACTCCATGAGATATTTGCCTATATTTGTCTATCCAGTTTTTGTTGTTGTTATTGGTCATGGGGCCTGAACTCTGGGCCTGGGCGCTGTTCCTCAGCTCTTCAGCTCAAGGCTAGCGCTACCACTTGAGCCACAGCACCACTTCCATTTTTTTTCTGCTTATGTGGTACTGAGGAATTGAACCCAGGGCATCATGAATGCGAGGCAAGCACTCTACCACTGAGCCACCTTCCCAGCCCCAGCTACCCAGGTTTTTGATCTGTCTTTCTGTATGAAGCACCATATCAGTCACCATTGTAATGTTCAGTCTTCATTTTCCATTATCAATAGCCCTATGATTTTGAAAAGGATTATAAATATGACCAGTTTAAAATTGAATGCATTTAATAGTCTCTCTTGAAGCTATAAACCACCACTACTAATATAGTTCTTACCAAGTAGGATGGACTTCAGAGACAGTTCTTCAAAAGGGGGTTGATTTGCCTGGCACACACCTGTTCCTCAACTTACCCTTCTTCTCAGAATGGCATGTGCTAAGGATGGTGGAAGAAAAGTAGATGTATTTGGGGTTCCTAATGCAGCCATGCCTGTTACAAGTCTTCTTGTTTGGTGAGTAGAATAAGCCCTTACTTGGTTAAACCACTGTTTTCTATATTCATGGTTATGTTAAGCCTATGATCCATCATTTATTCTACTTGTGGAGGACCTATCCATTTCTATTTTTCAATCTAGTGTTCCAGTACACATGTACACACCCCACATGCACAAACAACACCACACGCGCGCACACACACACACACACACACACACATAAAATCTATCACTGGATTTTAAAGTCCTTGAAAAGACTTTCATTACTAGCATTAAGAGTGAATACCCTGAGTTCAACAGACAGAGTAAGTGGTGTTAGTTGTTGTAGCAAATATAACACAAATTCTTTTAGCTTCATACAATAGAAGCTCACCTTGCCCCTATGCAGTCCTTTCTGGTCTATGTTATCATTTATGAGCCTTTTTAGGGTTCTTTGCCACATGATCTGAATTCAGTAGTTTTCTGGTGTATTCTGTAAGAATGTGGGCAGATAAACTTCATAGACTAAACTTTTTTTTTATTGTGAAAATACCATACAGAGAAGTTACAATTACATGGGCAAGGTAATGAGTACATTTCTTATCAAGCATTGTTGCCTTCTCCTTTGTTTCCCCTTCCTATCCCTCCCATCTCCCCCCCCCACTTCCTCCCCCCTCCCCCCCCAAGTTGTAAAGTTTGTTTTTCAACATAACGACTTGTGCATCTCATTGTTACAATGGGTCCACCTGTATTCCTATTTAAACAATTTGTTTTCTCCCTTCCCCTCCACAAATTATACCAACATCAAATACAGTGAAAGCAGGGGTTATATCATGGGGGAGAGACATACAAAGCAACAAAGAAATCATCTTATAAATATATTAGAAACAATTGCATGAAAGAAAAACCATTTGAATACTTATCTTGGGGTTCATTTCACCTAACATCAACTTATTTGACCTTGTCTGCTTGTCTCAAACATATACTAGTTATTACAAATAAGGGAAACTATGGGACCTATGTTTCTTTGGGCCTGGCTTACTTAATATAATTTTTTCCAAGTCTTTCCATTTCCTAACAAATGGGGCAATGTCATTCTTTCTGATGGAGGCATAGAATTCCATTGTGTATATATATTGATCCATTCATCTACTGAGGGGCATCTGTGTTAGTTCCATATCTTAGGTATGGTAACTAAGGCTGCAATAAACATAGTTGTGCTGGTAGCTTTAGTATGGTCTTGTTTGTGATCATTTGGGTAAATGCCCAAAAGTGGAATCATAGACTAAACTTTTAAAAATTGATGACATTTGAATATAAAAACTGCCTGTAAACAATTTTCAACTTAATTTTACATGTGTGATTTTGAGAAAGGAGCCTCAGTTTTAAAATTAGGTCCTGATGTTCTCTTCATCTAAGGAGGCTACAGTGAGGGAATAGAGCATAAGTGTGAAAGACAGCCAAGGTGGGACACAGGGTGATTCAAAAGTATGTATATATGTATATATGGATATATGGATGGATGTATGGATGTATGGATGGATTTACCTATTTCCCAGAACCTAGTAAAAACACTTTGGCAGATATAGCCAGCTGTAGTATCTTTTAAAAAATAAATTCAATTTATATATTATAAAGTCCCCTCTGTTAAATATACAATTTGGTGATTTGGAATATTCACAAAGTTGTATGTCATGGCTATGGATTCTGGAATATTTTCATCATCATGAAAAGAAACCTCAAAGTCATTTGTAGTCACACATTTTAAATTAATAACCTTTGTTTCAAAAGGCTGCCTCAGTACTTGGTATTTGTAAACTTTATTGGCATCTCCAATTGTTTATTCCACAACAATTGGGATAACTATACATACAAACAGCACCTCCAGCCCCCCCCCCCACATTCCACAGACACCCACTGTTATGCTCTAGGAATCAGATTCTCACACACCAGAAGAATAAACGACAAGACTTGAGAACAACAATAATGTTGCTGGTAACTATTTTGGTCATCCTGTTTCCATGGTAGAAGAAAGCTCTTGTGATTGATTATGTGGTCCACAACTGGGACAGAATTCAAGAAGACTGGAAACAGCTGCTTCAGGCTCCACATACTCATAGATATCTTCCCCTTCACTATTTTGGCAGTCAAGGCAGCTTTATGCAGCTAAATGAGGAGATGCTGAGCCTCTGTATGTGTGTGTGTGTGTGTGTGTCTTGAAAGCTCCTCTGTTGTAATAATCTCTTAATTTCAGAACTTTTTATAGATAGCCCTCTTTGGGTTACACTCGTAGAAGGTTAAGTCAGAGTGAAAATAGCCGAGTTCTGCTAAGAATGTGTACTTCCCACACCTGTCATCTTGGACAGGATGTGTCACTGGGGGCCACGCTTGATTCTGTTCTGTCACAGCTGTAGAAACAGATGCATTTTTGCCTATTTTACATTCTTAAAAAAAGGTAATCCTGGAAAACAAACTAACTCAGTATTGATGTTAGTTTTGCACGCTTGATGGTTTCAAAAGGCTCTGTTGCTATTCTATACTTGCTTTGGGGACGGTTCATTGCTCTTGTTTTCGAAAAAAGCCCAGTTCTCTTTTGCACCTGCTGTGGCTACAGGGGTAGAACCTAGCTGGCTTAGGTTCTTCATTAAAAAGTGTTAAGCTGCTATCAGTTCAGAAGGAACAAGAAATTCTGTGCATTGCATTGAAATGTTTCCATTCTTTATTTCCCGATGACTCAAAATGAACAGATATGAGACATTTAAGTGAAGGTATCACCAAATCCAGTGGTAACATGTTTTTAAAAATGAGAAATAAAATGTCCTGATAAAGACAAAGAGAAAGATAAATGGAAATAAATGAAAAAAAACAGTTTGTGGCAGATGTATAGTGGGTTGTCCAGTAGGAATATTTAGCCTAACCTCTGATGGTAGCAAGAATTTGAGGCAGAGATATAAAGTGACTTGTCTTAGCCCTAGTAGTATTGCCAGAGCGCTGTTGAGTTCTAGATCCAGCTCTTTAGCCCACCTTTCAGTTCTTTATACCGTTTTGCATGTACCACATCTCTGAGAGATTGGATAATGCTGAGTTTGGGCATCTTTTCTTAGCTTGAATTCAGCCAGTTTATCACTTCTACTTGGCTCATAAAATCTGGTGCCATCTTGAATAGATCAGAAATCAGGTGACAACAAAATACTTCTTGCTAACATGTTTTTTGGGCAATGCTTGATATTTGGGAAGCAAACTCCAGGATTCAAACTCTAGCCTGGCCACTTACTGGGCGTGGCACATCAGTATTTTAGTGTCCTAAAACTAATGTAAGAAGTGGACATAAACAAGAGTCCTGGAGGCCAAAAGTACAAAATCAGGATGCTGGCAAGGCCATGTTCCTCTGGATCCTTGGTAGGAGAACTCTTCCTTGCCTCTTTCTACCCTGCTGTGGCTGCCAACAATCTTGGTATCCCTTGGCTCCAAGACAATCATCTCAATTTCGGCTTCTGTCCTCACACGACCTTCTCTGTGTCTCTGTAACCAAATCTTAATGTGAGTACATCTGCAAAGACCCTGTTTTCAAAAGTGGTCACAATCAGAGATGCTGGAGATTAACACTTGAATGTAACTTTTTGTTGGACTTAACCTGCTAACTTAATGTAATTCCTTTTGATCATCTGGCTGCAGGTTTTATATTATTATTATTATATAATGGGATAAGACTACTTCTTTCTTTCCAGGTTGATATGAATACTCAATTACCCAAGTATATGCTTGCCTTCTAGTAAGTGTTCTCTATGATGATGCTAAGTCCTTACCAGATTTCATTGTTCCCAGTGTTAAGTCCAGTGAATATCAGTAGGTATTCAATATGTTTATTAATGGATGGATTCTCCAGGTAAGAAAGAAGTCACATTTTAGCAGAATCTAATGTGGTAAGATGACTCTAGAAGTTTCTTTAAAGCCAAATGTTGAGCCAGGGTTAAAAACAAGGAAGAAAAGAAAAAAGTAGCAGAGCATAAGAAAAAGGAATTGTAGAATTTGCTCAACAATGATCATAGTGGAGTATAGTTTTGAGAATAAATAAAAAGGTAAGATTAAGACAATTATTAATTCACCTTTGTGATAAAAATGAGACACAAATGATGATGGTTTCTTCGTCTTGTTGGAGCTCTCCGTGTGTACATGTGTATCTTCCTAGTTAGATGCTATGTTACAGCCTTAGATGAACTTCTATATGGCTTTTCAACTTTTTCATGTTCAAAGAGATAAAGTCAATGATAGCCTCAGCGCTGCCATTAAAGAACACCGTTATTTAATTCTTGAAGTTTAGGTCTTGGCAAAGTAGAGGTCACCAAGGGACAAGGTGTGGACCCCTTTAAAAACAGAGATATCAGAATCTGTGCTCCTGTCGTGGTTAGTTAATCATGGTTAAACATTTTAAAACTTAAAGTGCTAGTTGACAAATGTGTATACTGAAGATATGTGATGGTGTGAAAAACAAGTACAGTTATGCTATAAAATGGCATTGTAATGTTGACCCTGGGCTGTTAGTTTCTCTCATGGTTTGGAGCTGGGTATTTGGCATAGCGACCTTGAACTGCTGGAGATGGGGCCAAACTGGATTCTATTTGAATTTGTCAACACAGCATCATTCAACTCTATGGTTTCTAGCCAAGTAGCTTTGCGAGGCTGTTGTCAGATGCAGTTCCAGTTGCAACGGAGACCATGACAGTGTTGATTGGTCACTGTTTAGTCAATGCATGCAGTCCATTGGTTGACACAGCTCATGCTATGCTTCCTTCTGGAGACAATGGTCAACCAGCTCTCCTAGCATTGGGCCCTATGTCAACAGGGGAATATTTGGACTAAATTTTCAAATTGTTTTCAGTGACTATCATAAATATTGCAACAGAGTGTGCATGTTTAACATTGAGCACTTCTGAAAAAGTTTACCTAAGTACAAGGTACATAAATGGACTGCTATCCTTTTCAGTCTTGTCCTTGGGTGATTCCATACTTATTCTAACAGTGATTCTACATTTGCACTCAATACTTGTCTTCATTTGAAATTGTCCTTAGGGCTAATTAGTGATACATTAAAATGATATTTTTTAAAAAAAATATGACTTAAGTGTTCATATTACTGATCATGAATCTTTGAAAAATTTCCTGACTGTTATGGACAAAAAAATGACCTCAAAAGCAAAAGATTTCTTGTCACTGGATTCACATAACAGGTAGTGCTTCAAGCCCTGACTGCGTTCTTAGAGAAGAGTTTGAAAAGTGAGTTTTGACCAGTGTCACAGTCTCTGTAATGAGCAAACAGTGCCAAGAAGATGACTCAGGAAGGGAAAACACTGTCAAGTGGAAATTATGGCACACTTACTTGAAACTAATTACACTATTTTATAGTACATTGAACAAGGCAGATCCAGCTGGTAAGAGGAGTTTATGCTCTTTACCTTCTAAAAATGGTCTGTATAATACTTGCTGTTACAAAGGTGACACAGCATTTCTAATGAAAGCTGGGTCTAAGAATAGCTCTACTACCAAGTTCAGAAAATTTACCTTAGGGGGTGAGAAATGCTCAGCAGTTTGTATTTAAATAGCTTCCTTAAATACACTCATTGCATATGACCTTCCCTATAATTCACGTTTATTTATAATTACTTGAGTGAGGAGCATTAAACTTTCAGAACTACATATTAACTTTTTAATGTAGCACTAGGAAAGTGATGGCTGAGAGTAGATGAAATACAAAGGCCTGAAACACCTTATTTGGGGAAAAAAAATTTAAGAAGTGAGTCCTAGCTCTCCCTGTTGAGGTGTAAAACAGTCCTTTCTTTCCCCCATTGAAGCCTTATTGAATTGTCCACTTTGCCTGTTAAGAATTACCTACAGCTGCTGACAACAATTTCCCTTGTTTTTAATCATTTTTTCTCCTCTTCTTCCTTCCCCTCCTTTACCCCCTTCACCCATATCTCCATCTCTCTGATGGAGAACAGAGAGATAGGAAGGAATCTGACTCTTCTCTTTGTAAGGTCAGTAATTCAATTCATGAAAATTTCACCCTCCTGACTTAACCACCTCTCAAGGCTCTATATCCTCAAACCATCCTGTTGGAGGTTAGGTTTTCAACAAATGAACATTTGAGAAAAACATTTAGTGCATATCAACCCCTTACTTTATATTCTCTCCCTTTCCAGTTCTTTAGAATCACACAGTGATTCAGTAGGCTCCCTTCTACTTGTTTTCATTTCTGCATGGATCATTCAGACGCCCCCATCCTTGGTATCCCCACAACCTCGCGGATATTCAGAGCTACCATGCCCTTTTAGTCCCTTCAAATAGAATGGTTGGCACTACCCTTCGTGGGCTGTGTGACCTCCAGCATTTCTGCTGTTTCCCCAAAATTTTCTGGAGGGAGTTGAGTTACACTTTTCTTGTCATTCTGTGCTTAATCTGTTTTCTTATTTTAGCATGGAAACTAAAGCCAGAGACTGCTGAGTTTTCCCTTCACTGCATACCTGGCATACATTGTGGTTCCTCTCCCTTGTCGCTTTCCCTCTTCTATCTGTTACTGGTATGACTCTTAGGCTACAAACTGAAGTTCTCAAGAAATGAGACTTCCTTGAATTTTCTATAGTCGTGCTCAGTGATCACCATTCCATCTACTGGAAGCAGTTTTACTTTAGTCAATTCCAAGCCAAATTCATGATCTCTCCCCTTTCCCATTTCCTCCTTTGTAAAAACTTGTAGGAAAACCAGAATTTTTTGACCCTAAGTTCAAACTTCTTGGATCCCACATGCTAGGTCTGCTCACTCATCTCTCTAAGCCAAATCAAGAGACCTGGTGAAGGGCAAGAGAAAGGAGATTTATTATACATCACTATTATATAATGGGAAGACACACTTCAACCATTCCTCAGCTGTCTTGGAGGAACAGATATGAGCTAAAGGTTTGAACAGATAAAGAACTGGGGCAAGGAGAGAGAAATGATTATCATGATGATTAGGCTGATCTTTATCTCAGTCTCTGTTCTCCCAGGTTCCTGAGCAATTCTTAGAGGTTATTGCTGTCATTACATGAGGGGAGTGAACAAGTATGTCTTTAGATTTTTTTTGGCTGTTCTTCTTCTTTTATTATTACTATATTATCGATAAGTCCTGTACTTGTTGGAACCCAAGGTGACTGCAGGAGAGGGGCTCAGATTAAAGGACTCCACTGCCAGTGGAGGCTGGGGTGCTTAGCTTTTATACTGCCTTTAGTTAATTCGTGGTCTCAAGAAAGGCATCAGTGCTTTTTAGCAAAAAGCAGTGTAAGTACCTCCTACATTAGAGCTGGGGCAGGCTGCTGTGGTGTCAGATAATCAAGTTAGGTGGGAGGATCTGGTCCCCCATCCATGTTGCCCTTCATTTAAGAGCTCATCTTGCTTGGGTGCTGTCCTTCCCCCATTTCATACTAAGGTTGTAGCTGACTTTGATCTTTTCCTGACCTTGAGGTCTATCCAGATCTTCTGGCTCTCAGTTGGACTTTTGCCACTCTTGGCTGGAGAGGCTGACATCCTGTTGAGCTCTGTTGGCTGCTGTGGTTCTGCCATCACTGCTATAACCCCACAAACATCTCTCCTCCATCCTGCAGGGTGCAGAGGACCTCTAAGAGCCTGGCCAGCTAAAGAGCAACGGAATGATTTGCTTTGCCCTCAGATCCGTGAAGGAATTAAGAACATGCCTTTTCAACACATGCTGAATTGATGTGTTCATGACTTTAAGGTGAAATCACTTAAGGAGCTGTAACTTCAGAAAGCCATTTGTTGCGTTTTTCCCTACATGCTGCAAGCCATGAGATTCTTTTTCACATTTCTAGGCCTGAAAGTAACTTTGATCACCATAGACTAATAATTCAGGCTGCAATGAACCTGAATAAGCTCTCTGAAGTTACTCTTATCTTCTAGGAGTTTCTATATCCATGTAACTCTTAGTAATATCCCTAGAATTTATTGTCCTAGCCTAGATGCCCATTTATCTGTCCTTCCTGAACAAATTAATTTATCTTTTTTTGGACAAAAATATATGAAAACATCATGCTTTTTCATTTCTTCTGACTTCATTGTCTTGTGAAGATCCCAATGTACATGTGAATTTAACAAACAGTTGATGTTTTTCTCTTGTGAATCAGTGCTAATAATTAATTAGGCTCTTAGATTTAGCCAGAGACCATATAAGAACTAAGGGGAGGGAGGGGTCTCTTTTCCCCTATATCCCAAACCTGCTGTGGAAATGATGGCTCAGATTTAGCCAGAGACCATATAAGAACTAAGGGGAGGGAGGGGTCTCTTTTCCCCTATATCCCAAACCTGCTGTGGAAATGATGGCTCCTTTCTTCCCTGGGACCAATCTGGTCACTGGGAGCAGAACTACTCTTGAAAAACATGTAGCATGTGTCTTATCTGCTTTACCTTCTGACTCTTCCTGCACTGTCTCAAAACTAATGTGGGTGGGAAGGTAGCAGAAAGAACTGGTTTTGGCTAGTCACATATTCTATTAAATCTATAATTGATGCCTGCAATCCTAATCCTTTAAAACCCAAAGTCAGGCATCTGGCCCTTCTACCATCAAGGCATTGTCCTTCTCCTTGTGGAATGCAGTAACCGACAAAATGGCGGGTGGGGTGGAGGGGTGTGCCAGAAAACAGGAAGTGCTAGGAACAAGAGCCACATTGGATGACATTTCAAAATAAGCACCTGCTATTGAACAAGTCAGGTGCTAAACTTTTGGATGGAGTATGTGAGCACAATGCTACTTTCTTCCTGGCTGATGTCTTCCCTAGCTTTGGTGTTTTCATAATTAAACCCCTCAGCCCAATCATTTTTTTCATTCCTGTTCCCTCCCTTTCTGAGGTGCTTACAAGCCTTCCAAAATTTGGCACATTTACTTAGCTTTCTTTTTGTATTATCCATTTCTTCCAGACCAAGGCCTGGATTAATGAGTGGGAATCCTTTGACATCTGCAGATGCCTTCTAGAAATTTAAAAGGCCATTCCCCACACCTCCTTGTACAAATGCCTGTGCATTATGCCTCCCTTTTGTTATTTGAAGGTAACTGCCGATGTGTTTTGCTCAAAATAGTAAGTCCTTCTTATTTATTTTGATGCTTTGAATTAAATGTACTTTTATTTAGTAGACATCACTTAGGATTAAGGACTTGTGAGTAGTTTCACAGAATATCATACCCAAGAAAAAAAAGAGTCGAGTACCTCAGATCTCCCTTTCTCTAAAACCATGTGTCTCCTTAACCATTATCTTCTCCAGAGGCTCTGAGAACTGAAATCCAAACTCTATAGCCAGCTCATTGCCTGAGTCCCTCAGACAGCAGGGAACTTGAATCAAAACATTTGTTTCATTCAAGGGGAAAGGGATGGAAATGTCATAGTAATTTAAGGGCACTTGGTTTATTTTACCTGGAATGCTAACCTGATTTTTTCAGATTGGAACTGTACAAGATCCAGAGACACTGTTTAAAATTACTGTTTATTTTCGTTGCAACTTTTATATCATTACAATTCAAAGTTTATATATGTTCTAACAAAGATTTATTATACTAAGACAACAGGATAATGGGGAAAATAGGAAAAAAAAAGAAACCTCCATTGTTTCCTATGTAGGAAATGAGAGTTAAAAATTTCCACGAAATATATTTTAAAGGATTAATTCACAGTTTTGTCTGCACTTAATCTTTTAAAAATGAAGTGATGTTAGAAGGGACTCAGAGGGAAAACATGGTCTTTTCAGATGGACTCTCTGTCCTCATGGCTTCACATGTTCCATTCTATCCAATTTGCAGCACTCTTCTCCCACAAGTATTGAACTGCTGGTAACCATAGGGCTAGGGTGATTCCTATATAAGTAGATTCAAATCTCCCTCATTTTTTCAACCTACTGCCTCTCCTCTGTCTTCTCTGGTACCTCTGGCCTGCTTCTTTGGAATTATCCTTATCTTTTCCTCTTCCCTTTGTCTTTCTGTTCCACCTTATCCTCCTGACTTTTCCCTTTTGCCCATATTATAAATTCTATAGAAGATGTTATCTGTTAAAGAATGTTGAGATTTACCATACCTAGCACATCTACATACCTTGTAACCTGCCTCCCAAGTCCTCAGTTTTGTTTATTGCTTTGAAGTTTATCTTGCACAAAAGTAGTTTTCTTGGGGAATGGTACTAGGGATTGAATTTAGAGACTTGTACTCACTAAGGCAGGCACTCTTACCACTTGAGCCATACCACCAGATTTTTGTGCTGGTTATTTTCAAGGTAGGATTTGGTGTACCTGCAGGTACACACCACTGTACCGTATATTGGTTGAGATAAGAGTCTCATAAATGTTTGTGTCCAGGCTGGCTTCAGAGAACAGGGATTTTAATTCTGTAAACATTCTAAAGTTTTTTTTTTTTTTTTTGTCGGTCGTGGGGCTTGAACTCTGGGCCTAGGCACTGCTCCTCAGCTCTTCTAGGCACTATCCTTCAGCTTTTCAGCTCAAAGTGAGGGCTCTACCACTTGAGCCACAGCACCACTTCCCATTCTGAACTTTTATGGGAGTCTGTCATTTACTTTTAGGATTTTTCTACCTGCTGACTTTCTTCACACTTTGGGATTCTGTACTACATATGTTCTCTGGTGGGTCAGCCTTGAGAATGCACATTTCCTGTCTTCTACTATAGGGATTGCAATGGACCTCAAGACTGGTAATTACCATAGAGCACTCTTGAAACTCAGGCTGCTCTGCCTCCTGGACATGGCCTGTCATCAACAAATGCTTATTATTGATGGCTGCCTTGAGCCTGCACAAATTCCATGGCTGCCCCAATGAGGGTAGCTGGGTTCTGTCCCCCTACATTCAGTGAAAGCAGAGTTGGACTTAACTCTGTGGGCTTCTGACTCTGATTTCTTCAGCCTTCATATGTGGACTTGGACCAGTAATTCTAGAGAGTTCTAGGACTCTGTCCTCACATTGGATCTCATCATTGGCCCCTCTTGTTCCAAGGCTTTCAAATTCTTGAATGGAGCAGCTCTCCACATTACTGACAGCCACTGTGGGACTATCCAGCTTCTGCTCATGTAAATTAGCTTACTGAAACACCTTTTATATGTACATTCTATTAGCCTGCTCCTCAGGAGAACTTTGACTAATGTTGTGTTCATGGCTGTCAAGGCCTGGGTAGCTTAGTCATCCTTTCATTACCCAGTCTGTGAGTCCTGTTCAACTAGATATTGGGAGCCATGGGATCTCTCACAATGCTTCCAGGCACTGTGACTCCCAGGAAACATTAATCTTTTTTTTCTTTTTTCATTTCTTCTTCTTCTTTTTTTTTTTGGGCAGGGGGTGGGGGGTGGGGGAGGGCTGTGGGGGAGGCCCTTACTAGTCAGGTGTACCATTTGAGCCACACCTCTAGTGTGATTTGGCCATAATACCTATGGAAGTTTTCTTGTTTTGGGGTGTGTCAACTCTAAGCTACTAATTTATCAAGCTGACACTGGCTATATAGAACATCCCATCTTGTTACAATTTACATTTTGAGATGAGGTCTTATTATGTTGCTCAAGCTGGCCTTGAATTAATGATAATTTTCCTTCAGCTTTCCCAGTTGCTGAGATTACAGGCTACCATGTATAGCTGGCAAATGTAATACTTTATTTTTAAGTGTTCTTATTCACGTATGTCTTATGCACTGTGGAAAGCACAAACCTTAAATGAAATCTACATCTGTATCACTCACCGATACTCAGAGTGAGATTATTTTCAGTGCCAAGCAGTTTTTCTTCCTTACATTTGTTCCCATGACTTTCTCCAGGACGGCTTGATCTGTCCCGATAGATTAGTTTTGCCTGTATCTGGGACTACATATTCAAGGAATTATATGGTAAGTGTTACATTCTTTGAAAATGGTAATCTAGCTTGATACTGGGTAAAGTAGGAGTGGGCTAAACTTTCCCTTTCTCCCACAGTTGGTGGCAGTATGAGTCAGACAGTAGTAGAAGGTTTGAATCACTTAGTAATTAATTTTATATTTTAACTGTTAGTTTCTTTACCCTATAAAATGAGAGAATAATCAGTCCTACTTTGAAAAGCGCTCGTCAGAATGAGTAATAGATGTAAAGTGCCTCGACAGTGTGTGGTATGCACTGGCGGCTTGAAAAGTATTTGTAATTAAACATATTCATTCTTGGCTGTAGGACTTTACCAAATACACATCCAAATAAACTATTAGCTATATTCCTACTTGTACAATTTCTTGTATTAATTCCTATGTTTAACTTTGTGTGGCTGTGATAAAAATATCTGACACATAACACTTAAGGGGAGGGAGGAGATGTATTTGTTAGCTCACAGTTTGAGCAGTTTCAGTCCATAGTCCTAGCTCAGAGCATGGAGTCTGAAATATGTGGAGGAGGAGACTGTTCATCCGGTGGTGGACAAGACGCAGGGAAAGGTGATCCTCAAAAGGATTAGGGGGTGAAATGTAGCCCTCAAAGACATGCCCCGAGAGCCCTGCCTCCTCCATCTAGGTCACAATGATGACTCTTCACCATCTCCCAATAAGCCGTCCCGTTACGAATCCATCCATGGATCAGTTCATTCATTAGCTGGGAGGCCTCTGATCCAATCACTTCTCCACAGACCATCAGCTGGTCAACCAAGCTCAAGATACATCAGCCTGGGGTGACATTTCATTTTCCTGGTACCAAATCTTTCTGGTATCAAATCCTGGGACTTAGACTTGCTTCATTTGATTTTCAGCAGCCAGAGGCAAGATACAGGGAGTGGTGAGGCTGGAGGTTCATTACTTGGGAAATGGGTTATCATTTGGATCTTTCTGAGTGTAGCCCCTTTAACAGCACAAACACCTACCGAAGAAATGCAAACCCCGGTGCTGTTCCTCACCCTCAGGCCCCAGGTGAATCTGTCTTCACCCGCATCCGCTTACTTAGTAGGAGGGCCGGTCCCTTTAAGGCCCTGAAAAGGGTGGCCGCGGCGAGGCCACGCCCCGTCACGTGTGAGCCGCCCGGAGGGGGCGGGCCGTCTCCCCCAGTGCCGTCACTTCCGGCTCTGTCAGTCGGGAGCGAGCGAGCTCGAGCGGTGTGCCGGAACGGAGCGTGAGTCCGCGGGGCTGGGCCCCAGCCCGAGG
>NW_012267257.1:14239741-14265761 GCF_000151885.1 Dipodomys ordii | reverse complement strand
CCCCCTGGTAGCTGAGCTCCGTGCACCTTCTGCCACGGCTCCGACCTCCTCGGGAAACGTTAGCCCTCGCTCAGTCAGAGCCAAGTAGGTCTTTTGTGAGAAGTTGGGGAGCCGGCCTCAGTTCCCCACGCCCGGCGCACTCCCGGATTTGAGGTTTAAGCCTCCAGGCAGCTTTTCGTAATAAACGGTAGTTCTTGCCGCCCGTTGTTGTTCATTGGCTGCTTGCAAATTGAAGTTAATGACCTTTTAATAAAGAAAGCTTGGGTGGGGGGGGGGTAGCAGCTAGCAAAGGACGCTGAATGAAATCGACTTCGGAGGATAGGTTGTAAAGTGGAGCAGAGAAAAGTGTATGAAACGTGGGAACATTTACACCGAACTCCCTTAATCGTCGTGAAATGACCAGTTAGAATGATCGTGTTCGGGTTGGGCATAGTTTGAGCTTTTTGAATTTAACGGTCAGGACTGGAATGGCCCACTTTTTTTTTCCCCTTTAACCTTGATTTCTTATTGTGGAACATTCCCATACCGTGGCCAAAGCTAGATCGGTGGTGTTCTTTTAGTTGTTTTTAAAGGAGAAATTGAAATCTTTTTTTTCTTTGATCAACATTTATAGAGGGTGTTAACGTTTATTAGGGGGTATGTTTTTTTGTGTGTGTGTGTCAGCCTTAGAGCTCGAACTCCGGGACTGACTAGATGCTGCCTCTGAGCTCTTTTGCTCAAGACTAGTGCCCTACCATTTGAGCCACAGCTCCACTTCTGGCCTTTTAGTGGTTAATTGGAGATGAGAGTGGCTAATTGGAGATGAGAGTCTCATGGATTTGCCTACCCCAGGCTGTCTTTTAACGTGATCCTCAGCTCTCAGCCTCAATGATTAGGTAGGATTGCAGGTTTGCCCACCTGCACCCTGCAGGCCCTATGGTTTTTTACGTATACAAAAATGAATGAATCTAGGATTTTTTTTAAGATGAAGAGAGCAAAAGATACTTTAGTAATTTACTTTCTGTCACCTTGTATGAGTCTTGAAGTATCAACATGTCTTGAAATTTGGAGTCTAGACTTTTCAGATATTCTGCTCTCTGTTTTATAACTCAGGCACTAAGAAAATACTTCAGAAAAGTACTGAGGTTTATGCTGGCCTGGGGTTTGCCCTTCCCATAAACATTTTTCAAATTTTAATTATATTCTAGGGTAGAAAATTAGTGTAAAATTTTGTGATTTATGATAACTTTGTGAATGCTGCATTAGAGCTTATTTTGATGTGATCCAAAAACCAGTGTATACAAAAAAAAAAGATCTAATGACAAAACAAATTAGATACCACAGTTTGTGGTACAGCTTTTGCCCATATGTGAAAGATGGTGCCCATTCTGAGTGGTTTACTTTAAATCTAATTCCAGAAATGTAAAACAATACTGAGAAAAATTTACTTTTAATCTGATTCGAACAGTATCTTCAGCTGCCTGGCAATCTATTTTCCCCATGAGCTTCCAAGCCCTATAAGTATCAAAAAGAGTGGAGGAATGTATATGGGGTATTTAGTTCTTTCTCCTCTTTCAGAATATTGTCTATTTGTTACCACCTTAGATGTGATGAAACCTGTGTTCAATACCTTAAAATGATAGAATCATTGATTCTTTTGATTGGGGGAGAGTTAAGGTGAAGATAAAATAACAATGTGTAAGCTATGTAATATATTTTTCTTCCAGAATGCCTAAATCAAAGGAACTTGTTTCTTCAAGCTCTTCTGGCAGTGATTCTGACAGTGAAGTTGACAAAAAGGTGACTTTTTTTACTGATCAAATCGTTTTTTCTGTTTAGCTCAGCAGTATTGCCAACATCTATTTTCTGAAGGATATTAAAGGGCCTACTACAATTGTTTTTTTAAACATTCTCCATGTGTATGCCAGGCTGTCAGGTTTTGAGAAGCTTCCTTGATCATCAGAGGCTCCCAGCATGTCTGGAATTAACACAGATGTGCCTCCACACTTGGATCAGAAACTTAATCTTAAAATTGAGAGTTCAGTTTCATGCTTCTGAAATTGTAGGTGGCTTCTGTGCCATTTGCCTAGAAAAGCAGGTCTTCTGTTGAAGAACTTTAGGAACTGTGGAAAGTTGAAGGACCCCACTTCCTTAGACTGTAGGCTCTAGAATTGTAATTGGTCCTCAGACAATTTTTGTCATTATATTTAGTAGTCCGCCTAATCTGTAGGTATTGTTTGTAGTAGTTTGACCAAATTACCTGAAGTTTTGACCAAATTACCTGAAGTTTGAGTGCAAGTGTTAAATTTGACTGTCTTCACAATTTTTCCACAAAAATTACTGAATTTCAGTCTCTGTGCATTTAAAATTTGAGTTATTTTTTTCCCCTTTAGTTAAATCAGCATCCAGACAGAGTTACATGAAATTATCCATTTTGACAGAATAGACTATGCATAAGATAACTGCTCTGTAAACCCTGCATTCCACCTAATTGAGCACAGCAGTGGAGCATAACTGAGCAGCTCACTTTGTGGTCAAGACTTCTTCTACCTGGAACTCTCACATAAATTTCCGTATATACAGAAATACATACACAATATACATTTATGTGTATATATATGTAAATACTTATATCCTAGAAGTAGAATTAATTAGTTGGTACATCTCCTTTGTAAGAAGTGTCGAGTAACTTTAGAACTTTAGAAATGTAAAGTGTATTCAAAGGTAGCAGACTCATCTTTTTTTTTTTTCCTTTTTTCTCTTGTAGCACTGTAAGCTAACAGGGTGAGTGATATCCTAGACTCTAGAGGAAGTGAACTAGTAAAGTGTACATACAGACATTACCAGGAAGTTGAAATAAGGCTTCAAAGAGTATGTACAGCTATACTCAAGAAATCTCTTTATTTTTATTTTTTGTTGGTCATGAGTCTTTAACTCTGGGCCTGGGCGCTGTCCCTCAGCTCTTCAGTTCAAGGCTTAGCCCACTACCACTTGAGCCACAGCACCACTTCTGGTTTTCTGAGTGGTTTATTGGAGATAAGAGTCTCACAGACTTTCCTGCTCTGGCTCTCAGCCTCCTGAATAGCTAGGCATGAGCCACCACATCCGGCATTTCAAGAAATCTCTTAATCGAAAAAATAATGTATTGGTGTAACATTTGAACATATTTAAATAAACTCATTTTGATTCTTTTTTTTTTTGTCCCAGGCAAGCAGTAGTCCACAGAACTTGATTTAAAGAATAATTGATTGCTGCTTTGTCTAATTTTTTTGTTATTTTTCCTAAATAATACTATTAAACCTGCAAGCAGCTACATTACATGTTTTTTTATTTCGTTTTACTTCTCTGTGTTTTACTTAGTTTCATACATTAAATTTAGTAATTAAAATATTAATTTTGGATGATGTAGTTCTAAACAGTAGAAGGCTTGCTAGCATGTGGAAGGTCCTGGGTTCAAGTTTCAATGCCACAAGTTTTTATTTTTCCACTCATGATTGCCCTCTACTGTTTGAGTTGAGAACTGTAATCATTTTTATTAACAGGTCATTTTGAGAATGAGGCGATATAAAAATCTTTTACAGTAATGCTGCTTTTAAAATATTCTTCTGATTTTAACTAGTCATCTTAAAATACTATTACACATTTTCAGTAACATTTTTTTTGGTGATGAAGACATTGAGTTTAATCTCCTGGTACAAAATAGCTCTCTTAAGCTTTCCTAATCATATATTATTTCTTAAGCCAGTTTAGATCCTTTCATAATAAGCAGGTAATTAATAAATACCTTTTTAAAAAATTTTTTGAGACAAGGACTTGCAATGTAGCCTTTCATCCCAAACATACAACCTTTCTGCCTCATCCTCCCCAGTGCTGGCATTACAGGTGTGCTCCTCCATGCCTAACAAAAACAAAACACAAATAAATACAGGAGTTGACTAAGCTTTTAGTAAAGCTGTGGTTTCTAAAAGTATTCAAAAGCATGAGCTCTGCATCTTTTTCTTTCAAAAATATTTTACGTAATCTACAATATGACTGTTTCTGATTAACACTATTCTAATAGCTGAAGTATTTTGGGGATCCTGACAACAATTTGAGAACCCTATAGATACACATGTAGCTTAAATTCTTAGATGTGTGGTTAAGTGAAACTTTCCTGTGTCTATATTTATTTTTTTTCCCCTTAATGTAGTTTTTTGACTAAATCTTCAAAAGAGTTGAGTTTTTGAACCTGAAATGTCTTTTGTTAATGTAATTTTTAACCACATTCTTGCTTTTTCTTTGAAGTTAAAGAGGAAAAAGCAAGTTACTACAGAAAAGCCTATAAAAAAGCAAAAGACAGGTGAGACTTCGAGAGCTCTGGCATCTTCTAAGCAGAGCAGCAGCAGCAGGGATGATAACATGTTTCAGGTAATGCTGATTATCTCCTTATAAATCCAGTGGAACTATTATCTCGACTAAAGAATGTTAAATTTTGATCTGATATTGCTTAACAGCTTTTTATTGGGTGTTAGAATCCTTGACTGAGAATATTGATTAAAATATAAAAATAAGTCAGGCTAAGAATGTGGCTTAGTGGTAGGGTGCTTGCCTAGCATGCATGATTCCTCAGTACCACATAAAAAGCTGGAAATGGTGCTATGGCTACTAGCCTTGAGGAAAAAGAAGCTCAGGGACAGTGCTCATGACTTGAGTCCAAGCCCCAGGACTGGCCAAAAAAAAATGATATATATACACAAATAAGTTAGAAATGAAAGCCTTTTACACAATACTGGGTAGTGTGAACATTTAGAAGTCCATGTTTGCCATATGTAAAACAATGCATATTTAAAAACTATAAAAGTATTGAAAAACATTATTATACACACAAGTGGACATGTTAAGTTGAAAACCCTTTATTCAAGTATTTGAAGAGAAAGATAATAGAACAATGCCAATCTAAATGTTACAGAAATTCTTAAAAGATTGAGAACTCTATTTAGAAAGCAACTTGGAGAAGTATTGCGTATTAGACTGTAAAGTGTCAATGGGATATTATTGGAGGATAAGTAGTAATTATAACTTGCCTAATTTTGGCCTGCTACATTTGTGAAGCCTCCAGTCCAGAAGAAAAGAAAGCAACTGAAAAGTAGAGTGGGAAAAATGAGGGAAATTAAGGATTTTATGTTATCACTAGGAAAGAATAGGTGATGGGTAAGTTATTAAATCTATTTTTAGGGAGACTTGATATTGGTATCATTGTATGACAATGATTGGTGAAGGGAAGATGAATGGAGGATAATTGCATACTGGTGACATTAGAGAGGGAATTACAGGCTTATATTTGTATAAGGTTTAGATGGCTTTTTCCTAAGGAAGAAATGGTGATTACAAAGATGCACATGAGGAAGCATGGGACCATAAGAATGAAGCCATCAGTTAGGAGGTAGAGCAGGTTGTAAATGTGATCAAATAAGTAGGTTGTGGGAGCACCTATAGAAGTCTTGGGTGGAAAATGTTCTTACTGGCATCATCAGAATGAGTAAAGCCAACCACTGCAGAAAGGGAGGCAGTAGAGAAATGGAAGAAGGCTGTAGGTCAAGACAGGATAAGGTGGAAAAATATTAGTCAAGGAAGGAGGAAAAAGATGAATGTTTTAAGATGTTAAGTATTAGTTTAAGACAAAAGATTGAGAATGAGACTGCAACCATTTAATTGAGTAGAACATAAGGCTTGCATATAGATATTTTTTTGAACTTGGTGATGCTTTCTGCTTGCCAGAATTAGACTGGAATGGAAAACATATGAAAGAGGAGCCAGTTGTGCAAAGTATAAGGAAGAGGGAAACATTTTCAAATACTGGGAGCTATGTTACTATCTTGAAATGGGAGAGCCTAGCCAGTGCAGCAGTTACAAAGTACAGTCTGTGATTGGAGCCTTGTAATGTCTGAGAGTAATTCTTGAGAATGATGAAGGGTACATCTTACTAGGGCCTGCCTATTGGGAAGCCATGTTTAGGATCGTTTTATTCTGAGTGCCATGGAAGCTGTTTTAGAGACAGAATGAAAGTTAAAATCTGTTATAGTGTCTGTTCCTTTCATTGATTTTACTACTTTAGTAGACCTAAGGGCAGCTCTGGAATATTTTAGCTTAATATTGGCAAATGTTTGTTATACAACTGTTTTGGGCTTTTTTCCGCATCCCTCTTCAGTTCATGTATGCTTATATAAAAAAAAAAAAAGATCACTATAGAGCAAATGTAAATGCTTTTAACCCTAGGGAACTTAATAGCTTTAAGAGAAAGTCCATTAAAGGCTGTGCTTTTTTTTTTTTGGGTCCAGTCGTGGGGCCTGAACTCTGGGCCTGGGTGCTGTCCCTCAGCTCTTCAGCTCAAGGCTAGCGCTCTACCACTTGAACCACAGTACCACTTTTTTGCTTATGTGGTGCTGAGGAATTGAACCCAGGGCCTCAGGCATGCAAGGCAAGCGCTCTACCACTGAGCCACCTTCCCAGCCCAAGGCTGTGCTTTTTGAAGTTTGTAGTTTATGTTAAGAATAAATTTTGGTGGATAGTTTCACATTACTAAATCTGAGAGTAAAGTATGTTAAAGATTTAATTTAAAGTGAACGTCAGAAGGTCTGAGTTCTTTTTTTGGGAGGGGGCATTAGGTTTGAACCCGTGTATGTCATTGTGCTTGCTTTGCTGGTGTCTGACGGGATAAGCTTCTCCCCACTCCCCCAGAGTACTAATCCCCAGAGTACTAATCCCCAGAGTACTTTGGACTCCTCTATTCAGAACACTTGCTGATGTTACCTGAATGTGGATTCTCAATGATTTTTTTAAATTGTGGTAAAAACCACAGAAGTATATGTACACTATTGTGAAACAGATCTTTAGAACATTTTCATTCTGTAAAACTGAAACTATGTATTGAATAATTCCCTTTTTCATTTCTTTTAAGAATTGGACTGGGTTAGGTTTTGAACATGTCAGATATGTTGAGCCGGCTCAGTAGTTCTGTCACTTCCATGATTGGCTTCACTTAACAAAAATATTCATCCATATGTAATATGTTGACAGGAATATGGAGTAACATTCCATTGTGTGTCTTTTATTATGCATTGATCTGATGATGAACATTGGGGTTGCTACTGTTTCTTGGCTATTGTGAATATTGGTGGGCAAATACCTTTTGAGATCCTGCTGTCAATCTTTCATTGTAGAGTCAGTGTGTCTTAACACCATTTTGGTCAGTGATAGACCACTTGTATCACCTCCTACGGTGGTCCCATAGGATTATATTGCCTACCAACATTATTGTACATCTTGAGCTGTGATTTGCTTTTTTTTTTTTTTTTTTTTTCGGCATGGGGCTTGAACTCTGGGCCTAGGCGCTGTCCCTCAGCTTTTCAGCTCAAGGCGAGTGCTCTACCACTTGAGCCACAGCGCCACTTCCGGTTTTCTAGTGGTTTATTGGAGATAAGAGTTTCACGGACTTCCCTGCCTGGGCTGGCTTTGAACTGTGATCGACAGATCTCAGCCTCCTGAGTAGCTAGGATTACAGGCGTGAGCCACCAGCGCCCGGCGTTTGCTTTCTTTTTGAAATAGGGTCTTATTTTATGCCCAGGCTGGCCTAGCCTGTCAGCCTCCTGCTGCATGCCATCATGTAAGATGGAGTCTTCATGCACTTTGATACCTGGGTAGCTATCAGGCTTGCCCCATACACAGTAGTACTCGATTCATTTGTGTCAGTGTATTCTGCTGTTTACACAGTGAGAGGCTCCTAACACTTAGAGTACAACATATATATTTTAACCATGATTGTATTCATAAAAGTGGGAATGTTGGATCATATGTAGTTCTTTGAATTTTTGAGGAACTTGAGTATTGTTTCCATAGCAAATGTGCTATTTTACTAATGACATTTATAAATTTAAAAATGGAAGTGTGAGATATTTTCTCCTATCCTTTTAGAACTGTTAAAAGATTTAAACATTGATTTCTTTTGCTTACAGTTGAGAATACTAGTTCTTTTCATGATTAAAAGAGGCAGCTTGAAGCAAATTATGAATGTAATAGACGTGGCTACCAAAATGTATTGCTGTTGTAAAGAATCCTGCCCCCTCCTTCCCCCCTTTTTTTGGTCAGTCATGGAGCTTTAAACTCTGGGCCTGGATGCTGTCCCTCAGCTCTTGGCAAGTCTTCTACCACTTGAGCCACAACATCACTTCCGGTTTTCTGTGGTTTATTGGAAATAAGAGTCTCACGGACTTTCCTGCCGGGGCTGGCTTTGAACTGAGATTCTTAGATCTCAGTTCCCTGAGTAGCTAGGATTACAGACGTGAACCACCGGTGCCTGGCTGGAATACCTCTTTTTTAATGTGATTTTTTTTCCTCTTTTTTTTTAGATTGGGAAAATGAGATATGTAAGTGTTCGGGACTTTAAAGGGAAAGTTCTAATTGATATTAGAGAATATTGGATGGATCCAGAAGGTGAAATGAAGCCAGGAAGAAAAGGTAGGTTTTTCACTTTGATTTTAATGTTGGGAATAATTTAAAATGGCTCCAAGTAACCTGCATTATTCGCCATTGAACTACTGGCAGAGTGCACAGGGCAAGGATCAACCTCACTCAGTTTTTTCTCTACTTTCATAGGCATTTTGAAGTAAAACCTAGAAAAAATAATATACCCAAGTATCACTTTAGTTGGTTGATATTTAACTTGAATGTAATTTTCCTTTTTTACAATCTGAAGCACATCAGTACCACTGGGAAGTTGTTAAATCAGAAATAGAAAATGTTTTAGTGTCTTCTTTTGATTCCTTAGGACTGTTGGGTAGGACAGTGTGCTCTAAGTGAGTCCCTGTCTTCCCTCCCTTGGTTGGTCTTCATCCACTCCCAATCAGATTTCACCAAGTACTAGAGAACATTTGTTGAACCATCCTCAATTGTGTATTTGGGTAGTTAGTCTTTAGGTTTAAGCTGATGAAAAAGTGTTTTTATATATATGTATTTATAATTTATATTTATAGTACTAGTATGCCTGCTTGTCAGTTTTTTTTTATGAAAATACTGTACAGAGGAGTTACAATTACATGGGCAAGATAATGAGTACATTTCTTTTCAAGCATTGTTGTCTCCTCCTTTGTTTCTCCTTCCTATCTTCCCCTCCACCCCCAGTTTTTGTTTTCTTTTTTCTTTTTTGCTTCCTTGTAGTTTTGGTTTTCATAGACTTTCTTTTTTTGAGGGGGGGCAGGGAGGTCCGGTCGTGGGGCCTGAACTCTGGGCCTGGGCGCTATCCCTCAGCTCTTCAGCTCAAGGCTAGCGCTCTACCACTTGAGCCACAGCGCCACTTCTGGCTTTTTTCTTTTTGCTTATGTGGTGCTGAGGAATCGAACCCAGGGCCTCAGGCATGCAAGGCAAGCGCTCTACCACTCAGCCACCTTCCCAGCCCAGACTTTCTATATTTAATGTTTAATGTTTTTTAAGTTCAAGTCATTCCTGGATTAGTCACTCAAGTTGTTTTGGACTGACTAATGCAATTTTTTAATTCCTCCAAGTATTTACTAAACATTTAGCTTGAAAGACCTTTCTAGGTGCTGTCCCACTCTATCTTCCTTTCAATTTCCTATTTTATGTGTGTGTTGTTGGGTAATACGCTAATTCTTACGTTACTTGATTTTCAAGTTAGAGCCACCCTTTAGTTCATATGCCTCATTTTACTGGTGAGGAAACTGAAGCTTATCTTGCAGCTGTGATTTGACCCTGACAGCATGACCCTAGAATGTACTCTGCTAAGTCTTGTAGGAGTCATGCCCCAGGGGTATATTCCAAAGTGAAAGGAATGTTTCTTGAAGACCCAGTGCAGATTTCCTCTGGAACTTTGGGGCAAATGTTGGCATTGACACCACGTAGTAATGGAAGTGTTGCATGCATGCCAAGTCTGGGCCTGATCCTTTGCCTGCTAGTTGCAAGTATTTGTGAGAGATGTCTTAAACTATCATTTGTTCTCATTGATTGTCTTGGTCATTATGTTAAATTGATTATGACAAATTTAAAAAATACAAGATTTCAGTGTCTGAATATCAGTATGTCATAAAATCTCAATATAGCAGTAGCCTGGTGATACTCAAAGTGGCAGCTTTAGTCTGACGATATACCTTAAATAGAGGGAGGTGCTTTGTGGGTGGGAAGCCCCTAGATTGGACTCTTAAGCATGGCAAAACCCACAAAAATCAAACAGCAATTTTGATAAACACTATTTTAGTTGGAAGTAGGAAAATCCTCGAGAGAGCTTGATTTTTAAACTTTGAATTTTTAAACTTGTTGTAGGTATTTCTTTAAATCCGGAGCAATGGAGTCAGCTGAAGGAACAGATTTCTGACATTGACGATGCAGTAAGAAAACTGTAAAATCTGAGCCATATAAAACCTGTACTGTTCTACTTGTTTTAATCTGTCTTTTTACATTGGCTTTTGTTTTCTAAAATGTTTTCCAAGCTATTGTATATTTGGATTGCAGAACAATTTGTAAGATGAATACTTTTTTTTTTAATGTGCATTATTAAAAATGTTCTGAGTGAAGCTCATTGTCAACTTTATTAAGGAGGATTGCTTTGTGTCTCCCACCTAGTGTAAAATAAAATTAAGTAATTACAATCTTAGCTGTTGTGGCCTTTTTGATCAAGATTAGGTAGGTACTGTTTAAGGCCAAAAGTAACAGTTTTATAGACAATAGTTTGAACTCAGCTTTCACATTTAAAAAGACTTCGCATTACATTGAATGTTTGAACTTGATTTATAAAATACATTCTTGATCTCTTCCAGCCAAATACATATACTTGACTTTTCCTCCCAGATATTTGACTTTTTTTCTTCATTTTTAAAAATAATCTCTTGTTCATTTTTTTACTCTTTGCTCTTGGGTATATTAATGCAATTTGGAAACTCAGTCAAACACACTTAAAACTAAAATACTATTTGAGAATTAAGTCACTGTAGTAAATATTAGCAAACAGTTTGGTAATCTGGCTTGTGGAAATTCTGAGCCAAGTGATTGTCATTGCTCAGTGTTGTGTATAGTAATCTTATCTATAGGAAACTTAGTCTACTGAAGATGATTTAGATGTTTGACTAACTTTCATTTAGTAAACATGCTCACCATAGGATAAAGTCTAAAAGCAGATATTGTTAATGTAGCTTAGGATTTAATAAAAAATTACAAAAACTTACTGGCGTAACATTTTATTTAGTAAGATTGAATGTGAATTATGTATATAGATAAGAGATGTCACTGAATTTTACTATCAGTAGGTAATGAGGTTTTTTTTTTTTTTTTTTAGAAGAGTACATATTTAGGTGTCTTGCTCTTGCTTTAGTAAGACTTGTTTCATTTTGTAGTGAGTCTTCTGGACTTCTAGTTATTAAGAATGTTGATGTTAGTTTTAATTGGTTTTCATCTTACCAATGATGATAGTGCAGAATGAGGCACAGATATCAGGGGCTTAGTAGCAATAAATAGGCATGGTGTGCCTCAGGTAAAGAATGTAAAGGAAACTAACTGCAGTTCAAAAGTAGGTTTGTGAGGAGGAAGGAATTTTCCTGAAAGTAAATACGTACACACATGATCACATCAGTAGGACATAGTCTAGGAGAGTAGTAAAAAGAAAGGTTTAAAGATCGTAAAAAATATTGATACATTATTTGAGGTAGCACATTTCAAACACTGGCTTTAAATAAAGGTAGCCATATCAGTTGTAGTATTCTGTTATGTTAGATTTCTACATCTAACTTGTCTTGATAAATTTAAATTTTAAAACTGTAAGATGATACAGAATTTTTTTCCCTTCTGGTAACTATCCTTTTGTTTTATATTCTTTAGATGACTTTCTAAGTGGGATTAGTAGTAACATTTAGTAACTGAAGATTGGTAAAATAAAGAAGTCACACTTAATATAGCTTAATCTTTCGTAATAGGTATCCAAGTGTTCAAAATACCATATGTACTTCAGATGAGTCATTCTTGAGAGAGAACCCCTCTCTCTTTAGTTGGGAACATATATGTGTCCCACTGGCTTAAATAGTTTTGTAAAGAATTGCTTATTTTGGGCACTTAGGGTCGTAAGAAAGGTCAGATTTTAGTGTTGATAAAATGAGGCTGTGATGGATAAATTCCTAAGTGAATCCTTAGGATGTGTGCATTTTGAAAACAATATGAATATATAGAGATGGTACGGTAATGGATTACCTAGGCATTTATTAGCTTTTTAGTATACTATTAATAGTCTCCAATTTGGATGTGCTTACTCTGGCACAATAGTAAATTGACCACTAAATTCATTCAGTTATGTTACTGGCTATGTAATATATTGAAATTGTGTGTGTGTGTGTGTGTGTGTGTGTGTGTGTGTGTGTAGAAAAGAATGAGGAGAAAGGAGACTAGTACTGAAAAGAAAGGGTAGAGTACACTTATTTTCTGCTCATACTTTTATCTCCTTAGTAAGATTTCTCCCAGGAAGACGGCTTGTATTATAATGCCAGAATGAGTGAATATCAGCACACAGTTTTTTTTTTCCTTTAAACAACAGGGCTAATGGGATTCCCTCTTTGTCTTCTAATGTATGAGTGATTTTTGACTGATTTTCATTGTTCTTAGCATTTTACTGAAAGAACAACCACTGGGAAAAATATGCTTTTCTTTTGTCTCATAAATGCTTAAAAGTTTCTTTTGAAGAATACTCTTACCTCATTAGCCAGTCAAGAGGCTATGGTGATCAAACTATCCTACATAATTAATAGTTAGAAATAGACTTAGGCTAAAAATAATAAGGAATTACATTTTGACTTATCTACTGAGGGGGAAGAAAAAGAATTTAATATAAATTATCCATGTGTTCCTGACCAGGTATATTAGCAGAGTGTTATAAAAAATGTGAAAATTAAAAATTACTAATATTTAGAGATCTCTCCTGAAATTCTTTGTGGTTAATTTTTTTGGAAATCATGATGAGACATTTTATTAAAAAGGTTTTCCAGGTAAATTATTGTGTAACCTTGCACATAGTCATAAGTGTGTAATTTTTGATTGTGGAATGCCTGTATGCTTTGTTTGGTACATCTTCCATGGAGATGTCAGTGAATATAATACTCTACCTGTGAACATTTTAAATACTGAATAAAAGTAAGAAATGTGCCCTTTGTGCTTTCCCGCTTTCACAAGCCTTATCTGTTAAATGGGTTTATTGGCAAGTGGAGCAGCTTTCTGGGTCAATGCTTTGGGGTTTTATTAGCCTGGCAATGTTAATCTTGTGCAGACCTTGGGTGGGAAATGGGTGTTGTGGGCCTGTGTTTGTCTATGTGATCCAAATGGGAAAATGCAAATACCAACGTACCAGTCTACACAGCCTCGTGTTTTTCTTCACTGTGTAAATACTTAGTGTTTGTGATTTCTTTGGTGTATTTTAATGGCATACTGGACTCCTTTGAGTATTTCAAACATATTTGTAAAATCCCTGCTTTTCTTTTAAGCAGTAGTTTTGCACATTTAATTAGAGATAATGTTTTTGTAAAGCTATATGTTGAATTTGTTAGTTTATATACACATGGGGACAGGAAGATTGATGGAGAACTGCTTATGAATTTTACTGTATTCATATACTTTCATATGTAAATTAGTTTTAGTAAAACATAGACTCAGAAATTGAAATCCAGTCAGAAGTGCTTGAAATATATGTAGAAGTTACGGGAATCTAAAAGGAGTTTGAAAATGTTTAACGTTGGACTGGCTGCTGTAATCCCAGCTCTCTGATGGCAGAGATTGGGAAGATCACTGTGTGAGGCCAGACTCAGCAAAAAGTAACCAAGATCCCATCTAAAGCAGTTTGAGAAGTTAATTGCATCCAGGTTGGTCTGGGCACAGACTCAAGAACTAATCTCAAAACTAAAGTAAAAACTGCACGTTATTTTAAAAATAATAAAAAAGTAAAAGTTTCAGCCCAGTGGGAGAAAAACTGAAGCTGAGGGTATTGTTCAAGTAGTGGAATACCTTGTCTAAGTGAGTACAAAGCCCTGAGTTCAATCCCTCAGTACTGCCTGTAAGATAAAAATAGGAAATTGTATTTTAAAAAAATGATGTAGCAGTCTACCCATATCCATCTGTGTAAAACATAGTTCTGCATGGAATCGCTCCTTCCACCCTACCCCCACTGCTTCATGTAAGTTCTTTACAGGTAGGGCTCACATTTCGTAGACCGGCTTTTATAGCCATTTTAGTCCTGGATTAATAGTGACCTGATATCCCTGACAAGTGAAATACTGGGTCTTGGGTCACTCGTAAGCTTCCTGACTGAGAACTTAAATGTTTATACTTCTGCTTGAAAACTAAATGTGGTTAGATGATGATTTGTGACTCTTAACTTCTGGGGAAGAAACACCCTGGGTTTCAACTATTTGGGTACTGTAACGTCTCTTGATTACAGAAACACTTCTGATAATCAAGCTCAGAAACCAGCTAAAATTGTATATTTAGTATCTTGGAAAGTGATAGAAAGTTCCAGTTTTACCTCCTAAACTGGAACAGCTTGAGTTTTTTTCCAAGTATGTAAGATAGTGTAAGAATCATAAAATCCCCAAATATCCTTTCACTCAGAGACCCTATTCAAAGTTTAACTTTTTTTTTTTTAGCATTTTCTTTTTCTAGATCATGCTTGTTACCCAATTAAGACTAGTTATGTCTGTCCCTGACTTACAGCCTTGCCATTTCTAAAGGTATGGTGAAGATGTGGGGGAAGTCAGAGGCTGGCCGAGGAGGAAAGCACACACTTGGATAGCGCAGTTGTGAGGACCAAAATGGGATGGTGGCTAAAGAAGGATGCAGAACTGAAGGTGGGGTGTGATGGCGAGCGGCAGAGTGGCAGTGGTGTCGCCGGAGGTTGTGGATGTGTCTGCCTGCAGTGCACACTCATGTTGACCTTTGGTGTCAGGTACAATTTCAATCACTTCCCACTTTGTCTGCTGACTTCTTCCTACAGTGCTGCCGAAAACATGAGTACTATTAATATCTCAGGAACAAGTTGGAAGAATAGCCCTTTCTATTCACTGAAAAATAATTTCAGATCCGAATTCTTACAAAGCTCTTTTGGTATATTAGGACTCATAAATGGATCTATTTTTTGACCCGTGGTGCATTTCTTTTTCATCTGAATGTTTGGATATAGCGTTTTGCTCACTTCTAGGCAAAGGATATAATTGAGACCATTTTGCACACATTTGAGCTCTATAACAATGGCTCTTGAATGTTGAGATAAGAAGCTGTTAATTTGCTATGAAGAGATTCCGTATTCAAAGCCATGTCAGCAAGACGCTTTTGTTAGAAAACTGACCAGAAGGCTGGTTGACATGAAGCATTTAAAAATCTAAATATGTGTTGAAGACTGGGTTTTGCAACCTTTTTAATTCTAGCAGTAGAGTTGTGTATGCACAAGAGTCCATACATAAAAGAACCTACTCAGAAGACATGAGACTTTTGTGATGGTCTAGCAAGTTTGGGTGTTAGTGGGCCATAGGGCTCTTGAGAAGTTGCAATAAACAATTTATTTCCAAATGCAAAGATCCCTCTCCCATTCCTTAATCTTCATTTTTTTTCTGTTGGATAATTTTAATAAACACACCTTTTGGGGTTGGTTGAATTTGAGGAGAGGGTCTTGTCTCTCCTTTTTTTTTGCCGGTCGTGGGGCCTAAACTCTGGGCCTGGCACTGTCCCTCAGCTCTTCAGCTCAAGGCTAGTGCTCTACCACTTGAGCCACAGTGCCTCTTCCAGCTTTTTCTGCTTATGTGGTGCTGAGGAATCGAACCCAGGACCTCAACACTGAGCTACCTTCCCAGCCCCTTGTCTCTACACTTCTGTTCTTTCTGACATGCAGTTTGTGCTTTCTCATATTATTGAGTCCCCCCCTGCTGGTCCCCCCTTCCTGATCTCCTATTTATCTATTGTGTTTAGGAAACTAACAAGGGCATGGACTTTATGCTTGTCACATCTATTGGTTTAAACTCTTGTGTCACTGTGTTAGCAACTTTTCACTCAGAGTCAGATGCCTTGTCTTGAAAATGGATCACCACTGACCTTATTTTTCATGTTTATGTTTTCTTCATGGGAGAATTGAAATGGATTTGGATTTGTGTTAAGACTTTTGGGTTTAGAGATTTTTTTTTTTTAAAGTCAGAACCCAGTGCTGGTGGCTCATGCCTATAATCCTAGCTGTTCAGGAGGCTGAGATCTGAGGATTGCAGTTGAAGCCAGCCTGGGTAGAAAAGTCTGAGACATTTTATCTCTAACCGCCAGAAAACCAGAAGTGGGGATGTGGCTCAAAGTGATAGAGCCTGGCCCTGATTCAAGCCTCATGACCTACCAAAAAAACGAGTGCCACCTGCTACTGAATTGTGTAAACTGCCCTGTGAAGACCCTCGTATGGTGTACAAGTGGATTAATGATCCCCATTTTGTGAGTGCCCGGGTGGAAGAGCACAGGACAGAGGCAGGCATTGGGCGTGTTCTGTCCCATTTAATTTTCCTTCCTTGAGGAAGGTAGGTGGGTACTCTTACTAGACGTTTTCTGTAGGTGAGTAAGTTGAGATTTCCAGAAGGTACATCACTTGGCCAGTGACAGTGACACAGTGACAGAGCTAGGATTTGATCTTCATCTCTGCTCTGACTTACTGTAAAATCAGAGCCCATATTTACTTGTGTTCCTATGTAATAGACCCAGGCAGGACAGGCAAAATTCTCCCTTCCTTGATTTAGCAATGGACTTTATTGGAGTCCACTGGCTTTTATTGTCTGGCATTGTAAACCAGGATTAGCATCTGAAGGTTGGTGACTCAGTTTCTTTTAGCCTTCCCCCAGCAGCAAATGCAAAAGCAGCAGCAGCAAAAGCAGTTGTTCACACTTGCATCCCAAGCATATGAGTGAAGCTAGCTGGTTTGAATCCTTTCATCAAGACTAAAGCTGGGTTTGGTGGCTCATGCTTCAATCCTGGCAAATGAGATTGGGAAGATTGAAGTTCTGGGCCAGCCCAGGCAAAAAGTTTACTAGGACCACATCTAAACTAATAAAATTGCATAGTTTAATAAAATTGCATAGTAGTGGAGTGTATTCCAGCTAGCTGGAAAGCATAAATAGGATTGAGATTTAGGCCAGTCTGGCCAAAATGTGAGACTTATTTGAAAAAAACAAAAGCAAAAAGGACTTAGTGCATTGTTCAAATGATAGGTAGGGCACCTAAGGCAGATTCAAATCCTAGTACTGCACAGAGGGAGGGGATGAAGATACTCAGATTTTCACTAATGTCTGTCTGGCCAGAAGTCCTGAAATAGAGATCTACTTATTCTTCAGTTGGAGGGCGGCGGGGATTTCCTTTTGGCTTGGTCTTCTCCAGGTGTCCTGAGATTTAGGATTGACGGTAATGCTGGAAAAAGGAAGAGAAGTAGAAAACCTCTGTTTTCCCTCTCATTTTTTCTGACAGGTGTGGGATGCCTTGGAATCTTCCTACATGTGCTTCCCTGCTCCTTTTCCCTGCTAGGCTTCTCCAGATGAATGTAGCAACATTCCTTAGAGTGAGAGTTTAGACATTTATTATTCTGCTCCTGAATTCCCTTCAAGGTCACCTTGGACTAAAGTATCTACAGTCTGGAGAACTATCACTGGAGAACCAGGAATGCTTTTCCCAGGGTTAAAAGCCTAACAACTAAGGGCTTACAGTACATATTTTAGTCCAAGGCTGAAGGCCTGAGCACTTACGATGTCCAAGGACAAGAGAAAATGTGTCTTTAGCTCTAAGTGAGAAGGCACAGATTTACTTTTTGCCTTTTTTGAAGACAGTTGGTGCTACCAACACCAAAGAGACATGTTTCTTATCAGCTCAGTGATTCAAATCCTAGTGTGTTCAGAAACACCATCACAGACATACCTAGAAATAATACTTCACAAGCCGTCTAGTATCTCTTAATCCAGTCAAGTTGATGCCTAAAATAAGCCATCACATGCTCTCAAGTTGTGAATTTAGCATGACACCTTCCTATTGGAACCATGTTTGCTATATAAATTAGTGCAAAAGAATGCCTCAAAATTGTTTTGTAGGATTAGGCAGGTGGCATGCATATTTGAAGAGGACAGGGATAATGCCATTTGCCCATGGTGGCTGCTAGCCCTTTAAAACAATCAGTGCCTGGGATAAGTACAGTTGGAGTGCAAGACCTTGGCCAACTGGCTGCTGGTAGGGCTTTGTCATTATGACAAGTTGAAAAAGTTTTATGACAAGTTGAAAAAGTTTTATAGGCATTTTATTTTTGAAAGAAAAAAGTGTATATAGACATACATAAGTAAGAGCGAGAGGCCTCCAGGGTATCTTTCCATTGTTCTCTGGTTGCAGGACAGTTTCTGGGGCAAGCCCCAGGTTGATTATGAGCACTACAGAGTTGTAACACCAGTTAAGCGCTCAGTCCCGCCTGGTTAGTCTTAAGGGCATTGATGGGCAATATCACAGATGTATATGGAACATTTGGGCTGGGAACTTTATGCCTGCAGATTTTTGTGGACCTTCATTGCCCCTTCCATTCTACAACCAGAATCAGATCCCAGCAATACCTGATAGAGTTATTAGACCTGCTCCAAGAGGAGAGCTTAGAATGAAGGAATTTCAAGACTTCTGCAGTCTGCATAGAGGATCCTTGAGTGTATTTGTGGCAATCACTCCTAGAACTGGGGGTAGGGAATGGGTAGTGGTGGGGAAGTCACAGATGGCCTCTTACACTCTTAAATCTAGTAAGCACCTGAAGAACATTGGCTTTATATCCTGGTGACCTTGGAATTGCTTTTCCTTCCCCATATTTTAAAGCCTCTGGGAAAGTTGAATAAATAGTAACAGGGAATATCTTTCACCAATTATTTCATAATATTCTATTTGTGCTCAACTGTTTCAAAGCAAATTGTAGATGTGTACATACATGCACATATGCTGAGCTGTTTTAAACTTCTAGGACTAAATTTGTATTATCTCTTCTAACACTCCTCTGTGACACCATCTGGGTGTTTTTAGTGTTAAGGCTCAGTCCCGCAGACTGCCTCTACTTTACATGTTAGTTACACTTGGGAACAGCCAAAGGGAAGTCATGTGGCCTGTTCCTGACTTCCGGGAGTGCCATTTTCCCAGCGCCTATGTGTGCTCCACTTTAGGTCTCTGAGCCCTATCAGGACATTCCCATGTGGACTGTTCCTGACTTCCGGGAGTGCCATTTTCCCAGCGCCTATGTGTGCTCCACTTTAGGTCTCTGAGCCCTATCAGGACATCCCCATGGAGCGTTCATTATGTAATGATGATAGATGAAATTTTAGCCATAAATCCTTCTCCTGTCTCTTGAAGCTGAAAGTCCCAAGTTTCTAATCAAGATCTGAATCTCGCATTCAGCTGCTATCCTGAAGCTATGTATTACAGAGGCCCTACCAGGAGTCACTTTTTTTAAACAAGTGCTTCTTAGTACCCTTATTACCACTCAAGAATTGTGTGTGTGTGCTCACGCACGTGTGCACTGTTAGTGGGGCTCAAAACCAGTGCCCCGTGTTCCCCCTTGGCTTTTTTGCTCAAGGATGGCACTCTACTGCTTGAGCCATAGCTCCACTTCGAGAAATTGGGTTTTAAGAGCTCTGTGGCAGGAATCAGGAACAAAGATCAAATATCTTTCCATGATTGCACACACACAACACACATACTCTTACAAACACATACACACCCATTAGAAGCGTTTGATCAAGGCTGAACTGGATAAACCATGGTGGCTCCATTGCCTAATGACATTGTGGCCAACTCTGTGTAGACATAGTGTTGAAATAGCCTGACTGTACATTTCTCAGACCATAACTCTGGCAGTAAGCAATATATAATAGTATTATAGATATCATTGTTTTGGATGAGCTATTTGTAAGTGGATTACAGGAGTTCAGGCCCCATGTTAAAAAAACAACAACAAAAACATTTCCCCAAAACAATTAGTGAGAAGAGTGATACTCTTACTATTATCTTTAATAGAAGGTGGCTGAGGTAATTGGATTCTTATATGCTTCTATAGCTAACCTGTGCCGTTTGGACTGATGAAGTATGTGAAGAAAACTGTTTCACAGAGATAGGTATTTGGAAGAGAGAAATATTTTAATAGCCTTTTCAGATGATGATTTTTATATCTACCATAGAAGTGGTAGATTAAAATTTTTATTTTTTTGCTTGGTAAGAAATGTACGCATTATCCTGCCCATGCAATTGTAGCCCCTCTGTACAGTATGTTCACAAATAAAATAAAATAAAATTTAAAAAAATTTATTTTTTGCATGCACAACAACTTTATTTTCTCACAGATCTGAGGCCCCAAGTCTGAGGTGAAGATGTTGGTAGAGCTGGGTGTTTTGTTTTGTTTGCCCTCCCCTGAGGCCTTCTTGGCTTGTACGTAGCCGTCTTCTCAGTTTTTACAGTGGTCTTTTCTAGGAGTGATAGTTTTCTTTTCCTTTTTTCTTTTCTTTTGTGATACTGGGGTTTGAAGTCAGGTTCTTGAGCTTGCTGAGGTGGCACTGTACCAGGCCCTTTTGCATTTGCTATTTTTCTGAGATTGGGTCTCTGCCTCAGCCAGTCTGAACTGTGATCCTCCTATTTGTGTTTCTTAGTGTAGCTGGGATGACAGATGTGGGCACTTTACCTAGCCGTTGGTTGAGACAGACTCTTGAACTTTTGGCCTGGGCTAATCTTCAACCTCCAGCCTCCCCATCTCCACCTCCTAAGAAGCTAGGATTATAGGCTTGAGCCACCTGTCTGATGACAACTGGTAGTTTCTTACAGGTTTGCGGCAGTATGTAATTAGTCCTTGAAAGCATGGATTTCACTTTTGACAACGAAGGCTGTGGGTTGTTTCTCTTCAAGTGACAGGCTCCGTTCATTTTTGAGAAGTGTCTGAAATCCACACGTCTGCATAACCATAGCTCCACTTTTTCTTGCAAAGTGAAAATGGCACTCTGTGGAATAAGGAATTCGTTTCCTTGGAATTCAAGCAATCATGCTAATCCTTTCTCTTGAGATAGTTGTGGGCTAGTGTTTGTTTCATGAAGACATTCTCCTGATTGACTTCAGTATTATCACAACTTAGAAAAATGGGTTCTTTTTTTTTTTTTCTAATCAACCTATATTAAAAGTTTCCCAATTCTCCCAAATGGTATTTTCCCTCTGGTGTAGTAAGTGTTTCATCCGTGTTCACATACTTCCCTTGGTTATTAGTGTTGTCTCTTTCAATCTCGAAAAATTCTGGATATGACTTGAGTGTCTCCCTCCTAGTTTTCTGTGTTTGAATCTTGGTCCCCAGTGTGGTGGTGTAGGAAGTAGTAGTCAGTAGCCCCTGGGGGAGATAATTAGGTCACTGGAGAATCACTCCTGGGAGAGATTCATGTGGTTTTTGCCTGATGGTGGGTAGCTGACGGAAGAGTCCATACACACAACCATTTCCCTTCCAGTTACTCAGCCATGTTGGGATGCAGCAAGGGCTCTTTACCAGAAGCCAGACAGATTGGCTTGCCCAGTCATGAACTTGCAGCTTCCCAAACTGTGAGCTAAATAAATATGGTTTAGGAAGCCCCAGCCTCAGGTAGCTTGTTATAGCAACAGAAAACACTTAAGTCACATTCCCTATTATTTTTTGTTTTTCATGATACTGACTTTTTAAAGTTCAGGTTAATTGTCTTAGATTATGTCTCCCATTTTGTATTTATTTTCCTTATGGGTCAATTCAGGTTAAATGTCACTAGCAAGAATATGGCACAGGTGAAATACTGGACTTACTACATTATTCCAAAAGGCATGTTAGGCCAGGTGCTTCACTGTTCATCACATGAGGTTTTATTACTAGTAAGTACTAGTAAGTCAATGGCTGATGAACCACTTATTAGCTACTTTCACTATTTTTTTTTGTTGTTGGTCAGTCATGGGTCTTGAACCAGGGCCTAGGTGCTGTCCTTGAGCTTTTGTGCTCAAGGCAAGCATTCTACCACTTGAGCCACAGTGCCACTTCCAGTTTTCTGTTGCTTAATCGGAGATAAGTGTCTCAAGGACTTTCCTGCCTGGGCTGGCTTTGAACCACAATTCTGAGATCTCAGCCTCCTGAGTAGCTAGGGTTACAGGCGTGAGCCACCAGCACCTGGCTTCCTCTCACCTTTTTTAAAAGCTACCTTTGTCCTCCCCTCCGTGTTGAATTCTTTGAAAAGTGCGTTCTGTGTAGGGGACTTGGGATGGAAAGGAGGGATGTGTCCATTGCATTGGCAGTGGAGCCTGACCTCTGGTCACCTTGGGCTTTCTTTGCCAACTGCAAAGAGGTTATTGCACTACCTTTAGTGGATCTCGATCGTCTGGGTGAAACTGATTGTTGCTACACAGTGGTGTCAAAGAGGACTACGCCTGGAACCAGTGGATATATTTTCAACTTTTTAAAAAAATGACTTTCTTTTTCTTGTCAAGGGGTTAGTTATGTAAGTAAGGTAATAAGAACATTTTTTGTCGAACTTGTTACCCCCTCCCTCATTTTTCTTTACTCAGTTTTCTTGAATTAAAAGCTGCCGACGGCCAGAAGCGATGGCCCAGGCCTATAATCTCAGAATTCTGGAGGCAGGCAGAGGCAGGAGGATCTCAAGTTTGAAGCCAGCTGGACTGCCCAGGACTCCGAGAGACGGTGTCATATCTATGAATGGAAATCGTTGATAATCTTTCTTTGTACTTTTTCTTGTGAGACAAGGTCTCCGTGTAGCCCTGCTTGGCCTCAATCTTCTCTTGCCTCAGCCTCTCAAATTCTGGTATTACAGGTGCACACAAATATGCCCAACTCCCATGTATGCTTTTGCTTTTTTTTGTAGCATTCAATGTATTTCTAAATAAATATAGATGTGTCCTTCCTGTGAGTGGCTGTGGAGGGGTAGCAGGCAGAATCACTGTGTAAGGGAGAGTTTTCTGTTGGGTGTGGATCTCAAATTCATGAGAGATACCTGCATGCCAGTTATTTTTCAGAACCTCATTCTGCCATCTTGGGAGATGGAGCTGAAGAAGAGGCTTGATAGACTTCATTTATAATTTTGCCTAGATGCTACTCTTTAGCAAAGAGATCTCAAATAATATTGGTAACAATAGTTCTAAGTGCTTTGTGTAAACTCCATTTGGAAAGCCTACTACCAGTAAACTATTATATGAAAATATGTCTTTATTTGCTTAAATCAACTTCACTATTTACAAATGTCTCAAACAAGAGAAATTGCTTTCTTTGTGGACCTTTTTCTTTGTTAGCTGGAAAAGGGCTGATAATTCTGCCAACCATACTAGAAAGGTTTATAGGCATATACCATATACCATATACCATTGCATATACCATTGCAAGGGTCAAGCAGTCAGGGAGAAGGTCCTTGGGCTCCACCTAGTGGCCATCTAGGGAATGTAAAGGTGACCGCTGCATTCTTTCCAAACAATTGTGGAACCAGTGCTTTATAAAATGCAATAAAAATAGTTAAATGACTTTACTTTGTAAATGGCTACTTCCCCATATTAAATGCTCAAATAAATGTGGTTTTAACACTATTTTAGTTGTTTCCTCTTTTTGTGGTTACTGGTGTTTGAACTCAGGGTTTTATGCTTGTTCAGCAGTCCCTCTTCTATTTGAGCCACACCTCTAGCCATGCTTTTTTTGTGGTTATTTTGGAGATGAGTCTTGTGGGCTCTTTTGTCCAGGCCAACCTGGAACTGTGATCCTCAGACTTCAGCTTCCTGAGAAGTTAGGATTTTAATATGATCAAATGACCTATTTCTTGTTAGAATTTATCTTAATCTAGACTGAATTGATAATGCATATGGAAGAGAAATCGTCTTAAGAGTAGCTTGTGGGGAAGATACTTTAAAGGCACAGCAAACCCATAATACTAATTTTTAGCTTTTATGTAGAATAAAGCAAGTAGGGATACATTTTTCAAGTTTTATCTTCAATTCTTATTGAGTAGCAAAGTCCAACAGTTCACCCTGGGTTCCTACAGATACAATTTAAATTTTCTTTTGATGAAAGAGTTGAATTCCAGATCTATTTTCATCTTCTGATGGACAATGCAATTTACAACATTCTATGTTATTACAGTCTGTAAATTTTGTCTTTCCAAATGATAACTTCTTCTTGTCCATAGGTCTTGTCAGTGACAAACATTACATGAAAGTATTAATGACATTCAATATACTGAAGTTATCAGAAAGATAAACAATGTTAAAACTAAGAGTTTAGTTGAGGCTTTGGCAATGGAACTCCTCCTTTAGTAGCAGTGACAGTCACTGTATATGATTGCATTCTATGTAGTTGCATAATAAAAAGGAGATTCTTGACTTCATTAGCTTTGTGTCACACAGTTTTTGGTATGATAAGAAACATTAAAACCATCTGACTTTCCTTAATAGCAAGACTTTTTAATGAAGGGGGCAGTGCAATGCATTGGTTTATCAGATAAAATTCAAATACCTAAGGGTAGAAGGGCAGCATTGATTTCCAGTGGTTTAGACACTCACGCACAAGCATGTGTATGTGTGCGCACACGCACACACATTACTCCATCACCACAGAAAAGTAGAAAACAACCTATAAGATATAAAAATAAATGATTATTTGATGGGTAACCAAACTGTCCAAATCTTTATTTTATTTTTGTCGGCCATGGGGCTTGAACTCTGCCTGGGCGCTGTCCCTCAGCTCTTCAGCTCAAGGCAAGCATTCTACCACTTGAGCCACAGTGCCACTTCCGGTTTTCTGGTGGTTTATTGGAGATAAGTGTCTCATGGATTTTCCTGCCTGGGCTGGCATTGAACCATGATCCTCAGATCTCAGGCTCTTGAGTAGCTAGGATTACAAGTCTGAGCCATCGGCACCCAGCTTCAAACTCTCCAAATCATATAACTACTATAATGATTACAAAAATTAATAAAAAAGTTAAAAATGAATCAATGAATAAGCAGTATAAATGGCTCCTATTTATTACCAACTATGCATCTGAGAAGTCTCATATCTAATATATATTTAGAGCTAAAAAATTAAACCTCCCAAAAATAAACCTTCAAAAAAAATCAACAATGGGCTAAAGACTTAAAAAGAGACTTCTCAGAAGAAGGAGTAAGTGGCCAATAGACACATGAAGAAATGTTCAACATCTCCGGTCATAAAAGAAATGCAAATCAAAATGGCATTGAGATTCCAGCTCAGTCTAGTTAGAATGGCCATTATCAGGAAAAGGAGCAATAACAAATGCTGGCGGGGAGGTGGTCGGAAGGGAACGCTGTCTACACTGTTGGCGGGAAGGAAAGCTCCTTCCACCACTCTGGAAGGCAGTGTGGAAGTCCCTCAAAAGCTCGCACCCATTCCCCTAACTTGTCCAAGTGCCCAGGAGGAGACTGGGCAACACTCTTGTCCCTTCATGGCCAACACACTACAGATTTTCCTGTGACAAAATAGTGGAGAGAACAGAAGGAGGTGGCACTGATTGATTTGCCTCACAGCCTCAAGAGGTAGCCTGTGGTTGTCAGGGTCCATTAGCATTGGACCCATGGTGAGGCAGCATTCTGAATCAGAAGGGCATGGAAGAACAAAGCTGCCCTTCACAGCAGCCAGGAAGCAAAGCGAGGAAGGGCCAGAACAAGACCTCCATTCCATTCACGGGCACCACTTCAGTGACTTCTCTCCAGCAAGCCTGACTGCCCATCCAACATGAACTCATCAACTGCAGTCACCTTGCAGTAACACCACCAAGCCGGGACCAGGCCATTTTCATGCAAGCCTTCCTGGGTGACACTTCCTATTCAAACCATCACTCATGGGTTAGGAGGAGTTTAGCTTAAACTTCTTCCTTCTGGGCTGGGAAGGTGGCTCAGTGGTAGAGTGCTTGCCTTGCATGCCTGGGGCCCTGGGTTTGATTCCTCAGCACCACATAAGCAAAAAGAAAAAAGCCGGAAGTGGCACTGTGGCTCAAGTGGTAGA
>NW_012267257.1:14192867-14239691 GCF_000151885.1 Dipodomys ordii | reverse complement strand
ACATAAGCAAAAAGAAAAAAGCCGGAAGTGGCACTGTGGCTCAAGTGGTAGAGCGCTAGCCTTGAGCTGAAGAGCTGAGGGACAGTGCCCGGGCCCAGAGTTCAGGCCCCACGACCGGACCCAAAAAATAAAAAAAAAATAAACTTCTTCCTTCTGTATTTTCGGCTCATCTTCTTGGCTACTGTTTTGTTCTTTTTTCCACTATTGCATGGATATCAGAAATATTTAAAATTATATTGTCTTAGATGTTTGGAGAAAGGGATATTCTGTGGTCATGTTTTCCTCTGCTATATTTTGCCTTTATTCTATTTTATT
Source organism: Dipodomys ordii (assembly GCF_000151885.1). Classification (NCBI taxonomy): domain Eukaryota; kingdom Metazoa; phylum Chordata; class Mammalia; order Rodentia; family Heteromyidae; genus Dipodomys; species Dipodomys ordii. Next base: position 14,239,376 of record NW_012267257.1, on the reverse strand, counting down.
TGCAATAAATACAAGTGAGATGAGATGTAAATCAAACAGTGGAGCTTTATTTTAAAGACCTTGAGATGTTCATTACTTTGCCAGAAGGTGGTAGCAAAGTTACAATCAGACCTTGGGTAAAAGTTTTAAGTGTCGCCAACTCACTGAAAAACCAAGCCAAATGAAAACTGAAGAAACAAACACAAAGTAGGAAAATATTGCTTTTATTTAACATATAATTTTAGTTTTATAAATTCTGGTTGTAAAACTCTTATTCTTAAAAAAATACAAACAATTCTTACCTCAATCTTTGTATCCTGATAAGATGAAGGATTATTGTTTTTTTTTTTTTTACAAAAATTAGCAATATGTTTTTATTATTTACTTTGGAACTTTCCACCTACCTTCTCCCCCCACCCAAGTTGCCTAAATCCAAAGGTACATAAAAAAATGGTCAGAATATTTTAAAATAGATAATAGGTTTAAAGTGATCTGTAGTTTCTTCTTCATAAGTGCTTTCAGCTGGGTGGTAAATCAAAAACTATATGGAGTTATGTTAAGGCAGATGACCTGTGATTGCATTGGTAACCCTCCCTGGAAATGCAAGTTTGGTGAAGCAGACATTCTTCTTCATGGTTATTTGATCTGTTATCCCAGGAAGATGCAGGTCTGGGATTGGCAGGTGAGGAGCCAGGCCCCACCCCTGTTGTCACTGCCTATTCTGCTGGCCCTCTGTGACAGAACTGACATGGAACCCTGGCCCTGGCTGACACCACTGATACCCTCTGGGCAGTCCACCAATGCTTCCACAAGGATATCTTATTGTCTCTGCCCAAGACATCTGGGATGCTAGCTGTGAGAGACTATCTTGAGAGTCATACATTATTGAGCTTCTGTAGCAACTTGGGTGACCCATATTGACAGAAGAATCACCATCTCAATGGGTTCATCATCAACGAACACTTGACATCCTTACCAGTAGCGGTTGATGGTGCAGCGGGCAGACAGATGGCGGAGGTTCAGACCATGTCTTGGAGCCAGTCTGTGTGCCTTCAGCTCTGCTTCTCCTCCTGCTGGCCGTCCTCCTCCTCTTCCCTGAGTTACCATAGCCCGCGGATGCATATATCCTGACCTGATGGCTGTTCTATCCAGGCACAGAAGTGGTGGTCAGCTGGCCCCTACCCTGAAGTGGGTGGTGTGAGCACTGTTGACCTCCACTTCCACCAGTCAGTAGATCAGTAGGGAGATGGCCCCATCTGAGCCCCCGTAGGCCAGGCTCAGGCAGGAGCTATGGGGCTTGCACACAGAGCTCCCTGGGGAACCAGCCCCTGAGGGCTTACGGATCTTCTTCCAGGTGCCATTTTCTTCTTTGCAGATAATGGCTCTGGTCTCAGCAGCAGGATGCCAGGGGTTTGCTAGACATAACGTGGGCTCAGGACAGTTGCTACCTAGGCCCTCCTGATCCCCTCCTGGGGGTTGCTGGGGTCTGTCTTCCCCTTTGCACTTCCATGCTTTGGGCCGACCTGTCTGAGTAGCAAGCTGCCAGGCGGGCACTACGGCAGTTCAGCTGCTGTTGGAGGGAGGGCAGGCTGGGCAGCCTGAAGGAAGGCTGTGCTCAGCGAAGGCCGCCACGGCTGGCCGGCCGCTCTGGTGGCAGTGGGGACTCTGGGCTTTATATCTGGCAGCTCCAGGCACTTCCTCCAAATAGCTCACTTCCTGCACCAGACTGGCTGGGTCAAAGGCACTTTTGCCAATGCAAGTTCTAGCAAATTATCAATAATTCTGCCTACTTAAGAGATCAGAAATGAACATGAAAATCAATGGTAGACTAAGAAGTTCACACTATTTCATACATTTTCACAATGATAGGCCATGTGGTGTCAAATTCCAACATTCCAAACATTCTTCAAAAGAAAAATGCTGGGAAAGACTCTAACAACCCAACAATAAAATGTGCTCTATTAAGATTGACTCCATGATTAATCTAATATTGGAGTAAAGAGATGATGAGGACCTAAAAACTGCTTTCTTTTTTGTTCCCATTTCTTTCTCCAGATTATTTTCAGCCTTTACTCCTTTTCTTCTGGTGCCCAGCTAATGCACCCTCCAGTTCATCCATCCACTTATTCATTCATTTTTATTTTTTTTCCGATTGTGGGGCTTGAACTCTGGGCTTGGGCGCTGTCCCTCAGCTCTTCAGCTCAAGGCGAGCACTCTACCACTTGAGCCACAGCACCACTTCCAGTTTTCTGGTGGTTTATTGGAGATAAAAGTCTCATGGACTTTCCTGTCCGGGCTGGCTTTGAACCGAGATCCTCAGATCTCAACCTCCTGAGTAGCTGGGATTACAGGCGTGAGCTACTGGTGCCTGGCAACTTATTTATTCTTTACTTCTTATTGAGTCTACTCCACGCCCGCTAGTGTTCTAGACACTAGTGAAATAATGGTGACCAGGACAAATAAGGACTCTGCTTTGATGGAGATTATGTTCTAGTGCATCTCTGTTCTGTAGAACTTCCTGGGGTGGTAGTGATTGTACGGTGCCATTCAATACAATAGCCACTCACCACACATGCACTAGTGACTGTGTGCCTGACCTGTGTTATTAGGCAGATAAATCCTGGGATGGAGAGAAAGCCATTCTAGACAGAGAGATCAGCTGAAGAAAGGGGCCCAGAAAGTGAATCGTTTTCTTTAAAGAAAGGAATGTGATAACGTGCATTAGGAGTGAAGCCCTTGTAGGCCTTGTAGGAGTTAGAGTAAGATAAGAAATGCGAGAAGCCATACTTCTTTAAGTGAAATGGGTCTATCACGGTCACTTTTTTGACCATAAAGTTACCCTTTTAAATAGTGCAATTCGGTGGTTTGTAGTAGATGGTTGTGCAGCTATCACCACTCGATGCTTTGCTTTTCTTATCCTAACACTTTAACGCTCAGACCCTTATCCCCTGTTTCCTTAAAGCACAGCCAGGGCCCAAAGCAATTCCCTGCTACAATTCCTAAGAGTTTTTTTTTTTTTTTTGATGAAGCCAATGATTTGCAAGCAAGTCGAGCTTATTATTATTATTATTATTTGTCTACAGAGCCATTTTTTGCTCACAGTTGGCCAAGGAAAGAGGGAACATACAAAGACTCAAGCTCAGTTCTCTTTTTAATTCTACCAGCTCCCACCCCTCTGGAAGCTTCTGGGTGAGGCCACTCTGATGTGATCAGTCAACGAAAAGGACATCAGGCAGTTGCTGACCAGGACTGGCCTGCTCTTTCCCCTGGGCTGAGGGGCTGGGAGGGGCTGGGGGCGCCGAGCTGTGGGTCAGCATCCTTACGGCCTACCTCCTCCACTCCTCCACATCCCTATTCATTGTCCTCTATGCCTTCTCTTGATTTGGCTGGGACAAGCGGAAGAATCTCTCATCGCATAATCACTGTTTCCAAGAGGAAAATAATGAACAGCCAAAGAGAATAGAATACAGAAAAGATGACCTATGTTCTTCCGACAAGCATCTGTGAGTGAGGGACAGCATGGAAGAGCCGTTAAACGATACAATCTCTCTCAGTGAGCGTTCAGCACAGCTCCACCCTTGGCAGAAGCGAACTTGGAAGGTTTCCGTGAGCCTTAAAATTCCGTCATTCTATTTCCACGGACCCAAATTCCACAAACTCCTCTGGCCCGAAGCTTCCATATCCTTCATTTCACCAGTCTTAGACCTAGGACATTCCGAGGAGAGCTCTCATGAAAGAGACTCTGATTAATGGCCTTAATCAGAGTGGAGCCCGCGTGGAAGGCAGGCTTCCTTACCTCTGTAGATGCTTGACGTCAGGGGGAGAACCAAGCCTTAAAGAATGTTTCTTTGCTTCTGAGGAACTTGTTAAATGAGAATTCTCCAATCTGTGGTTGAGATGTCTTGAGGGAAGGCTGAACCACTGTGTAGATGCACATGCTGGTGTCTGAGTGGCAGGAACACTTTGAAGTCTGAATGGGCAGATGTGGCTCTCAGGGACTGAGGTGTGAGTGGCTAGTATCCCAGTGTTTAAACCTCCTCAGATAGGCCTTTTTCTCTTTTCTGTTTTCTTTTGTTGGTCATGGGACTTGAACTCAGGGTGTAGGCACTGTCCCTGAGCTTTTTTGCTCAAGGCAGCACTCTACCACTTTGAGCCACAGCTCCACTTCCGATTTTCTGGTGGTTAGTTGGAGATAAGAGTCTCATGGGCTTTCCTGGCCAGGCTGGGGGCTAGCTTTCAACTTTGATCCTCAGATCTCAGCCTCCCGTGCAGTCAGGATTGCAGATGTGAGCCACCGGTGCCCGGCTCAGACCTGCCTTTCAAAACACTAACGACTTAGAATTCATCCAGATGGTTCCATGCATCCTGGTTTTTGCTTTCAGAAAAGACCTTATGTTTATCTATGCTCTCCTCACTGTGATGTAACAAAAGGGTTGGAGCCAGACCCAGATTTGAGTCTTTCATCTGATTAGCAGTGAAGCCTTTGTCAAATTGCTTATCTTCTCAGAGCCTCTGTTTTCTCATCTGTAGAAAGGAAATCATATCAGTGAGGGAATAAATGAATGTGTATTCATGATCGTATACAAAAATACATGGTAGCTGCTGTCTGAGGGATTATTCTTGCTTTTCTCCTTCGGTGAGCCTAGGACAATATAGATGTTCCTCAATTCATGATGGGTTTCCTCCTGATAACTCATCGTAGGTTGAAAATACAATGGCTGGGTTAGTACCTAATACCTTAACCTTCCAAAATCAGAGCTTAGCCTTGTTTTCCCACAGGCATACAACACTTTCATTAGCGTACTATTGGGCATCATCACTTAGTACAAACCCTATTTTGTTGTAAAGTGTTCATTTATCTCACGTAACTTAATACTGTCCTGAAAACAAAAAACAATAGTTATATACCTGCAGAGTGTTTCTACTAAATGCATATTACTTTCAGACCATTGTGAAGTTGAAAAATCTTGCAGTTGAGCCATTGCAAGTTGGGGACCATGCTACAGTAAGACAGGAAGTTTATGAGCCAAATGATTGTATAATATAACCAGCTCTATTCCCATATTCACCAAGGCTCATGAGTTGATCTTCCAAGTACTCCTTGGTTGGATTTTTATTTTTGTGCCGATACTGGGTCTTGGATTTGGAGACTCTGCTTAGCCTTTTCACTCAAGATTGGTGCTCTACCACTTGAGCCACACCTCCACTTCAGGATTTTTGCTGGTTAATTGGAGATAAGATTCTCTCTGATGCATCTTCCTGGGCTGGCTTAGAACTGATATTCTCACATGACAGCCTCCTGAGTAGCTAGGATTACAAGTGTGAACCATCAGCACTTGGTTTGGTTGGAATTTATTACCTACAGGTGTGAAACATCAGCACTTGGCTTTGGTTGGAATTTGTTTCATAATTACCCAGAAGGATCTGAGAGGAGAAGATTTAGTTATATTTTCATTAAAGCAGAAGCATTACCCAGTCTAGGAAAACCTGGACATCTGTTTGGGTGAGTTGTCAGCAATTTGCTTTTGATTGCTTCTCTGCTAAGCATCCATCTTGGCCTTTTGGTCTATGACCTCTGCTGTTAATGCTCCTGGAGGGTCTCTTTCTTCTACTGGTGTCTGATTTAGACACCAAGACCCGACCAGCCCCCTTCATAGATATCCCTAGTCCCTTTCTCTCAAGGGTTTCCTCTGTGTTCTAGACTGACCTGTTGAATATCTGTTGGTACAGTATAGTCTGACAAAAGAAAAGTGGCCCATATATCGCTTGTTACTTGAGCCCTGTGTGCTCTTTGATAGAGGATGGTCACAGACTCACACCACTCAAAGGCAAGATGGCAAGCCTGCAGAGAAGGAAGTCTCTGAATGGTTGTTGCTTTTGCTTTCTCTGAAATATTAATCTGTAAATGGTTTCCTAGTGATATTCTGTGGACTGGTAAATAAAAGAGAGGAAGGTCTCTCTTTTATTCTCTGATTCTCTGCGGATTCAGACCTGATTTTCTGCTCAGTTAGAGAAGGGGTTCTTTTCTAAGAGTCAACTCAAGAGCCCTTAAAATCAAGGTATCTAAAATCAAGCTCTTTTGACATCGTGCCTTGCTTTTCCAAGGCTGGGTAGTGTTTCTGGATAGTGTTTCAAACCCAAATTCTGGGTTTGAATTTCTAGAAATAAACAAACCAAATAAAGACATTGTGATAAGGGAAAAACAAAACAATAACAACAAAAGCCCCATTATTTATTTATTTTTAAAAATTTTAAGGGTCCAAACTAAAAGTTTCCAATATATGCACAGAATGCTAGAGAACAATAATAATGATAGACTCCGAATATGAAGGAGCCCTAATTAGAAGTGATCATTTTCCCCTCAAAGATCTTGTCTCTTGGTATGGACATTTTCTAATTGTTTTTGTCTCATGCATGACAGGAGGAGGAAAATCATTTGTGTTTCAGTGCGTGCACAGACAGCTTTGGTTGCTCCCCAAGTTTTCATTGCAAGACCTCAAAATCATAGCAGAGGGAAACATCTGGAAATAATAGAAATTTCACTGAAAGAAATGGCTGAGGGAAAAGTGACTTATAGAGACATCAATTACCTTAATGACCAATCAACTTGCTGCTCTGGGATGGGAGTTAACCCATCTCCAATTAACCAGTTGTGCTGCCTTGAGAGGGCTTGAGAGGGCTTTCAAATGATGAAAGAGCACTGGATGAAAAGAATCTGGTTTTTATAAATTCAGGACTACCAACATTGCTATCCTAAAGTTTGACCTAAGTCTATTAATCTTCTATATTGTGATATTGTATTTATTTATTTCTTTGGTCCAGGTACTTCAAAAAGAAAATGGTCTATTTGTATTTTAAATTCCTGAATTATATTTTAGTCATGACTCGGATGTTCTGTGGTTGTCTTAAATTGCTGTTTTTAATGGAATGTTGCAAAAAAAAAAGTGAGCAGATTGAGAAACTTGAGTCAAACTGAGGCAAACATCAGCAAATTTCATCCACATGAGAACGGAACATGTAGTTTTCACCAGATATTTCAAGTCTTGTTTTTCTTTGTTGTTAAATTTCATTGCATTGGTCATTCATTCATTCACTTATTGAGTGACCAATACATACTCTCTAGTAAGAACCCCAGTTTACACGTAGTAATAAATCCAATGTTCTCATTTTTAACCTTGGAAAGTTTGAAGTTCAGCTGTTAGTATTTTTTTCTTTTTTCTAAAACACAATTCAATTTGACGGATAATGACTGAGAGCCTAGTGTGACTTAGTGTGAGATGCTAATCATTCAGGCTCCAAACTGAAATGTGGCTTATTGAGGAATGCTGTAACATACCACAAAGGTGTTATGAATTCAAGAATGAAGTTCTCAGAATGCTGGAAAGGAAACACTGTTAAACCACATGATGCTATCAGCTCTCTTCCTTGGGTTTCCCCGTGCTTGACTCATATACTGCACTTGGAATCGCCTTTCCTCTGCAGGTGGTCTGTCTGGAAGGGCTTAGCCGGTGAATGGGTTAAGTTGGGATGGGTGCCTCAGCACAGAGCAGATTGTTCTAGCATCTGGGGCATTTGTTTTATGTAATTTAGAAAATGATAGAACTATGTTTATCCCATAATCCTGATTATATAAAAAATAATAACCAGATCCTTCAAGGTAAACAGGAGAGAGAAAGTTTTCTGGGAGTGGAGTGAGGGAGGAATAGCTGGTAGGGAGTTGGTCTTTTATAATTACTAAACATTAACATCACTTTCTTTTCTTTTTAAATTGTTACTATAAAAATGATGCACAGAGGGGGTTACATAAGACAGAGAATGAGCCCATTTCTTTTTGGACAGTGTCTTTCCTTCCCTCACTCTCTCCCAGTTTTTCTTGCCAGTCCCCAGCCACAAGTTGTAGAGTTCATTTTCATCAATATCAGTTTTCAGTTTCAAAATCCATAGTAATATTCGTGCAGGCTCGCCTCCACTTACAAGTGATGAGGACAGACTAACATTGCGTATTGATGCTTAAGCGTTTATGAGCATCCAATCTCTGTGAAATAAAAAATACTGATTTCTGTACATGCATTTGTTATTAATTCTTTGTTCCTCTGCTGGCACGGAGGATTGAATTTCGGGGGGGGGCAGCTCATTTAAGCACTCTACCACTTTGGGTTACATCCGTTCTCTGCCATCACACTTGAAGCAGGTTCCTGGTCTGAGAGCTGAGAGGCCACGTCCTGTTCCTTCTCTAACTCCCTTCTTTCATGGCACAGCATGCTCTTTGGAAATCCTCGAAGGACTTAGATCCTTTTTATCTGGAGAAAACCCCAGAAGTATAGTGCAATGTGTTCTAGTCTAAGATGAGACAACTGTTCTGAAGAAAGTGTTCTCAGCCGGGGCCCTCGTGGCTCACGCTTGTCATCCTAGCTACTCAGGAGAATCATGGTTCAAAGCCAGCCGGGGCAGGGAAGTCGTGAGACTCTTATCTCCAATAAACCATAGAAAACCGGAAGTGGAGCTGTGGCTCAAGTGGTAGAGCAGTTGCCTCGAGTTGAAGAGCTGAGGGACAGCGCCCAGGCCCAGAGTTCAAGCCCCATGGCCGACCCCCCCCCAACAAAAAAAGTGTTCTCCCTTCTTCCCTTCTCTTCTCCTTCCTCCTCTTCTCCTTCTTTTCCTCTTTCCATTTCCTTCTTTGAGACAGATCTTTCTGTGAAACCCAGGGTGGCCTAGAACTTGTGATTCTCTTGTCTCTGATTCTGGGTGTGGTGGGATTATAAGTATACACAGATATGCCTGGCTCCATTAACATAATTTGTGTGTGTGTGTCTGTGTGCGTGTGTGTATGTGTCTGTGTGCATGTGTGCATGTGTGTGTGCGTGTGTGCTTGCACACGCGTGGTCTGGTACTGGGTTTTGAACTCAGGGCTTTGTGCTCTCTCCTGGCTTTTTCACTCAAGGCTGGCACTCTACCACTTAAGCTACATCTCCACTTTTGGCTATTTGTTGGTTAATTGAAAATAAAGGAAGGTCTCACACACTTTTCTGCTTGGGCTGGCTTCAAATCATAATCATCAGATCTCAGCCTCCCAGGTGACTAGGATTACAGGTATGAGCCACCAGTGCCCAGCCTGTAGTATTTCTTAATAAGCATGATTATATAAATTTTGGTTCATGGCAGTTAGATGACTTAAAGGGATTTAAGATGAAAACTAAAATCTAAGAGGTAAAAATGACAATAGGTACTGTGTAAACAAAGAAAACAATTTCTAGAGCCATAGAAACAAGGGCATATTATATATTATAAATGAATGTGTTTATAATTACAATCTTGTATCGTCATAAAAAGGGTAAACTACATTGACTATCTTTTGCATATCTTTTTTTGACACCCACATTTCTTTTGAGGATTTTATACAAAATGGTGACAATGATGCTTTGGTGTTGAAAAGTAGTAAGTTTTGCTTATATGGGAGAGTCACATATAAGTGAGAATTTACAATAAATCTTTTCTTCAGGGGAGATGTAAGAACGGAAAATGTGATTCATATAGCAGGCATATTCTTTTTTTCTTTTGTTGCCTTAGTAAACTGAGTATAAAAATGCTACTGCCAAAGGGTGTTCTGGGATGTCTGAAGAAGTTGAGGAAAATGGAAAATTCTGTATAACTAGAGAAATCAAGATGACAACCACCATATAACATGCATTCGCGCATGCTTGCAGACATTCTGCCCTGGATGAGAAAATGAGAACAAGAACTCCCTTTGAACGAACAGAGATGTGGTCGGGTGCTGCTCATTAATGCATGTGCAACTGTGGCTCGTTCACCGGCTGCAGCTTTGTGAACATAAGGGACCACACACATGTTGTGTTCCCTTTCTTAGTTTCTTTTTTCTTTCTTTTCTCTGTTTGGCAAAGACATAAAGGAAGGATAGGACCTGTACAGCATCTTCCTTAAGCTATTTCTGGTTTTATCTGAAATCTGCTGTGAAAGGAGAAAGCAAAGAGAACTTGGCTAACATGTTCAGGGTCCTGGGTTTGCTCCACAGAACTTCAAAAAAGAAAAAAAAATGAGGAGAGAGGGAAGGAGGAAGGAGAGGAGGGAAGAAGGAAGGAGAGGAGGGAAGAAGGAAGGAGAGGAGGGAAAAAGGGAGGAAGGTTGCTCACACAGGAATATTGCAGTAGGTCTCAGCAGAGGAGCAAGACAAGTTTTCACAATTGCATGTGCCATATTCCTTGTGCTCTTGTTGATTGAATGTCCATATTCCCTCAAGCAACCTCATGCTTTGAAAAATTAGTCATGGCATTAGAGTCAGTAAATAACCAGAAAAGGTGATTTATTTCAATGTGGGAAATTTGTATTCTCTCATATATTACTAGGTTAAAAAACACACACACACAAAACAATCCCAAACAAACTAAAAAGTCTTATTTCCTTCATGCTTTGTTTATATTATGGAGACATCAGTCATGTTGTTGTGGAACATTCTTATTATCACCTTTGTCAGGCCGTTGGACCTTGGCTATAAAAATCTACTTCAAATTTGGAATTTGCTTTCAATTCCAGAGGAATTTAGGAAAGAAAGTGCATTTTTCATACATTGAATAGAATGCTAATAAACCAAAATAATTAGTAGTGAAAACCTTCAGTTGTTCAAGTTTGATTGGTATTTTTCACAAACTTACAACCCTAAAGTATATGTCTTTCTAATTGGGAGCAGGAGGGAAGGAGCTGTACTTAGCTTGTTTAGTTTATCCCAAGAATCCTGCCCTAAAATATTTTTATTTAAAAAAAAAGAAGAAAAAAGGTCCATTTGCACATAGTGTGCTTATGTCTCTATGGACTGTTTTCTTTGAAATCAACAAGTGTTTGTGTGCCTTTCTGGAGCCTTAATCTCTCAATGTAAGTTCACAAGTCTCAGGGTGACCCAAATTCTCCTTGAATTAATAGGTTAAAATGTAGGAGTATAGATAAAATGGTAGTTAAAAAATTAAAGTTTTTAGCTGGATGCTGGTGGCTGATGCCTGTAATCCTAGTTACTCAGGAGGCTGAGATATGAGGATCACAGTTCAAAGCCAGCTCGGGCATGAAAGTCTGTGAGACTTTTATCTCCAAGAAACCACCAGAAAACCGGAAGTGGTGCTATGGCTCAAGTGGTAGAGCACTAGCCTTGAGCTGAAGAGCTATGGGACAGCACCCAGGCCCAGAGTTCAAGCCCCATGACCAACAAAAAAAAAGAAAAAGTTTTTAAGAACTACAGTTCAATGGAAAAAGCATTTCATCCTGGCTAACTTACTCATAATCTTTAGAGACACCTTTACCAAGTGAATTTGGTGTAGCTTTGTTCTGTTGATTTCTGTCAGCAGAACTCCCTGCATGTTAAAATAAAAATTAAAAGCAGAATTGGAACCAAACCTTTAGACGGAGACAAAAAATTCCAATACTTCTCATTGTATGCTGGGTTATTTTTCAGTTTAAGAAGATAACATGTAAAGAAATGCAAGTGGTCACTCCAGGTCTCTTAGTTGTACTTTCTGGCCCTTTAATATGTAGCCCATAGAAAACATTTTATTAAAGGAGACTTAAAAATATAATTTTCTTACCAAGTTGTTAGATTGCTTTATTGTCAGTAATAAAATATCTTTTCTACATCTAAACATGAACTTCTAAATGACATGAAAAGTTATATAGAATGGCTGAATTTCAAAAAATATGCTTTGGAACTGTATATGGATCACAAGCCTATAATCCTAGCACTTGGGAGGAAAAGAAAAGCCAGGAAAGCTGCAAGTTTGAGGCCAGCCAATTCTACATAGATAGTTCAAGGCCATGCTCGGGGTATACTATGAAACCCTGTCTGTTATCACAGAGGTGGTGTATAGAGGATTATAATTACATGAGTCAGGTAATGAGTACATTTTTTTTTGGACAGTGTCTTCTGTTTCCAGTCAGACTTTTTTTTTTTTAAAAACAGACTTACTTTAATCTCTTTAAAAATTTTTTTTAAGCTAAGAGCTTCCATAGGGCCTTCCCAAGCCTAGCAGTAAAAAGTAGGAACTATGATAAAAATAATTTCTTACCAGTGAGTGCTATAGATTAACATTCAGAATAGTATGTCATAGAACATATTTGCCAGATGACTCTTCAAAATTATGTAGGTAATATGGGGCAAAATAATTTGTTTAAAAATAATTTGCTATTATGCTTGTCCCACCCATATTTTAGCTTAAAATTAGTGTTCCCTTCCCTTTCTCTCCAAGTCTATTTAGTAGCTTTTCACTTGTTTTTTTTTTCCCTTTGAAAGCAAGAAGAAAGTTTCAGATGTATTTGCTTAGACTTGAGTTTCTCTTTTTCTTTTCTTCTTAGAAAAAAAATCCCCTCAATGAAAAACAAAATAAACAAACAAAAATCCGCAAAGCACATCCGTGCACGCCCCTCCCCCTATTCCTTCTGCCTCTCCAAGAAGTGGAACCAACAGCAGTTTTCCAAATGGAAACAATGAGAAACCTTATAGGGATGGTGAATTTGTAATTCAGTGTGAATGTGCTTCCCATCCTCTTGTGTGATTTGATAATCTCAGAAGGGTTGGTATCTTCCTCTAAGTGGTGTTTGTAATGTGGAAAAGTGTATGCATTTTTATAATAAGATTGTTGGATTGCTATTCAGGCAGAACTGCTCATTTGATGAGACTTAGAAGCATATTGAGAATCCAAGTTGATTTTTCTTCATAAGGGAGGGGACTGTATCTTCCAACTGGCTCTGCCTTGGCTCCCAGAGCAGGCTAAGACTGAATGGGAAAACATGAGAGCCTTGACTGGAGGGGTGCTTACATGAGCAACATCAAGCTCTTCTGTGATACATTGTGTCCTTCACAACTCTTCTTGTAGATTTCCCAGGAGATCTGCCAAAGGGCCTGTGAAAGGGAGCATGCATTCAAATGTCTGTAACTCATCAGAGATCCCCATGAACCTGTGTGAACTTCCTCAGTTCAGATTTTACCCCTTAGTCAGATCTGGAAGGGCAAGGACTGACCTTGGACACAATGGACCAGGAGGACACAACCATCTGCCCACGAACCTGGAACTTTTTTCCCCCTGAGATTCCTAAGGTATCTATATGGTGGAGCCATTTTGACTTCTGAAACTGGCCCTGAGTTTTAGATTGGGGTCATAATATTCTGTGGATAATAAACCTTCTGGACAGGTTGCTGAAGGTCATTTTGAATGAACTCTATTGAAGATCTGATTCAACCAGTTCACCATTTATAGTTTATTCTCCAAAAGTTGTGAGGCCAGTATATATATGGTTGCCAGTGTCCCTATCATTAAGACATTTGTAGGCTGGGGGCAGTGCTCAAGTGGGAGAGTGCTTGCCTAGCGTGTCTGGTTCAGTCCCAAGTGCCATAAAAAAAACAAACAACAAACTCCCCCCAAACCCAAAAAACATTAATAGTGATCCATTGAGGACAACAGTGTAGTAGGTATCAAAGCCATCCAATTCCATTGCAAGCCTCACTTCCGAGAGTTTGTTCTATATCTTTGTCTTCATCATTTGTAGGTCCAGGCAATTCTGGCCAGGAAACGCCCAGGTGCTGTGCATTTGGCCCAACTTCAGTCTTGCTGCCTCCAATTATGCGCTGGGCCCAGCGTGGGCACAGGCCCTGGCCTTCAGAACCACTGAGGTCCTATGTAAAGGATTCCTTCTGCCCTTATTGTGTTGGCTGAGGCTCTGAAGATCACCCCCATGCTCAGAGCAGGCAGTCTCCATTCTCTGCTGTGGTGGGCATCATGAGCACTGCAGTCCCTCTGAGTAACCACACCAGGCGCATCCTCCTCAGATATGGCTGCCGGATCAGAACAGGAAATGGCAGTACACTAGGATGTGAAAGTCCAGGGAAAGAGACCCAAGGCATCTGGGGGGGTGGGCAGCTCACCCCGGGAAGCGACGTCCGTTCCAGGAAGTACCAGGGATTAGGGTCTGGGCTGGAAAAATCGTGGTGTTTTGAATACGTTCAGGTGTAGTTCAGACTCTTGATCCCACAGCTCCTTCTTGAGTGAGGTTGGGTGTAGCTGTTATTTCCGTTTCTCTTGCCATTTTCACAGGGTCTGGGGATTCTTTCCCCTTCAGCAAAGCAAAGCCACAGAATCAGAATTCTAGGTCATTTTTTATTAATAGGCCTTTCTTATTAAAGAGCATCTTTCTTCTTTCCCTCCCTCCCTCCCTTTCTCCCGGACCCCCCCACTTTCTTGCTTTCTGCCAGTCCTGGGGTTTGAACTCAGGGCCTGGGCACTGTCCCCGAGCTTCTTTTGCTCAAGGCTAGCACTCTACCATTTGAGCCACATCACCACTTCCAGCTTTTTCTGTGTATGTGGTACTGAGGAATCGAACCCAGGGCTTCATGCATGCTAGGCCAACACTGTACCACTAAGCCACATTCCCACCCCAAAGAGCATGCATATTTCTTCATAAGGTCACCTACTTACTGTTACTTGTTTATTGAATGCCTTAAAGAGGAAGACTTAAAATAAAGCTAGCCTAGGAGGTAGTGTGTAGTGTTCTGGGTGGTCTGAACTTGAGACACTTGCCAAGCTTGTCCCCATATTAAATTGAAGAGGGAGCATAGGAGATGGGGAAGGAAGAGTGGCTTTAGATTCCTGCTATGACTATTTTTCTTTTTCTTTAATTTTCTTTTTCTTTTGTTTTCTGGTAGTGGGGCTTGAATTCTGGACCTGAGCAGTGTCTCTGAGCTCTTCAGCGCAAGACTAATGCTCTACCACTTGAGCCACAGCGCCACTTCTCTATTTTTATTTTCTTTAATTATTTGTTTGCATGCCAAAGAAATTTAATTATACTATTATCTGAGATTTCAAATACATAACTATTTCCCCAAATAGAGTACTTAAGGTTTTCCTGCAACAGGGTTTATCCCAATTGTATAGTGTTTATAGATTTTTACAAAGTCAGATGTTTACTTGTTATGGTATAATAACAGACTATATAGGAAGACATTGATATTTGTGAGAAATATCTTTTTTAAAATTTAATTTTATTGTCAAGGTGATGTATAGAGGGGTTACAGTTACATACATAAAGTAGTGAGTACATATCATTTTTTTATTGTGAAAATACTGTACAGAGGGGTTACAATTACATGGGCAAGATAATGAGTACATTTCTTATCAAGCATTGTTGCTTCCTCCTTTGTTTTCCCCTTCCCATCCCTTCCCATCTCCCAACACCCTCCCTTCCCCCCAAAGTTGTAAAGTTTGTTTTTCAACATAAGGACTTGTACATCTCATCGTTGAAATGGCTCCACCTGTATCCCTATTTAAATGATTTGCTTTTTCCCTTCCCCTCTGCAAATTATACCGACATCAAATACAGTGAAAGCAGGGGTTATACCGTGGGGGAGGGACATACAAAGCAACAAAGAAATCATCTTATAAATATGTTAGAAACAATTGCATGAAAGAAAAAAACATTTGAATACTTATCTTGAGGTTCATTTCACCTAACATCAACTTATCTGACCTTTACTGCTTGACTCAGACATATACTAGTTATTGCAAATAAGGAAAACCATGGGACCTATGTTTCTTTGGGCCTGTCTTACTTCACTTAATTTTTTCCAAGTCTTTCCATTTCCTAACAAATGAGACAATGTCATTCTTTCTGATGGAGGCATAGAATTCCATTGTGTACGTATACCACATTTTCTTGTTCCATTCATCTGCTGAGGGGCATGTGGGTTGGTTCCATATCTTAGCTATGGTAAATAATGCTGCAATAAACATAGTTGTGCTGGTAGCTTTAGTATGGTCTTGTTTGTGATCATTTGGGTAAATGCCCAAAAGTGGGATTGCTGGGTCATAGGGGAGCTCTATGTGGAGTCTTTTGAGGAACCTAGTAGTGAGTACATTTCTTGTCCAACTTGTTACCCCTCCCTCATTTTTCTCCCACTTTCCCTCTCCCTGTGAGAAATTTCATTACAACTTAAGCCAGTAAGTTTAGAATTAGTAAGTAAAAGATTCAAAACAGTTATTCTTAAAATTGGTATATTTCCCAATTAGTTTGGTGGTAACTGACCTATAAATGTTGTTAGGAAATCCAGGAATGTTTGCAGCAATGAAAAATAGTTCTGGTTTGCAATGTCCTGTTATATCTTAGGATTTCCTGAACATTTTCTTCCATTATTTCCATAAACTTATGGCACTGTGGTCATAACTAATTTCACAGTTATTCTTTTAGTAGTTCTATAAAAGAAGAGACCATCCATCAGTAGCTATGTACTTACATTTTTTGATGTGTCATCATATCTATCCCCTTATTCTAAGCACAGCACACTTAGGATCAAATTGTGCTTACGGGCAATATATTCAACCAAGTAAAGGCCTAGGTCATACCTCATGGCATTTTAAATCTGATTTCAACAATGTGCCATCTGTATTTTTAGGATACTTGTAAGAAAACTTGTCATAAAAGAAAAAAGATTTTTTTTCCTGGTTTATAACTCTGCCCTAAGAGTTTTTGTCATTTTTAGAGGCAGCTTATATACTGTGCTTTAAGTACAATTGGTGGAGTTTATCTGTTGTAAGCCTGGTTTTCTCTGTATATGCCCAACTTTTACCCAATTCAGCCATAGAAGAAAGGATACAATTATATTTGTGTAAATTGATTGTCTAATGAAGGCATGTAATGTTAAAAAAGACATATCAGTAAACTGCTTAAAATTAAGCTTTTGAAGACCAGATGTTTCAAGGGGAACTCTGTACAAATGAAGTACAAAGTATATATTTGTGATAACAGGATATAGAAAAGCTACATATGTGAACCATTTAATCCTTTTAAAGAGAAACTAGAGCAGAAATATGATATTTGAATTCCTGAGTTGTCTAGAGAATTCAATGATCTACTTATTGATGTAGAATTGATATTCTAGAAAATTAGAGAGCTCATTTTTATGATTATTTCCAGAGAGAGTTTAATTATAATCTTTCTCATTTCAGTTACAAGTCATTTTGCCAGAAAGAGTATAAGATTCAATAAGATTAAACATTTAATTATAAGGTAGCAGCAGAGAAATTTGTCAATTCTTCTATCTATGCTGTTTTTTGGAAACATGGCTCATTTTAATGCATCATTTTGAGCTATCGATCTTCAAATATAGTTCTACCTCCATAGCAAGTCAGCATACTATCCCAAAACAAATTAATGATAGAGTGATGACAACATCCTTCTCTTTAAATAAAACTTAAATGTTTATAAATGTCACTCTAAAGCTTTTGGAAAATAAGCAATATTCTATACAATTATATAAAAATACTGTGCATAGGCCCATCAAAAATTACTATTGTGGTATATTTCCTTCCAGCCTTTATCCATGCAGGTACAAAAATCTCTGTTATGGCTTAAATATAAAATGTCTCCACAGGCTTATGTGTTGAAGCTAGTGGTACTTTTTTTTTTTTTTTTTAACCAGTCCTGGGGCTTGAATCAGGGTCTGAGAGCTGTCCCTGAGCCTCCTTGTGCTCAAGGCTAGCACTCTACCACTTGAGTCAGAGCTCTACTTCTGGCCTTTTTTGATTATTTTCTTGGAGATTAGAGTCTCATGGACTTTCTTGCCCAGGCTGGCTTTGAACCATGATTCTTAGATCTCAGCCTCCTGAGTAGCTAGGATGACAGGTGTGAGCCACTGGCACCTGGCTAATGGTACTATTTTGAGAGGTGCTGGAAAGGTTAGGGGCAGCATGTATATGAAGGAAGTAGATCACTGTGGCAAGTATGTGTGAGGCTGTGTGTGTGTGTGAGTGTATGTGCGTGTGTGTGCTCATGCGCATGTGTGTGTGCATACTGGGGCATGAATTCAGGGCTTTGGATATTGTCTCTGGTGGCCATGTAGTAAGCAGACTTTGTCATATTCTCCTGCAATCATGAGATTCTGCTTCATATCAGGCCCTAAACAATGGGCCTTGGATTTCTCTCAAGCATTTGTATAATGACTAAAAATTGATTAACACCATACTAAACGGTGACTCAATGGTTGGTGCTCTTTCTGAGATACTGAAGTCCTGATGAGGGTACAGTCTCCTCAGGCTGTTCCTCACATTCTTGTTCTGATGGAGACTGGCTTCCCATAGAAGTGTGGAGAAGAGTCCACGTCTATGCATAATGCCATAGTTTTCTCACCCCAAATAGCAATCATCTGAGCAGTTTCCTGCCTCTCATCGAATCCCTTTAAAAATATTTCCTAGGGCTTCTGCTTGAAGTCCCTTTCACTGGACTAATAAGAGTCTACAGGGTTAAGAACCATATCTGAAACAGATGCTATGTTGCCTCCCCTGGTTCTGAGTTCTTCTTCCTCTCTTCTCCAGAGGTTTTCCTACAAATGAAATTTGGCTACAGTGGGGAACAATTGTATAGGTGGTGGTCAGAAAATACTTTAGAATGGTGGACCAAACATTTCAGTGTTTCAGTGAGGGTATCTTGCTGTAGAAATGTTTGAGAAAGTAGGATAAAGCTCATATTATCTTACTTACCTTGGAAATAGCAGAGGTGAAAGCAATAATAATTGATCAGTGGATTTGATCAGATGGTATTCCTTTGTAAATTTCTTTTCTAAATCACAGCTAGGTTATCTAGCTGCTGCTTCATTTTTTCCTCTTCTAGGATCAATGCCTGTCTTCCATCCCAAGACTTCTCTTTCTCCCTTTCTTCCCTTCCCTCCTTCCCCTTCTCCCTCCTTCCTTTCCTTTCCCTCCCTTCTCCCTCTTTTTCTCTCTCCCTTTTTCTTCCTTCCTTCCTTCCCTCCCTTTTTTCTTTATTTCCCGGCAGTTTACCTCCATTGCTACTTTTCTCCCTTTCTCTCTTGATTTCTAGATAATCATTCTGAGAAGCTGGCAGTGGTATTTAATTTACTTCCCTTTGCTCTTTCCCTACTAGACCCCACCTGGCACCTCTTAGTACTACCACAGTAGGTACCAACCTTCCAACACACGAAAACCTTGGGAGGTAAATCACATTCAAACCAGAACACTTACCAATAACAAAACTATCTTTCACTGTGTGCAGGAATTTCCAAAGAAAAGGAATTTCAAGAGGAGATATCATGGAGCACATCCAGAACTCACCAGTATGTGAGTCATTTTGTTTATTGTCAAGACCAGAGAAAATTCTAGTTTACTGTAAAGGATCAGGGTGAACATGGAGGAAACAGGCATTTGGAAATCTTTGACATCACGTTATGGAAGTATAAGGGAGGGAATTCTTCTCCTGCTACAGGAACTGAGTTCTGTATATAACCAGTCTCATAGGGCACCATGTAGCTCCAGTCTAAGGAAAGGGTTGAAATGGAGACGAGGGCTGCCTAGTATCACCTATGGCTGCGCAGAGTTCTGTGTGAGTTTCCTCAATCTATAACTCAGGAGTCCATTTAGCTTCACATTAACATTCATACCAGTGACCTCGTGTAGCCTTTTCCTTTCCTATGAGTAAACAGACACAGAAGAGTAGGCTCCAATCCTCCCCACTCACAGGAATTCCCCCTCTCCCCCCAATTTTCAGGATCAAGAATTTGACCTGTGAAAGTTTTGCTTTTTTGTTCTTAAAATAAAAGAACTCTGGCAGTCTTGAAAGCAGCATGGGATGCTCCCTTAATTGTAAATAATTGTTTCATATATTTGCCAATGGGGCCTACTTTGAATTGAGACATTCTTAGAAAAAAAACAAAAACATGGAACCCATTCAGACAGCATCAAAGACTCCTCAGTCTTCTCTGGAGGGCAGAGAACAGACACATCAGCTTGGTCCAACACATACTTCTCTTGCAACCAACCAGTTATTTATTATTGTTGTACATGCTGACAAGCCATGAAACAAGGCAGGGACAGGCAAGACAATTTGCCAAAGGACTGATGCCTGAGCATCTGTAAGGGAACAGTATAAAATCACAGACAAACAGAGCTGAAAGGAACTTAGTGATCCAAATAAATGAGAACACCTCACCTAAGCCAGCAAAGGGGTCAGGAAGACTCAGAGAGGTCAGCAGGCCCGTCCTAATCAAGAAATAACAGATTCAGACATAGCATCTTATCCCTAAGTGAATGTTCACTTTTTTTTTTCCCATACCACACATGAGGATTTATGGTTGGGATTTCATTATTATACACAGTTTCTATTAGTTTAGTTTAGTTTTTTTTTAATTTGGGTAATCTGAGACTTGGCAATCAGTTCATTAAACACAGGGTTTTGGAGGCTTCTCACTAGCGATGCACTGTGGATCTGGTATTTGACTTGAGCGGAACACACAAAATCTGCAACAGGAATTCAATTTTTGTTGAAAACTCGCCGAAGCTAAAAACATTAAAGATACAATTTCCAGGTAGGCATGTGTTTGAGGTTTTAATGGATCCAGAGCCCTGAAAAATAATAACCTGTTCATTCCTTGGCTTGCTCAGTTCTCCTCAGTACTTAGGAAAGTCTGATGGAAAACTAAAGTTTGACGGTTTAATCTACAAATATCCTACCAACAACCAGTCCATCCAAACTACTTGAACTCGTATGTTTTTATTTATCAATGTATCCATTAAGTAATTAACTAATATTTATTAAGCTCCAATGGCATACCAAAACCTAGTGGTGCAATGCTACTGAGGAGTGTTTTTCTTGTCTTCATCAGGTCTGTTTTTCTCCTGGAATTTTCAAGGGATCTGGAAATTATCCTTGACCTTTTTTAAATTCAAGAACAATGTAGTAAATATCTTGGGATACAATGTGTAATTTGATGAGACTTGACAGATACGTACAGTTCTGTAATAATAATAATAACAATCTTAGTCATCATGTGGTTTTCAGCCAATCTCCACCCACATCACTTAACCCCATATTACCTCTGGCTTTGCTCCTGTTGCTGTAATTCTGCCTTTCTAGAATTTCATGTACATAGGACAAGGAGGAACGCAGCTATTTACTTCCCTTTGACTTCAGTTACTTATGATATTATTTTCAAGTCATCCGTGTGTGTTTACTAGTAGTTTGTTGCTTTTTATTGTTAAATAGTTGTATATCACACACAGAGATCCAATACATATTGCATTTACCATTGGTGAGTATATTGATTCACTTAAAGTTTTTTTTTTAATACACTAGGGATTATAAGGCTTGAGATAGTTCCTTTTTTTTCTTTTATATATAGATAGACATTCAGTTACTATATTTTAGTACCATTTATTGAGTGGTGGTAAAATTTTCATTTTCATTTCTGTACTGTATTTCTTCTACTGATTTGTCAAAAATCAATCAGCTGGAGATATGTGAGAGTCTATTTATAGAATTTTAATTCTGTTCTGTTGATTTAAATGTTCAATTTTATGCCAATAATGTATTCCCTTATTTATAGTAGCAGTATAGTTAGTACTGAAACTAACTTTGTTATTTTTCAAAAATTAATTTGAATTAGTTTTATTTTGTTTTGTTTAACATGGATCTTAGCTATGTAGCCCAGGGTAGCCTTGAACTCACAATCTTCTTACCTCTACCTCCAGATTGCTGGGAATACAATCATGCTCCACCACACTTTGCTTATTTTGACTATTTGATGGAATTATTCCTTTGTATTAGCATATACATTTAAGAATGAGTACCTTTGATTTTTTTAATGGGGCTAGGGGTTGAGCGATAGTATCAAGGTAGGAATTCTCACCAACTTCCACATGGTTTTCATGACCTTCATAACTCTTAGATTTCCCAGGAGATCTTCCAAAAGGCCTGTGAAAGGGAGCATGCATTCAAATGTCTGTGACTCATTAGAGATCTCCATGAACCTGAGCAAACTTCCTCAGTTTAGATTTTATCCCTTTGTCAGACCTAGAAGGGCAAGAACTGACCTTGAACCCTGGGCTTCCAGGACATAACCGTCCTCTCATGGAACTTTTTTCCCCCCTTCAATTCCTAAGGCATCAATATGATAGAGTCATTTTGATTTCTATATGATTGTGTGGACAATAGACCTTCTGGACAGGTTGCTGAAGGTCAGTTTGAATGAACTCTATTGAAGAGCTGATTCAACCCGTCAACTGTGTATAATTTATTTTCCAAAAGTAGTGAGTCAGGTATGTGGTTGCCCTTATCAGCACTATCATCAAGGCATTGTAGGCTGAGGGCAGTGGTAAAGTGCTTGCCTAGCATGTGTGAAGACCCGTGCATGGTTCAGTGTCAAGTGCCACCAAAAAAAAAAATGGTACTACTCGTGGTCCACTGAGGACAACAGTTTTGTAGGTACCCAAGGCGTTCGCCTCAATTTTTATTTCAAGCCTGACTTTCAAGAATTCATTATATATCTGTATTTTATTCATTCATTTACCTCTAATGGGTACATACTGCTTATGTTGGACTACTGTGTTATTGTATCAGTTCTATTTTTATTCTTGTTTTAATTCTTATTGTATTAATGCCTTTCTTCATTCGAAGAAAGCATAATAGCTCCCTTTTGACAGACTCAGGTGTGTGTGGGACAAAAAGGAAACATGGACTGTGAGCTGGGGGCTCACGCCTGTAATCCCAGCTACTCAGGAGGCTGAGATCTGAGGATCATGGTTCAAAGCCAGCCTGGGCAGGAAAGTCTGTGAGATTCTTCTCTCCAATTAACCAACAGAAAACTGCAAGTAGTACTCTGGCTCAAGTGGGAGCACTAGCTTTGAGCTGAAGAGCTCAGGGACAGAACCCAGGCCCAGAGTTCAAGCCCCATGACCAAAAAAAAAAAAAAGAATAAGGAAACATGGAAGATGTAGGACCTGAAAGCTGTCTGTCAGAAGTTGAACATTAAACTGAAGGAGGACTCTATTGCAATTCAATTTTTAAAAATGCTTTTAAGATATTTCATGCCTATGTTGATGAAAGATAATGATTTATAGATTTTTTTAATTTTTTAAAATACTTTTGGTCTTAGTACCAGGCTTGACAGAATGAGTTTGTAACTCTTCTCTCTCTTATTTTATGGGAGAATTTCCGTAGAATCAGTGTTATTTATCGTTCGTAAATGCTTGGAAGAATTTGTCATTGAAGCATTGGGCCCTGAAGTTTTCACCATTGGAGACCTTTAAACTATAAATTGAGTTCTTTACCTAGTATAATTCAGATTATCGTTTGGATAATCTGAACTTTTGGATAAAACCTGGGGCACATGCTAAGTATCAGACTTTTCATCAGTGTGACAAATACCTGCAAGAAATATTTGGAAGGAGGAAAGCTCTATTTGTTTAGCTGTTTATTTTCAGGGTTTCCGTGCATGCTCAGGGTGCTGCATTGCCGTGGGCAGAACATCACTGAAGCAGGAGTGGATGGCAGGGGAAGAGGCTCACCGCATGGCAGCCAGGAAGCAGAGAGTTAGATGGCAAGGGCCATATTCTCTGGGACTTACTTTTTGTACGAGGCCCCATCTCCTATTTTCCCTCATCTCCCAAGAATGCCATAAAATTATGAACATATCAGTGGACAAATTCATCAATTAGGTTAGTAGCCTCATGATTCAATCACTGACAAGGGCCCAGGACCTGATTTTAAAATCCCAGGACTAGCAATAAATAAATAAATACAAAAGTATTCCCAAATTCTTCATAGTTCTAGAATTGTTCAAAAGTCGAATTTCACAATATCCTCTGAGACTCAAGGAAAATTCTGACCTATGAGCTCCCACAAAGAATAATACTACATGCCATATATTCTAAGATACAAAGGAGAGACCAATATAGGGTAAATATTACAATTCCAAAAAGGGACAAATAAAAGACTAGGAAGGAAGAATTGGGCCAAAGCCAGACCAAACCTAGCAGGATAAACTTTAAATCCTTGTGGGGTACATCTGGGTCATGTGGCAACAGGATTTATACTCCAAAGGACTTAGGCTAAATGATTTAATATGGATTATCATACTATTGCCTCTTTTAAGTCCTAATGACTTAGGACTTAATATATTGGAAATATATTAGGACTTAGATCTTGGAAAGACAATTACTTCTAAATTTGAAGATAGAGACCAAACCAAGTAATATATAATACCTATTTGGCTTTGGCCACTTCCAGAAAATTGGACCATGAACTGTAGGAACCATAAAGTTTATGGTCTAGAAATAAGATGACCACATTGGTTTGAGATCCTTATTTCATCTCCGTGTGTCACCAGTCATGAACTGTAAGCTCAGTGCTACCTTCCAAGACTCTTCCTCCACCAGGATATCTTTTCAATGAACTTTGGTAGGTAGTTGTTAACTCAGACAATTATACCTGAGGACATCAATTCTTACTTTTTTATCTGGACAACCTTGTCTCTAATTGCTAGGTTGAGGAATCTAATTTTTTTTCATATTTTTAGGCAGACTAGACTGGTCTGTATTAAGGCTAAATTTACCTATCATTGGTTGAGTCTCTAATCACTTGCTTTCCTGCCATTGGCAATAATAATATAACTCCTTCCTCCTCTCCCATCTCCTTTAAATTCAGAGAGCTCAGCACCTAGGGCATCTCCACATTTAAAGCCCATTGCTTGCATTCTTGAACTTTCTCCAATGAAATTACTAAGAGAAAGGATTGCTAAGAGCAATTGCTGTGGTGATTTCACTGAGTTTTGCCTTTTTTTATAGTGACAGGTGTTAGGATCATGGCAGTTATGACTTACTGGATAGAGTCCTAAATCCAATTCTGTTGAGCACATAGGCATCCGAGCTGTGTGGGGTTTCCTGTGCCTGTTCATGTTATAGGAAGGAAGTCTTGTTTTCTCAGTCACAACCTATTTAACAATATTCCCTTAGTCTCTTTTCTGTCTAGCCTGCTTACTACATTGGTCTGGGGCTCCTTTTTTCTGGTTGCCAAGGGCAGTAGAGACACACGAGATCTGCCTGACTCAGCTAGCCCCACAGAACAGGGTGGCGGGCTTGCATTCAAGGAATGGTTTTTCTGTAGAAGAGAAGTTAGCAATTCCTTGACCAGAGAGCAAGTAACATTACAACTTTTAGTACTTCAAAATTCTCTGCCATTCAGTTGCAGACAAATTGTTTTGGAACAATGAGCCTTTAAGAACTTAGATTCCCACCGAGGAGATAAAATGTGACAACTATAAAAGAGGCTCTTAGGGCAAATTTAGAGGTCCTAGAAGAACAGTGAATGCATATGTTATGCATTTGATATGTAATATAACATATTATAATATAAAATGACATAAGTGATAACTGCATATGCTATTATGTGCTATTTTTACATTACAAAATAATTTCATAATAATAGTAATAGTTTGAACACCTCCCATATATCAGGAGATTAATAGATTAATCTATTAATTAATAGAATGTCTTTCATTGCTTAAGATAGGTTCTGATAACTTTCTCTCCCCTTGTACCTCGTCTTCTCTCTCCTTGTCCTCACCCCTCCTTGGACTGGAGGATTTGAGGCTGAAAATCCAGCCCTCTGTTTTCGTGCAGATTCTCACCCTACAATAATAATTTTTAGAAAAACCATCTTGCTTCTTTACAATGTGTATATTTCCATCAAGGGATTATGGTAACCCATCCGATGTCAAGCTGAAGAATTTTTCTTGGTGAGGTGATTATCAAGATTCCCAAAGATGATGATTCTAAGTCGCTAATGCTCATAGAGTCTTACACAAATTAATTGTATCATACTGGATACATATATACTTTCATACATACATATACATATACATAGATATGCAGAGTTAGTTTGAATTTAGTCCAAAATATGATTAATTATTAACTGAGTAATACTTATATACCTTTTCAAAATAGTGGTTCTTATATGTAAAATGCTACTTATATGTTTTTACAAATAGTACAATTCTTTACAATAATGTGGCCTTACTGCTAAGTAAACACACACACACACACACACACACACACACACACACACATACACACGATAGATACCTACTCACTTCCTGGCCTTAGTGAGAGAGGACTTCTTATGGCACATTAAAAAAACTCAACACAGTACCTGTAGGGCTGAGGTTCTGCAGGGAGCCCATGGGAGCTATGATGCAAGGAGTAGCTTCCTCTTTCTGTCTACAAAGACCACCTATCTAAAAAGAGCTTCCACTGCATGGAAGAGAATGGCCTCATTCTTCAGCCAGAGATTTGAAGACCTTCAATGTTTATCTTCAAGTTCCCTTGCACTCTTTTTTGTCTTTCCCATTGCTTTTATGAAGTGTTCTCCTCTACTGAACATTTTTTTTCAATTTTAGTCTTTGTTTTGCATGAAATATATTTGTCTTGTACTTCTATAACAAAAACAATTCACAGACAGTGTCAACTATAAATGCTAGAAATTCATTTCTCATGGAGTCTTGAAAGTTTGAGGTGCCAGTGTGGAGTGATCCAGGCTCTGCTTCCAGATAACACTTTGGATGCTATGATGTTCCTCTTGTGGTTGAGGGTAAGGAAGGGCAGTTCCCTCTTGGTCCTTTATTAAGACCCCAATACTTCCAAAAGAGGGAAACCCTCAGGGTGTAATCATTTCCCCAAATCCTAACCTCTTCACACCCACAGGGTTGAGTTTTAGCATGTATTTTGGAGAAGGCACTGTCTTTCCACCACAGCACCCTCTTGGTTGTTGGGTATCTGTCTGTTCCTCAAGTTCAAGCTCTATTCATCTCTAAAGCTTCCTTGACTTTATCCCCAGCCTCTTTTGTTTTTTTGGTTCTATTTCTGACCTAATTGCATTCTATATTCAACTTACAGTGATAGCGCTAAGTAACTTATTTTTATTTTTTTAAATAAATAAATTATATACATATCGTTATTGTAAAGGTGATGTACAGAATGGTTACAGTTATGTAAGTCAGGTAATGAGTATATTGCCTTTGATTTCTCCCAGTTATTGCCAAATGTCCTCACTCACAAATTGTATCATTTATTTTTACTCACGAAAGAAAATACAATAGAAAAAAAAGTGATTTTTTTTTTTTTTTTAGGTAGGCTCTTATTGGCCAGCCCAGCCTAGCCTTAAACTCTTGATTCTTTTGCCCCTCTATCTTGTAAAGGTTGGGATTACAGGCATGTAACACCATGCTTGACTTATTTTTATATGTGAGATACATGGCTGCATTTTATTATCTGGTTTTGTTCTAAGGAAGATACATTTTATTTTGCGATCTTTTCCCTATCCTGTTTTTTTTTGGTCAGTCGTGGGGCCTGAACTCTGGACCTGGGCACTGTCCCTCAGCTCTTCAGCTCAAGGCTAGCGCTCTACCACTTGAGCCACAACGCCACTTTTGGCTCTTTTCTTTTTGCTTATGTGGTGCTGAGGAATCAAACCCAGGGCCTCATGCATGCAAGGAAGCACTCTACCACTGAGACCCCTTCCCAGCTTTTGGTGGTGCTAGGCATCTTACACAGGCCCTTGTATATTCTAGGTGAGTGCTCTACCACTTTATAAGCCTTGTGAATAATTTTTTTTTTCAGGAAGGCAACTGATTTTTGTGGGTTTATTTTCTATCTTGCTACTTTGCCAAAGTGATTTATGATTTCTAAGAGTTTGGGGATCGTGAAGGTCTGCAAAAAGGGATAGGTTAACTTCTTCTTTCCCTATGCGGATCCCTTTAATGTCTTTTTCTTGCCTTATTGCCCTGGTTAAGGGTTCCAGGACTATATTGAAGAGGAGTGGAGACAGTGGGCATCCTTGCCTTGTTCCTGATTTTAGGAGAATTGGTTGTAGCTTTTCCCCATTAAGTATAATATTGGTGATTGGTCTGTCATAAATGGCTTTTATTGTTTTAAGAAATGTTTCTTCTATTCCTATTTTCTCCAGAGCTTTTAGCATGAATGAATGTTGAATTTTATCAAAGGCCTTTTCTGCATCTGTGGCGATAATCATGTGATTCTTGACCTTGGCTCTGTTGATGTGTTGGATTAATTTATTGACTTACGTATGTTAAACCATCCCTGCATCTCTGGGATGAAGCTTACCTGGTCATAGTGTATGTTTTTCTAATGTGTTTCTGTATTTTGTTAGCTAGAATCTTGTTAAGGACCTTTGCATCTGTGTTCATCAAGGAAATTGGCCTGTAATTCTCTTTTTTGGTTGGGTCTTTGCCTGGTTTGGGGATGAGTGTGATATTGGCTTCGTAGAATGAGTTTGGGATAGCTCCCTCCTTCTCTGTTTTTCTGAAGAGCTTGAGGAGTATGGGTATTAGTTCTTCTTTAAAGGTCTTATTGAATTCTGCTGTGAATCCATCTGGTCCTGGGCTTTTTTTTGTTGGAAGACTTTTGATAGCTTCCTGTATCTCGTTGTAGGATATTGGCTTATTTAATTGGTTTACTTCTTCTTTGCTCAGTTTGGGTAACTTGTATTTCTTTAAAATTGCATCCATTTCTGCCAGGTTTTCTTCCTTTAGAGAGTATAACTTTTGAAAGTAGTCCGTTAGGATTGTTTGGATATCTTGGGTACGTGTTGTGATTTTTCCCGTGGCATCCCTAATCTTGTTAATATGGGTTTCCTCTCTTCTTTTTTAAATTAATCTTGCCAATGGTCCATCAATTTTATTTATTTTTTCAAAGAACCAGCTTTTTGTTTGGTTAATTTTGGCTATAAATTTCTGATTTTCTAATTGGTTAATCTCTGCTCTTAATTTGGTTATCTGGCTCCGTCTAGTAACTTTAGATTCCATTTTTTTCTTGTTTTTCTAGCTGTTTTAATTGCAACATGAGATTATTTACTTGGTCTATTTCCATTTTCTTGATGTGGGCACTGAGGGCAATACATTTTTTATATTCTTGTATTATTGAGATATAGACACACTTAAATCTTTTCTTGATATTCCTAGAAAGGATATAAATAAACAAAATTTAAGGAGGGCATTGATAAGATTTTCCCTTAGGGAATACATATTGAGGTCTTACAATAAGAACCACTGACTTCTATAGCTTCAGCATTAAAAAAAAATCTAGCTGATGCTGGTGGCTCACGCCTGTAATCCTAGCCACTCAGGAAGCTGAGATCTGAGGATCGTGGTTCAAAGCCAGCCCAGGCAGTAAAGTCCATGACACTCTTATCTCCAATAAACTACCAGAAAACCAGAAGTGGCATTGTAGCTCAAGTGGTAGAGTGCTTGCCTTGAGCTGAAGAGCTCAGGGACAGCATCCAGGCCCAGAGTTCAAACCCCATGACCGACAAAAAAAAAAAATCTGACCATGAGCATGGTGCTGGTGGCTCACACCTGTAATCCTGACTACTCAGGAGGCTGAGGATTACAGTTTGAAGCCAGCTTGGGCTGGAAAGTCCATGAGACTCTTTTATTTCCAATAAACTACTCAAATAAATCCAGAAGTGTTGCTATGGTTCAAGTGGTAGAGTGCTAGCCTTGAACACAACACAAAGAGGCTCAGAGATAGTGCCTAGACCCTGAGTTCAAGCCCCAGGACCAGTTGAAAAAATCTAATAGACCAGCAATTTCCCTGCTAACCAGTGGTTAATGGAGGAAGCAGGAAAATTAGATCATAAATATTTCATTTACATGTAGCTATGGCCACATGTCCCAGCGAAAGTCTAGGTTTTCATTTATAATCACACACATACATATCCATGAAGAAGCTGATCTTACTCTTCTAAGCTCACATGTGACAAATCCTGAAGAATTAGAAAACAATGCTGACATTTCCTTGTAATTAAGCAGGGTCACAGCCATTTCAGACTATGTGTTGTTTTGGTATTCAAGACCTTTCCATTCTTCCCATGGCCTAGCAAAAATCAACAATATGTGATTGTATAAAACATTCCTAAGTTGTAACACTGAACAATGACCAATTTGTTTCTGTGCGTTAGAGCTAGGAGTCGGCTCTGAATGTAGCTCTGACTTTATGCCTGTCACTGGTGTTCTCAGCTCTGTCTACTGTCGTTCGGGCCCTTTCATATGGTATAATTGAACTGTCAGGAAGAGAGATTGACAAAGGTATCTGCTTGGTCAAACTTCAGTCAGACTTCCAAACTTCCTTCTAGGCTCCTCTGTGCACTCCTTGTTAAAAATCTGTTTCAGCAAACTCTGCTAATCAGCTTAGCAAAAACCCTCCTATTT
Organism: Dipodomys ordii; assembly: GCF_000151885.1. Classification (NCBI taxonomy): domain Eukaryota; kingdom Metazoa; phylum Chordata; class Mammalia; order Rodentia; family Heteromyidae; genus Dipodomys; species Dipodomys ordii. Next base: position 14,209,345 of record NW_012267257.1, on the reverse strand, counting down.
TATATCTGTGCATCCTGGATATCTGATCAAGTTCCTCATCCTTTTCCACCCCCTAAGTGAGGTCTGATATCCTGGCCTGCCTTTAATGTGAGTCCTATTAGCTCAGTTTAGCTAGAATCCCCCTATCCCCTGATGTTTCCTTTTAGTAATTTTCCACCCACTGATTCAGATCAACTCTGGGGCTGCAAATCTGACTTGCCCTTGCTGTACTAGCAAGGCAATCTCTCCCTCACTTCAAAACCCTATTACAGTGGTCCTTCACCTGTTATGTTGTTCTTGCATAAAGTCTTTCTTACACTGCTTAACCAGTGCTGTTGAATAATTTTTTTCTTTAACAAGACCCACATTCTGGAATTACTTTTGCTATTTATTAGTTAGCAGTATATTTTTTAGGTAAACTGCCTAAACTCCTTGAGCTTCAGTTTTTTGTTTTACTTCTAAAATAAAGCTAAGATTTACCTCTGCCACACAAAACGTGTTAAGGTGTTAATTGCTATCTTGTTTTATTTTTTAGTGCCACACGAAGATGGGAAGATTGTAATTTTTTTCTTGCTTTCCCCCTCCTCTTTTTGTATGTGAGCCATCACTTTAGCCCTTTTTGCTTTAGTCATTTTATGAACAGGCTCTCGCTTATTGTCATAATCCTTCTATTTATGCTTATAGATGAGATGCATCACCATGCTCATCATGCTCAGTTTTTTATTGGTTGAGATGAAATCTAGTGAAGTTTTTGCCCTGGCTAGCTTTGAGTATTCTTTTAAGTATCTAGGATTATAGATATGAGCTATTCTACCTGGCTCTTTTTTGTAATAGGTCTGCCTTGAATCACTTGGTAGTCCCAGCTAACCTTGAACTCACAATCCTCCTGTCTTCTCCTTTCTTTAAGCAAAGAGTCACAGATACCTTTGCCTGTTTTTATGTCTTTTTATTACATTAAATAATTTTCAAGCTCTAATGTGTACATGTGTGTGTGTGTGTGTGTGTGTGTGTGTGTATGTATGTATGTGTGTGTGTTGCTTACTTATTTTCAGGCAGTTATTTTATTTCAGAGGTAGTAATAATAAAATAGTAGAATATACTTAACAACACATATCACCCCTTGTGCAGTTTGATGAATTTTGACAAATTTATATTGTTAGTTAACAATCACCATCATGAAACTACAGAACATTTCCACTGTATCAAAAACTTTTCTTGTTGGGGACAGTGACTCATGATGTTGGATAGCAGGAAAATCACAGTTCGAGCCTAGCTTCGGCAAAAAACTCATCTGAACCAATGAAAACTGAGTGTAATGGTATGCATAAATAGGAGGATCACTCTCCAGGTCAGCCTGGGCTCAAATGTGAGTCTCTATCTTTTTTTTTTTAATAGCTAAAACAAAGATGGAAAAGGAGAGGAGAGAAGTGTGGCTTACGTGGTAAAATTGGAAGATATTATTTCTCTTGGCCTTTGCAATCAGCCCTCTCTCTCTACCAGTCACTATCAACTGATCTTATTATTTATAGCTATAGTTTCTGTTTTATTTCTTTCTGTGCTTTACCTTTATTAGAACAATAAAGTCTGACTATGGAAGTAAAGATTTTGATGCACTTGGGATGATTTGCAAGCAAATCTATTGCAGAGTCGGTGGAAATAATAATGATCTCTCCATTATTCTTGAGCACAAATACATGAGGACAAAATGAAGTGAGTATCCACAAGAAAATATCAACCAGCAAACTGACCCCGTGGCCCTGTGACTGTCTATTTCCGCTCCATGCTCATCACAAAGTGTTTCTTCTTACTCAGCATCAGCCCACCGTCACCACTTTGTTTCCCTGCTATCATTTTCTTTTTTATTTTTGATACCAGTCAGAACTATAGCAACTCCAACCTCTCTTCTACTTTGTACCTGTGACAAATAGTCTTAACACAGCAGGAGAAAGAGTCAGTCCCACTGAGAGTCATCACATTAAATTCATGCCAGTGGTCTTATGGTTTCCTGACAGATGGTTGAAATTTTTCTAGTTTGTTAAAATACTACTCTTCTAGATGATTATTTCATGTTTCTCTATCTTCAAACCATTAATAACTCTCTTCAGATCCTTGCCCTCAGTGAACAAATACTGAAGCGATCACAAGAGAATGTTCCTAATCTGTCACCATGTTGCTGTCACTGTATTGACTAATATTCTACACTGTAGATTTTTGCCTCTATTTTGTCACTCTGGCTAAATTCTTTAGGTTCAGGTGAAAGACCAATGCTTCTGCTGTACAGCTGATCCCTTCCTCACTCTGTGAAAGGTAATGTTCCAGACTCTCCTTTTCCTCAGATCATTCATTTCCCCTTCTCTAACACCATGTCAGATCGGTATATAAACAAAGTGCCACTTCTGCACTTTGTTTCTAAAAACAAAACCAAAACCAAACATGTCTCAAGCTCATCTCCCTACTAATTGCTACTCCTTATTTTAGCTCCCAGTGATATCAAAACTCTGCAGAGGAGGAGACTTCCTTGTCTCAGTTCCTTTCTCCCTTTCTCTCTTGAGCCCACTTCACGGACTGTGTTCGTCTGTGTAAGGGGGAGGTCACTTTTCCTCACTCATGATTTTGTTGATGTCAAGGCTCTGTAACAAAGAAAGAAGAACAAGAGAAAAGCATATGTATTTATTGAATACAAGTTTGTATCATGTAGAAGTATGATTTGGGGATAGAAAATTCCATCTAAAGTAATAAATAAGTAAATAGGTGGACCAAGCAAGATCTGAGTTCAGATTCCTCTTGGTGTGTCTGCATCTTTAGGACAGGGCATTCATTTGGTCTGGCTTTAGTGTGGACACCCCTAAGATGGAAGTGTTATGACTTTTTGAGAAAGTCCAGAGAATTCAGTTATGGTCTACTGCAGGGTAGAGGTAGAAGAGAAGGATGAGAGTGCATTTCTGCTTCTGTTGTTTCCTTAGATGCCCAGGTGTTATATTTGGGGGCAGTAGGTCTGAACCTACCACCTGTATGAGCTTCTAAAACTTCTCTTGTTTAGGTTACCGAAGACTGCCATGCTACTAAATCCAATAGCAATTCTGTTTATTGTCTTTCTTGAATGTAAATGCCATGTGACATTGTTCTGGAAACTATCCATTCACTCTGTTTTCAGAATACTGAAATATTTTCCTTTTGTTTCCTGGCCACATATCCTTAGCTCTTACTTTTCATTATCCAAAAAAAATCTCCAACTCAATAGCTCTACCATGAGTTTTCTCTTGAACTTCAGACCCAAACTGTGCATTTGATTCTTCTGCTTAAATGTCAAATGGAAGTCTCAATCAAAATAACCAAAAGAGGACTTATCTGGCTTCTAAAACACATTTTGCCTATAGTTTCCATTTCAAAGACTTTTACCTAGTCCAATTATTGTGATATAAAGGAACTAGGTTCTGGAAAGTATAGGTGCTCAGTTTTACTTGATGACTCAATGAAAATTTAAAAATACTTACCCAGGTAACACACCTAGGCAATTGCATTTCCTTCTTTCATTCATTTTTCTTCCTTGCCTTCTTTACTATTTCCTACATTATATTTAGAATTTATAAAAGATAATATTAACACCTAAATAGAAGTCAGACTTTTTTCTATGACAATATCTGACTTGGATGATAGAATTTATGAAAAGTAAAAATTCTTGTTTGTTGCCATAAACATTTTTCTACTCAAATCCATTAAAAGCATATGAGAAGATAAGATAAACTTCCTGTAAGGAAAAGAGGAATGCTAATAACTTTACTACTTTGAGTACAGCATTTTTCTGTACTTCTAAGATTTGAGAAAAGAGATGATTTTGCAGATTATGAATCCTTTTGCAGCTCAGATGCTTACCAATTCCTTTCAACAAAAGCAGAAAATTGATAAGCTGCAAAAATAGTTTTTAAAGATGGAGCTTCATGTAACTTCTTATTATATAACTTGAAAGTGTACAAATAATTAAATCCTATTGCTATTATAAAATTCCTTCTATACATATTTATATGACTGTTTTGCAGTACTTGCACTTAGGAAAATGAAAAACACAGGAGTAAAATTGACCCAGGGCTTTTTCTCATTAAAATAATAACTACTATTTAATATCCTAATTGGAAAAGTTCCCATATATCTTATTAAGTGATGTATGTCCAATGAAATTTAATTTCTGAGTTCAATAATTACTTGTCAAATTTTATAATATATAGACTGGTACCATTGTGTATTGGTAATAATTTTAATGGCTACTTTAATCTAGGAAAAGTATGATACAGAAAATTAAAAATGAATACACATTGTAAATGACATACGTATTTCTGTTGTAGAAAATTATGATAGTGTGTTCAAGAAAAGAAATATATTTCACTGGGCTAACTTCTATGAGGGACATTCTTTTTGGCTATAAAAGAAAAAAAGAGTAACAGTATAACATGTACGTTTAAAGAAATATTACTAGCTGGGTGCTGGTGACTCATGTCTATAATCCTAGGTACTCAGGAGACAGATCTGAGGATTGCAGTTCAAAGCCAGCCTGAGCAGCAAAGTCTATGAGGCTCATCTCTAATTAACCACCAGAATACTGGAAGTGGCTCTGTGGCTTAAAGTGGTGGTAAAGCACTATCCTTGAGCTGAAAAAGCTCAAGAACAGCACCCTGGCCCTGAGTTCAAGCCTCACAACTAATAGGAAAAAAATAAAAAAAAGAAATAGTTCTTTACATGTTTTCAAATGGATAGGTATCAAATCACTATAGTGTTTAGACTTCATGCTGTCTCTGCACTCTTCATTTTAAGGGGAGTACTTTACTGCTTGAGCCACAGCGTCACTTCCAGTTTTCTAGTGGTTAATAGGAGATAAGAGTCTCATGGACTTTCCTTGCCCAGGCTGGCTTTGAACCGTGATCCTCAGATCTCAGCCTCCTGAGTAGTTAGGATTACACGCATGAGCCACTGGTGCCTGGCAAATATCATCCTTTATATATAGCCACTATAAAGATCATGCGTGTCTTGTTCTTGGTCACTTTATATTGTATAGTGTAAGTAACTTTCAGGCTGGACCTTGCCCTGAGTAACTTCATTTTGTGTATTAGCACTTGACTGCCTTCTGAGTGCAAATACTAAAGCAGATTACCTGTAAATCTTGCTTATGTAATAAAATAACCACCATGTATCTCTAAGACAGACTGATGGTATATTTGTGCAAATAAAATATTATAACCTATGAACTTTCAAATTAAATCAGCGACACATAGATAGGCCTATCAAATACATAACAGGAAATTGAGCCCTTTGTGTTGATCCAACACACCAAACCAATGTGTATTCCATCATCTGGATTATGTGAAAGGAGAGACAGCTAACACTAAGGTTGGCAGCACCCACCAAGCTATGATCAGATTGATGCATGCATCACTAGCAATTGTACCTGGGGCTTCAGCTCCGAATCCCCTTGCTTGACATGATCTACTGGAATAATCATCCCTTTGGACCCAGTAATTGAGGAACTTGTTTTATGACTTGAGCCAGAATTTTGCTTTCAATCAGCTCTGCATTAAAATTTTTAAAATTGTCTTTAAATAGTTATTCAAAAGAGTTGCCATTTGGCACAGCAGTTTATGTATATCAACAGCTCTGTGATTACGTTCATCATCTAACCACTTGTAGTAGCTCTTTTTTGGATTTGTATCAGTTCTCTGCTCTTGCATTCAGTGAGGTCCCTAGACCTTATGCCATTGTGTAGGGTAATGCTTGGTCTGAGAATTAATAGTCATTGAGAATGTGATGAAAGAATCTTTTTTGCCAATGGCCTATGGCTACTAAGTGAAATCAGCAGTTTGGCAAATTAATGCCAGTGAAATTGACATAGCTAAGAAATTTAGTCATTCAATACATTGATTAAATTGTGGAAAGATAATAGTGTATCTGGCCGGGTACCAGTGGCTCATGCGTGTAATCCTAGCTACTCAGGAGGCAGAGATCTGAGGATCAAAGTTTAAAGCCAGTTCAGGCAGAAAAGTAGTGAGACTCTTATCTCCAAAAAACCACTAGAAAACTGGAAGTGGCATTGTGGCTCAAGTGGTAGAACACTTACCTTGAGCTGAAGAGCTGAGGGACAGCACCCGGTCCCAGAGTTCAAGCCCCACACTTGACCAAAAAAAATTTAGTGTATATGACTATGCTTTTGACATAGTTTGCTCATGACTGCAGTTACTTAAACTTCTGAAAAAATTTAGATTACAATTAAAAACTTTGGGAACAGATCCTTTGGGTATCTGTCACTTCTTGCTAGCCAAGAAGTTTGAAGGTCACTGTGATAGAGAACATGCAAATGAAGTTGGCTTAAAATTGATGTTCTACTTAGATCATGTAGCAATCGACATTGAAAGAATTAGCATTAGTATACAGTATATGTATACATATACACATAGACATATATTTATAGTGTGTACAGTATATAGTATATGTATCGGTACATAGCAGATGCACATACATACATATGTATTTATTGTATAGACATTCTATGTAGTAGTGTACTGTATGTGCATATACAGATACAGATATATGTATATACAATATGCAATATACACAGTATACATTATATGTATTAGTATATATTATGTGTATCCACCATATGTACCATTGAGGGGTTGTGGAAGCCTAAGCGGCAGAGAGGCCTTCAGAGGGCCCAGCTGGGATGGAAGTGGCTCTTGATGCCAAATGTGAACCACTCCTTCAAGAGGTTCAAGTTCACAATGATCTGACTTTGACCTGAACACGCTCACACAGGGAACTTTCTTAGGTAAGTAGTCACTCAGGTCTCTATTGTCAAATGGGGCCTAGGGAAGAAGAAGAAAACCAAACCCAATCCAGATCCTCCAAACCTGAACTAAGAACATGTGAATGGAGATTCTAGTTTTGGCAATTCTATCCAGTAGCTGAATACTAAAAACAGGACAAGAATAATAATGATAATGTTTCCCAGCCACAATGCCCCATTTGTCTATATAGGTAGCAATAGCTTCCCTTCCATTTATACAAGTATAATAAGCATCAGATCTTTTAATGTATGCAAAAATCCCCCAGAAAATGAAAACACTGAAAATGTGAAAGATTAAATTTCAAGCTTTTTGCTCTTTGCAAGGGTCCCACTAAATAATCTGCAAACCTTGGTATTCAAATGTGCTAGACTTAACTGGACAAGTCCAGAGGATGCAGAAATGTGTTGTATTGTTTTCTATTGCTTGTGTATTTTTGAAATTAAGGAATGAATGTGTGACACTCCCACCCCCTGGCTGTCTGACCTGGCAGCCAAAGCACTGGGTCGAAGAGTGACAGCTGAGTGGAGTCTGCAAACTGTTTATTTGGGAAAGGATATCCTGCTTCCTCTTCCTTTTCTTCTTTGACTGTTTTGGTAAGGGTAATAACTACCATTGCTCCAAGACCATGCATGCATTAGGGGCTGTGGGGTCTGCTGCCACAATTGTCAGTAATCCTTACAACCCTTTACAAAAGTGTATGCCCTTATATTAAGAGAATGTGAACAAACCATGCTCAGAGAGGCTAGAACTTACTCAAGATCATAGAGCCAATCTATTAGCTTGGTAGGCTGCATTATGTAAGTAATAATTAACGACCTCCAAATCTCTGTGTTTTCCATCACAAAGGTTTATTTCTCACTTCTGTCACGTGTTCATCGGGAGTCAGTGGGAGGGCCTTGCCCTATTTTGCAGCAACTATCACAACTGTTGCTGTACCAGAGGACCAGACATCTCCCTACAGTGTCATTCCCACAATAAATGCTTGACTTAGAGCAATATACAATAGCCTTTCTTCTCATAATGCATTGACTGGGGTGGCTCATGACTCCACCTAACTACAGGTGGAGTGGAAGGGTAGTGGAGCCAGAGTGACGGAGCCAGAATGTCTGAAGGTTGTGCCGATGACTTACCAGAACTAGTGAGGGAAAGACTTGTTTTTAGAACCCCCCCTTCCCCGAAACCTGACTTTCAAAGCAGGTTTATTTCATAAAACCACATTGCTTTATTCCACTTGCCTAGAGCTCTGATAATGGAGAAGATTCATATCTTTGAAGGCTTGTTGTCTTTTAAAAAATATTTGTTGTTTTTGTAAAGGTGATGCACAGAGGGGTGCCAGTTACATAAGTTATATAAGTTTATAGAATTGTAACAATAATAAGAACTTAGCACCACGACAAAGTCTCCTAGAAGAACCACAGGAATGGAGCAGAGGCTAACAGGCCAGGGAATAATAAAACATTTAAATATTTATTGAGATTCCCAGAAAAGATTGAGGTCTCAAGCTTCTCTGTAAATAGATTACTCCTTCCCTTCTTCATACTACCTCTACCCCCTCTACCCACGGCCCTGATCTTTAAGGAATCTTCCAGTCATAAAAGCTAGTTCATACTAGATCTCAAGGACTGTGTATATCAGCAAACTACTGAGTCACTCAGCTTCCTGAAGTTGAATTACAGGCCACCCCATCCAAGTAAAACTTGGAGCAGTTGAGAATTCTTTCGAGGAGAGTTAGCTTTATCTTTTGACAAAAATGACATCTATGACCCAGCTCAGAGGCATTGTGTGAAAGTGACAATTTTCTCCCTCTTAAAAAAACCCTTGTCTGCTTATTGGATACCAAAAGGCTCAAGAGTACACACAGAAGACAGATTAAAGACTATATTGTACTTTCCTTTGCCTTTGCCTGAAGGACACTGTTTTCCACACTGATAAGATCTGCAGGGACCAATAAAGCACAATGGATTTTACGTTAACCATTAAACCCTCACCCTATTCCACAGAATGCCCGAGATTTTGTTCTCAAGGCTTCAGTCATTTGGAAAAGTAAAATCAAGGGGTTCCAAATTTATCCCCAAGAACTGGACTACATGCTAAGAGCTTACTAGAAAGGGGTTCAGTAAAGGCATGATGAAGTGAAGTTAGAGGCTCCGAAGACAAACTGAACTTAGGACAGGACTCCACTGCCTGCAGCTAATGTGGGGCCAGACCCACAAGGCAGGGCAATATGATTCTTACTCACCAGTAACTCAGTAGCAAGAATACTGGCGGAGATCAACAGGTGCCCGCAGAGTAGTATAGAGGTCGATTTATCTTATTGAGTTGAGTTTCCTTTCATCCCCAAATCCAACTTCCCTCAAAGAGGGAGATGTCAGTTGTCATGGAGGAGGGGGAGAATCTTCTGGTACTTTCCTGCTTCTCACACAGAAAAATGGGCAGAAAAATGAAGTCAAATCAATCTAGTTTCTCCCCATTTCCTGGGAACCTTTCCATTTTTATGGTCTTGTCTCTGTAGGTCATTAGGTAAGTTTAGTAAAGGGTTTCTAGGAAGAGGCTGGTGAATTTCCTTGCCCTTAGCCAAAATAATGCTTATTTCACTACCAAAGGAAATTACTACCAATAGTTAATTCTCAGTTTCAACTGTAATAAGGGCCTGGTTTCAATGAGGAAACTGCCTCTCAGAGATAGGTAGGTCTTTGTGTATTTCTTTTGAAACAAGAAGCAAAAACAAGGGGTGGTTTGCACTGTAGGAAGAAATGGCTCTAGTGAATTCAGGTTAACTAAGGGACACAGGCCTGGGATTTCCAAAATTGAGTAGGCATTCAGACAGCCAGGTCCTTTCTTACGCATCTGAATTAACTATGGAGATACCTCTCTCTTAAGTAACTAGTGAAATAAGGCTACTGGGTCCCACCGCCATCCTAGTGTCTTAAGGGATGCTAGGGGCTTTTCACCCAGCTTGAAAAGCCTTGAAGTGAGATAGACCATTCTTTTAATTATAGATGTCATGCTGTGTCACCCCAGGAAGGCTTTGCTACAGAGAATGCTTGTCCTTGATTTCCCCTAAAGGGTCTGCTTGGCTGGCCCCTGAGTATTTCCCTGCATGGTTTGCTTATGTATAACACTTTTGCGAAGGATTGGTTCTCACCCCAAGCATGTTCTTCTTGTCTTCAAAAGCTTTGTGGTAGCTGTATTCTGGGCTGCAGGTCTTTGAGAAAGGACTGTCTGCAGTCTCAGACTCTCCAGTAAAGACTCCCAATTCTACCTCTCAAGGTGTGGCTTCTCTGTTTCTCACAATTGAATTTCTGTATCACACTAGAAGAACAGAAATCCATTGCAAAGAAAGGCTTAGACAACAACCAGACACATTCTTTCAAACGATAGTCCACAGGGTTCCATCCACGGAGATAGTCAGAAAACGGAGTCCGAGGGTATTATAAGGTAATAGGTAAGTAGCCAATGAAGAGCACACCACGTGGTGGTCAGGCAGGAAGAGAAGTTTTCTTACTACCAAACTGTTGCCCCACTGCATGATGGAGGTCCACAGGTGGAAAGGCTGGAGAAAATAAAGAGGGAGAAAGAAATGGAGAGATAGGGAAAGTTGGACATGATTGGCAGAGAGCAAAGAGAGCCTGAACGTAAACAGACTTTGACCATTTACCATTGCAGGGGCAAAAACTGCAGCTCTCAGAATATTTTGACCAGGCCTCATGACAAATTGCAGGAGGAATTTCAAAGGGGTTTCCTGGCTCGGGGTGACTTACAGCACCCCATTAAAAGCACGGGAGGCAGTTAGTCTGGTGCGTGAAGGAGAGCTGACCAGGCGGAAGCAGAGCTGACCAGGCGGAAGCAGCGTAGAGACCGAGTAACAGAGAACCCTTAAGAGTTTCACTCAGCAGAGTAGAGTACTGGTGTGGATGTGGATGTAGATGTGGAGGCTGGCAATGGTATTGATGAAAAGCCTCGCGTGGCGTTTCTTGGCAGTTCTGTTTGGAGAAAAAGGTTTGGTCAGGTATGGAAAAAAGTGGAAGGAATTGTGCCATTCCTGACTCAAAACCCCCTCCCTGGTTTCGGCACCATCTGTCAGGTAAATTAAATAGGTGGGCTTAATTAGGTAGCCAATAAATAGAGCACCATGTGGTATTCAGGCAGGAAGAGAAGATTTATTATTACCAAACTGCGGCTCCACAGCGCAGAGTGGAAGCACACAGGCAGAGTGGGCTAGGTTTAAGTAGGAAAGGGGCGGGGAGAAGGTGTGGCCAGGTGAGGGAAGGTGTGGCAACACTGGATGTGGATATGACCTCAGGGCCTGGGACCCTCCCCAACCCCCACCAAGGTAGGTGTGAAGGGGTGGGGTGGGGAGCTGGCCCAGGATGTGACCCTGGAGGAGGGGGAGCTACCTGGGTGAGCAGGTCCTGGGATGAGAGGTATGCAGGAGGTGGGGAGGCCAGGGCTTGCATGGCCAGGGCAGATTTTACAAGCATTAGAATAAAAAAGAGCAGAAAAGGACCTCAACAGACCAGATGAACTTTAACGGAGAGCTGAAGAGGGACACCATCATGACCTGAGGAGACCCAGGAGACACAAGGCATGATATAATGGGGACAGGGGCTTATATGGAGGAGGGGCTTAGATAGGGGTTGGGTGGGACACAGGGTCCCAGGCAGTTGGAGGGTTCCAAGAGGTTGGTGAGTTCATGGTGCAGATCAAGCACATTGGTGAATAGGGGTAGCCCATCAAAAAGCTGTGGACTAGCTGAGGGAGTGAAAAAATGGAGACAGGGAAGGTAGACTAATGCAGTCATAATAATCAATGTGTAGTTGTGAAAATGGCACCATGTAAATTGAGGGGATGGGTGGGGTTGGAAGAGATAGGGGAGGATGATAAAAGAGATCACATTGATCAAGATGCATTGTGTTAGGTTTTTAAAGAAGAGCTGTGAGTAAGAACCACACCATGCACGTGGTATTCTGGTACCAGGCCATGTGGGCACTCCACATGGCTGGGAAAAGATCTGGGAAAGAGGGCGTCTGGCCCTGGGCTAGGCCTTATCTAGGGTAGGGGCAGGGAAAGATGTGACCACATCGAATCCAGATGTGACCTCAGCGGATGCAGATGTGACCTCTTCGAGGTGTGCCAGTTGCCTAGGTAATGCAGGCACTGGGCAGAGACTGCTGCGAGGAGGGTTGAGTCTGCTCACCATTCAGGAGCAGACCTTACACATTGTACCTACTAACTGACACATTTAACTAAAATCTCTTTGTACAAGTACTTAAGAATGATAGAAATAAAAAAAAAATAATACCCCCCAAATTTAAAAGAAGCACTGGAAAACTTAGATTGGCATAAATTTTAGTCTTCTTATAAAGCATTTTGAAGTTCAGAAAAATAAATACTAAGTATAAAATAAGCACACTGATTTTCAAGAAACAAGTATTTCACACCCAATGTGTGATTTGAATTTCAGCTAAAATAATGATCAATTTTCAATTCTAATATACTAGTCCTTGTTTCAGTTTTCTTTTACAAAGTCTCTTAGATCTAATTTTCAGTAGACCAAAACTGAATAATCAGTTAGCTTCATAGCTATTATGAAACTGCTGAGATGATTTCTTTTCTTTTTTTTTTGGTCTGGTCATGGGGCCTGAACTCTGGGCCTGGGCACGGTCTCTCAGCTCTTTAGCTCAAGGCTAGTGCTCTACCACTTGAGCCACAGCGCCATTTCCGGCTTTTTTCTTTTTGCTTATGTGGTGCTGAGGAATCGAGCCCAGGGCTTTAGGCATGCAAGGCAAGCACTCTACCACTGAGCCACCTTCCCAGCCCTGCTGAGATGATTTCTATACCATATTCTTGACATTAAAATATCTTTGAACTGAGCACCAGTGTAATCCTAGCTACTCAGGAGGCCGATATCTGAGGATTGTGGTTCAAATCCAGCCCATGCAGGAAAGTCTGTGAGACTCTTATCTCCAAATAACTACCACAAAGTGGTAGAAGTGGAATTGTGGCTCAAGTGGGAGAGCACTAGCCTTGAGCAAAAAAGCTCTAGCAATTAATTTTGAATTTCAGATAAATATTGAATTAGTTTATGCAATATATGTACTAAAAATTGTTTATCTGACAGATTTGTCTGAAGTAGGTAAACAGAATGTCCTCTTTTTCTCTTAGTGACTTTATTGAGTTGACTACTGTTATCTGATATATTGAAAACTATTAAAAATATTTAAATTTGTAGTTATTCCTTCTCTAACCTCTTGTCCCAGACACTGAGGTCCCCTGGTACTCAGCTCCAGGAGAAACAAGGGCTGTGTACCTCCCTGTTACTTCCCACACATACTGACCCCAAAGAAGTTGACCTCAGGGCAAGGAGAAACAAAAGAGGAAAATCAAGAGTCCATGTGAAGTCTTTTCTTTCAGGGCTGACCTTAGATGTTTTATAGCCACCCCAATGGCCGGACTTGAGGGGTTTAGTGTTGAAATTCTTTTAAGTGATTGTGTTAGTTTCCTTTTCATAAGCCTTATCTCTTCCTTGGAGTGTGTTTTAGTTTGTCTGGATGGAGGTGAGTATTCCCTGGTCTCCCTAAGTCCTCACGTCCTCGGCCTTGGTTTCTGTGGGATTTCTTTCTTTGCTTATTTGCTTTAGGAAAAGGTTCACTGATAAAAGCAGGCAGCCATCTGGGGGTTAGAAAATACTCTGGAACAGCTGCCTGCCTAGGACTGCCTTCAGGATTCAAAAAGTGTATGATCAGGGAAGGTTTAAACCAAGAAACACCTTACCATGTGCATGATTTTGGAACACAGGATAGGGGTCCCTTGATCCTTACTGAGTAGTTCAAAACTTTTTTTGTGTGTGTTAAATACTACAGGTATCTCTGAAAGATATCACTTGAGAAAGAGTTCTACAGCTAGAAAGAAGGTATAAGCCCAGTCCTTTATTATAGATCTGATTCAGTAGTAATGACATCTGGAACTAGATTTGGAAGCAGATATGCCTGCAATCCCAGGGCTTGAGGTAGAGGCAAGATTGTAAATTCCAGGCCAGGCCTGGGCTATAGCGTGAGACTTTTGTGGTACTGGAAATCAGATACAAATCCAGTCACCAGAAAACTGAGAAGCTACATTTTGCGAAACTGAACATGGAGTCGTCATGAAAAGACTGGCTACTGTGGAAAGACTCTATAAGAAAGGAGAAGAGAGTGAAAGCGAGCAATATGAGCTCAAGGCTTTCTGGAGGCAGACCTGCCCACTGCGCCAAGCAAGAATGCAGGCAGCTGCCATGGACAGGGGTGGGCAGAATTTAAACAGAATTTTAGGGGGCAGTCATATGGGTCACATGGACAGTCACATGGGTCACATTACGTGTGAAAGAGGATTGGACACATCCATCCCAGAGGACCATGCAAAGTCAGCAGGCAGAGGAGAAAGTGATATGGTGGAGGCCATAAAGATGGAATATGCTATTTGACTTGGATTGTGTAAAATGGATAATGAATGATTTTAAGATATAAATGTAAGTGTGCTGGGGATAAGACTTCCCTGGTAACTTGTTACTTTAGCTAGTAACTATAATTGTAACTTTGTAACTCTGTAACCCTGTAACTCTGTAACTCTGCTTCTGCTGTTTTCTGAGCAGTGTGAGCCCTAACCCAACGGAACCATCTCCACCCTTTGTTCTATTCCCCTGCTTCCTGCCAGCAAGACCTTGGCGGGAAATTTAAACTAAAGGTGTTCATTTCTTGTAACAATCATTCGTTAAAATCGACACCCAGTCTTCCCCTTTCCCTGCCCCAGTCCAAAATGCTTAAAAGTAGATGTGGGTTGGCCCTCAGGGCCATTTCCTGGGATCCCAACTCCAGGTGTGGTCCTGGCCCGTCAGCACTTTTTGCTCAACAAAATCTTTTACATTTTCGCTGCACACTGAGTGGTCTCACTGCCCCTCCCCACTACAAAAGATTATTATAAGGTTTATTAGAGGAGCCATATTTGCCCCAAGAGGGAGCACATGGCCTCTGTCCCCATCCGGGTAGCAGGAGGGTCTTAGGGGCAAGGAAGTGAGGTAGATGGGAGTTCAGGTGGGTCTGGGCGGAGAGAGGGAGGGGCCAGCTGTATGGAGGGAATTCCAGGAGGGAAGGGGCCCAGGTCTGGGTGGAGCTGAGGACCTAAGGTTAGCACAAAACTAAAAATGTGGACTATGGGAATTGGGGGGAGAGTCACATTCTGAGAAGGAGTGAAATGACACTGTTGCAACTGGGGGCAGGAATTTGTATGTCATCCAGGGAAAACAATACAGCCTCAGGGAGACAGAAACTTAACAGATTTTTGTAAACAGGTAGGGACACAGGGCAGGGCCTTAATCAGCAAGCAGACTGAGACCTTAGAGACTCTTGTCTCAAAGACCTGCAGTCCAGAACAGAGCCTGAACCAAGCTTTTAAAAACAACAGTTACGTTTGGATGAAGACCAAGCCTCAGCAAAAGCATTGTACATAAACACAGCACAAGGAGCAGGGCTCCCTCTGGGACTAAACAACAAGACTTCTTTACATATTCCCCCAAATGGAGCCCTCCTTGCTGGCTGTACCCATTGAGCCAGGCATCAGCAATTCAAAGGATGGCTTGTCTCACCTCTAGGCCTTAGAAGCTGGGTGGACAGCACCCAGCATCTGGTTAGGGCCCTGGATGGCTGTAAAAACAAGGTGACTTACTTAGACCTGGTCTTTCCCTTACTTTACATTGTTTCAAAACCAAACCCAAACCCAAAGGAAAGGAGAAAAAAGAATGAAAGAAAAGCAAGGAAGGAAGGAAGGGAGGGAGGGAAGAAGAAAAGAATGAAGGATAGGAGAGAAGAAAGGAAGGAGCAAAGGAAGGAAGGGAAAAAGAAAGGAAGGATGGAAGGGAGGGAGGGAAGAAGAAAAGAATGAAGGATAGGAGAGAAGAAAGGAAGGAGCAAAGGAAGGAAGGGAAAAAGAAAGGAAGGATGGAAGGGAGGGAGGGAAGAAGAAAAGAATGAAGGATAGGAGAGAAGAAAGGAAGGAGCAAAGGAAGGAAGGGAAAAAGAAAGGAAGGATGGAAGGGAGGGAGGGAAGAAGAAAAGAATGAAGGATAGGAGAGAAGAAAGGAAGGAGCAAAGGAAGGAAGGGAAAAAGAAAGGAAGGATGGAAGGGAGGGAGGGAAGAAGGGAAGAAGAAAGAAAGAATCTGAAGAGAAGTGCAATTCGTAGCTATAAAATGGCTTGGTCCATGCATCTACTGAGGGGCATCTGGGTTGGTTCCATATCTTAGCTATGGTAAATAATGCTGCAATAAACATAGTTGTGCTGGTAGCTTTAGTATGGTCCTGTTTGTGATCATTTGGGTAAATACCCAAAAGTGGAATTGCTGGGTCATAGGGGAGCTCTATGTGGAGTCTTTTGAGGAACCTCCATATTGCTTTCCAAAGTGGTTGAACAAATTTACATTCTCACCAATAATACAGTAGGGTTCCCTTTTGGCCACATCCCCTCCAGCATCTGTTGTTATTAGAGTTCTTGATTATAGTGAGGTGGAATCTCAATGTTGTGTTTATTTGCATTTCTTTTATGGCTAAAGAAGTTGAGCATTTCTTCATGGGTCTATTGACCATTCTTATTTCCTCTTCAGTGAAGTTTCTCTTTAAGTCTTTAGCCCACTTATTTA
>NW_012267257.1:14183859-14192817 GCF_000151885.1 Dipodomys ordii | reverse complement strand
TTTCTCTTTAAGTCTTTAGCCCACTTATTTATTGGGCAGTTGTTTCTTTGAGGATTTGTTGTTGGGGGATTTAATTTTTTGAGTTCTAAGTATATAAGATGATAAGTGAAATGAACCCTAAGATAGGGACACAAGTGTTTTTTTTTCTTTTTTTGCTATTGTTTTTTTTAACATTTATAATGTACTATGTGATTTTTTTGTTTATTTGGTATGTTCCTCTCCCATGGTATAACCCCTGTTTTCACTGTATTTGATTCCAGTGCCCTGCATTTTGTATATTCATTTTTTCTAATTTGGGGAGGGGAAGGGAAAAAACAAAATGCTTAAATAGGGATACAGGTTGACCCATTGTAACAATGAGATGTACAAGACACTATGTTGAAAATGAACTTTTTAAAAAAAAAAAGAAAATAAACTTTACAACTTCAGGCATGGGGAGGGGGGAGGAGTTGGGGAGGTGGGGAGGGAAGGTTGGTAGGGGAAAAACAAAGGAGGGGTAACAATGTTTGATAGGAAATGAACTCATTACTCATGTAACTGTAATCCCTCTGTACAGTATCTATACAATAAAAATATATATATTTAAATTTAAGAAATGGCTTGGTACTGGCATACGAACATGCCTGAGGACCAATAGAATTGAAGACCCAGAAATGATCCCACAGACCTAGCGCCACCTCATCTTTGAAAAAGGAGCCAAACTTATCAGATGGAAGAAACCCAGCCTCTTCAACCAATGGTGTTGGCAGAATTATCTATACATGTATAGAAAACTGAAGTTAGATCCTCATATGTCACCCTGCACCAGAATCAACTCCAAATGGATCAAAGACCTCGAGATAAAAGCAGATACCTTGAAAATATTACAGGAAGGGATAGGGGGTACACTGGGCTCCTTGACACAGGCTGAAACTTCCCACATAAAGATCCAGAAGCACAACAAATCAAAGAAAGGCTGGATAAATGGGATTGCATCAAATGGCCAAGTTTCTGCATGGCAAAGGACATAGCTAACAAGGTAAGTAGAAAGTCCACAGGTTGGAAAAAGATTTTTACCAGGTAAACAGACAAGGGCCTCATATCAAAAATATACCTAGAGGGGCTGGGAAGGTGGCTCAGTGGTAGAGCGCTTGGCTTGCCCTGGTTTGGTTCCTCAGCACCACATTAGCAGAAAAAGCTGGAAGTGGTGCTATGGTTCAAGTGGTAGAGTGCTAGCCTTGAGCTGAAGAGCTGAGGGACAGTGCCCAGGCCCAGAGTTCAGGCCCCACGACTGACAAAAATAAATAAATAAAGAAATACATATACCTAGAGCTAAAACAATTAACCTTCCCCCAATGACAAATCCTCAGAGAAGAAACCACCCCATTAATAAATGGGCTAAAGACTTAAAGAGACTTCTCTGAAGAGGAAATAAGAATGGTCAATAGACACATGAAGAAATGTTCAACATCTCTGGCCATAAAAGAAGTTCAAATCAGGGGCTGGGAAGGTGGCTCAGTGGTAGAGCGCTTGCATTGCATGCATGAGGCCCTGGGTTCGATTCCCCAGCACCACATAAGCAAAAAGAAAAAAAGCCAGAAGTGGCGCTGTGGCTCAAGTGGTAGATTGCTAGCCTTGAGCTGAAGAGCTGAGGGACAGCGCCCAGGCCCCACTACCAGAGGGCCCCCCCCCCAAAAAAAAAGAAAAGAAATTCAAATCAAAACTACATTGAGAATGTTAGAATGGCCATTATCAAGAAAACAATAACAGATGCTAGTGGGGATGTGGCCAAAAGGGAACACTACAACACTGTTGGTGGGAATGTAAACTGGTTCAACTACTCTGAAAAGCAGATGGAGGTTCCTCAAAACACCAAACATAGAGCTCCTATGATCCAGCAATCGCAATCCTAGGTATTTACACAAATGATCACAAACAAGGCCACACTAAAGCTACCAGCACAACTATGTTCATTGCAGTATTATTTACTGTAGCTAAGATATGGAGCTGACCCAGATGCCTCTCAGTAGATGAATGGATCAAGAAAATACTTCCATCAGAAAGAATGACATTGCTCCATTTGTAAAGAAATGGAAAGACTTGGAAAAAATCATATTAAGTGAAGCAAGCCAGACCCAAAGAAACATAGGCTACGTGTTTTCCCTCATTTGTAATAATTAGTATATGTCTAGTATAGTTCTATAGCTATGCATATATGACCATATAAGATGATGCTAATTGAAATGTACTCCAAGATATGGAAAACAAATTGTACTGTGAGAAGATATTTCCTTCATTTCCTCCCCCCACTTTGGTTCATCCCCTATAGTCACTGTTTTTGATTTGGGTACCTTGTGTCTTGAATATATGTTTATTTGATTTGGGGAAAGGAAAGGGAATAACAAAATGCTGAGACAAAGGACAAAGGGTGAATTAATGCAACAGTGATACTCATAAGGCACTATGTTGGAAATGAACTTTACAACTTGAAGGGAGGGAGATTGGGGAGGGGAGAAGAAGGGAAAGTGGGAGAAAATGAGAGAGGGGATCACAATGTTCAACAAGAAATGTGCTCATTCCCTCACTTATATAACCCCTCTGTACATCAAACTTACCATACAATAAAACTTAAAAATATTTATTTTAAATCCTTGTAAAATTTATAGGACTGTATCTTCTTGGAGGTAGAGGTTGGTTTAGAACCACTGGTTTAATATAGCAAGGAAGATAAGCATGTAGTTTTCTAGTTAGTGACTGTCAAATTGTCATTTTTTTCTCAATCTTTTTTTTGTTGGTCATGGGACTTGAAGTCTGGGCCTGGACTCTGACCCTCAGCTCTTCAGCTCAAGGCTAGTGCCCTACCGCTTGAACCACAGTGTCAGTTCTGGTTTTCTGCTGGTTTATTAGAGATAAGAGTCTCACAGACTTTCCTGACCTGGCTGGCTTTGAACCGTGATCCTCAGATCTCAGCTTCCTGAGTAGCTAGGATAACAGGCGTGAGCCACCAGTGCCTGGATCAATGTTTTTTAAAAATATAAAATAACTAAAATTTTTTGATAGCCTATTACGCAAGAAAGATTCCTTTTTGAGAGAGCGCAGGACGTCTGGCTTCGGAGCGGTTATCCTTCTTGTGATAGCGAGGAAAGAGGGAATTGAAAATGGGTGATGTTGAGAAAGGTAAGAAGATTTTTGTTCAGAAGTGTGCCCAGTGCCACACTGTTGAAAAGGGAGGCAAGCACAAGACTGGGCCTAATCTCCATGGTCTGTTTGGTCGGAAGACTGGTCAAGCATCTGGATTCACTTACACAGATGCCAACAAGAACAAAGGCATCACCAGGGGAGAGGATACACTGACGGAGTATTTGGAAAATCCCAAAAAGTACATCCCTGGGACAAAAATGATCTTCGCTGGCATTAAGAGGGGAGAATGGGCAGATTTGATAGCTTATCTCAAAAAAGCTACAAATGAGTAATAGCCACTGCCTTAGTTATTTATTGCAAAACAAATGTCTCATGGCTTATTAATATATACCATAATTCAATTGATTTCTAATATCAGATTTCAGATCATGAATGGCTGGCAGAATGTTTTTGGACAGTCCTGATTTAAGTAAAACTGGCTTGTGGCTAAGTGAAAATGATCTTAAAAAAATACTCTCACTTCCCTCCCCCCTTCTGTCATATGATTGGACTTACTAACGTTCAATTTTTCAGTAAGGCAGGGAATAATACCATCTCCAAATCTGTTAAAGATTGGCTTTATATTCAGACTTATGTGGCTAATTATGGGCACATCATTAAATACTAAGGAAATCCCTTTACTGTCTCAGAATCAAGCAAAACTAACCTGTTAAAGGTAATGGCTGAAGATGAGGAACAATGTCTATAGTTTTGGTCTTGACTTTGCCAAGTTAATTAGAATTCCCTTTCTCTGAAATCTGCCTTGTACTTACTGAAAGGCATTTTAGTGTGGCTTATGTATAAATGTCAAATAAAGAATATTTAAAACTTAAAAAAAAGAAAGATTCCTTCTTTTATAAGTGTAAGCAATATTGATATCACTTTGGACACAAATAAAAATTACATTTCAGTCATAGTCTTCCAAATATTATATATGAGTGAGAACAATTTAATTTGAATGAATCATGCCTTATTTTCAGTAATAATGAAAAGTTAAATGTTCATTTTCATATATATATAATCCCAGACTACCTTATAAAGGTACTCCAAACTAAAAATTATATCCAGTAGAAAAATATGTAGCTGGTACACATAGGTACTTAGAAAACGTTAGGAGGAGAAAACAATAAAATCATAGAGTATTCCGGTTGAATTTTGTTTTTGCTATGTAGCCATAAACTTTAGCTTTAGATTTGGTTGTATTTTTAGTTAAATATGCTGTAAATTATTTACTGTTTTCAAGATTATTAGTAATGTATGCTAAAAATATATTGATCGAGTGCTCTATATAGACTAAATGTTGCCAGGAGATTTAATTGGCTTAAATGAAATCAAATGTATTTTTACTTTTTAATTGCGATCTCAGGAAGATAACTGAAATTAAGATTAAGTGGTTAAATGGCATACTATATCACACAATCATTATTTGGGTAAAGAATTGATTATATGCTGTTCCTGATAGGATTATTAAACTAAATCACTCTTCCAGTATCTTCTTGGACTAGTTATTCATTAAAGGCCAAATTACTCATACTATGCATTAGTAATTTCAGCTGTAATTTTTATTTGAACATATTTCTCCCTTTTCCAATAATACAATCCCACCCTAGCCATCCACTGGAGAACACAACACAGAATTCTTTTGTGTGATGATGGCATTTTGAGAACAAAAGACATGACACAATTAAACAATCTCTGGATGTCTGTAGGATGCTGTAATGTGGTCTTTGGAGAATTGCAGGCATCTGTCTTGGGAGTGAAGAAATTTTTAGATTTTAAAACCAGTATCCTTGGTTGAATCTTTATTTGAAAAGAAAAAAGGAACCCGAACATTGGTGTGTGTGTGTGTGTGTGTGTGTGTATGCATGTCTACAGTGGCATTAATGGCAATATTTATTACCAAAGCAACAGTTCCAGTGGACTCCTTCCTGATAATAGTGAGTAGGGGAGAAATGCCATTAGCTCACAAATTATTTGAGATGGATGGCTCAGATTTGCATCTGGTACCTAGCAGATAGCTGCTCTGTCAAAACATTTCTTTTTTTCTTAAAAAAAACCAACAACTTCTCTTTAAGTAGTTATACAAAGGATTTGCTATTTGAGTTCTTTTGTTCACCAGGTTGGGTCAGACTATAGTAATGACCCATACCAAAACCTGAATGGCTTAATACAACAAAGGAAGGTTTTCTTCTTCCACTATTTGTTCACCACAGGTCACTAGAGGACTTTTTTTTTTTGGTTGGTCGTGGGGCTTGAACTCTGGGCCTGGGCGCTGTCCCTGTGCCCTTCAGCTCAAGGCGAGCACTCTACCACTTGAGCTACAGTGTCACTTCCAGTTTTTGAGTGGTTTATTGGAGATAAGAGTCTCACGGACTTTCCTGTCCGGGTTGGCTTTGAACCGCGATCCTCAGATCTCAGCCTCCTGAGTAGCTAGGATTACAGGCGCGAGCCACCAGCGTCCGGCACTAGAGGACTTTTTATAGCATAGTATTCTCATTTGGGATGTAGGTTGGTAGAGCAGCCCCCACCTGGAACATGGCTGGTCAGAGCATTAAATAGTGAATGTTGAGTGTCAGAAGGGAAAACAAAACAAAGAGAAGTTACACAGGCTAGTCTTGACAGTTTAAGTTGTAATAAGATAAAACCCCATTAAGACAAAGCAGTCTTGTAGTTAGGGTTTTTCAAGATGAGTGTGTAGGCAAACAAACACACAAACAAAAGACTAAGGGTTAATTAAAAATGAGTTGCAAGTGTCACAAGACAGCCACAAAAAGCTAAGCTAGTTGATTTATATACAAGTAATGTTTTCAATAATCCACTGTAGTCCCTACTGGTTAGACCATTCTGGGAGTGTCTATTCAGATTTTATTTTATACTAAAAGAGATATATTTGTAAAGTGGAAGGGTTCTAGTTGAAAACGCGTAGAAGTGCAGAAGTGTCAACATCAGAAAAACTCTTTTTATGACAAATGATAAATGACAGAGGCTGTTGTGTTTTTTTTTTAAATAAGAGAGGATAGAAAGATGAGATGATGTCCTGGCTCTCTCTGGGAATATGGAGAAGGGATTCCGCATATTCCTATGTATACAGATGGTAGAATGAAACC
The DNA here is from genome assembly GCF_000151885.1 of Dipodomys ordii. Taxonomy (NCBI): domain Eukaryota; kingdom Metazoa; phylum Chordata; class Mammalia; order Rodentia; family Heteromyidae; genus Dipodomys; species Dipodomys ordii. Next base: position 14,186,551 of record NW_012267257.1, on the reverse strand, counting down.
CTGAACGGAGGTTCACAGGTAGGAAATGCCAATTCAATTTGGAGAATAAAAGAAATTGTCCAATAACAACCTGTACTGTAGGATACAGTCCCTGTGCCTGACAGCTTCCAATAGAATATTGTTTATCATACAATAAGATATCATTCTTGTTTCTGACTTTCGTTCTTATATAGTTACACATTACATAGTTATATATTTCTTATATAGTTATACATTTCTGTTTTGTGGCAGATACATCTTATTTGTATCTTGTCTGGGGTTTTGAGACTTATAATTGGTCTTTTTGTAAAATCCTACAGTTGGTCTTTTTGTAAAATCCTACAGTGCTAAGGATTGAATCCAGGGCCTTGCACATACTAGGCAAGTACTTTACCACCGAGTTATATATAATTAGCCCTGATACAGGTCTTTGAAAATGTTTTTTAAAAATAAAAGAGTGGAAGTTTTAGTAATAATTAAATATCTCATAATGGAATAGGACCGACTTGGTTGGCAATTTAGTGATTTAATAGCTCTTAGAGTAAAAACATGATGTACCTTCATCAAATGCTGGTAATAATGCTGCTGAGACTAAATGAACTGAGCAAATATACACAAAGAACTTTTCAGTGTAGTGGCCCAGCCACATAGAACATTAGGTTGTCATGGTTACTAATTCTTTCCTGGGCTCTTTGCTAAGGCCCATCATGATGCTTAGCTGTGGTGTTTGGCTTCCTTATCACAGCTCCTTTTCACTGGGCCTGTTAAGTTACTTCAGGCTCCAGGGTTCAGGCAAGAATGTCATGGATGTCAAGGACTGCTTTGTTCTTTGCCCTTTTAGAATCATGTTTTCCAATAACCTGTAGGAAGTTACCTGTCATGTGCATAGCGACACCCATCACAGCGGGGCACCTCCCCTCTCCAACTGGTGTTTGAACAACTACACCTCTTGTTTTGTGAACAGTTTAGATTTTGGAGTCTTAAGCAAATTTGTATGTACATGCCTGTCCTTACCTTTGTTTGCCTTACAGCTGAAGGCCATTTGGTTTTCTCTGGACAATTATCTAGAATCCGGAAGTTTAAAGCATTTTTTTTCAAGTTGCTATTTCTATTAAGGAGCTTAACCTACACCTCTTTTTTTTTTTTTTTTGTCCGGTCGTGGGGCCTGAACTCTGGGCCTGAGCACTGTCCCTCAGCTCTTCAGCTCAAGGCTAGTGCTCTACCACTTGAGCCACAGTGCCACTTCTGGCTTTTATTCTTTTTGCTTATGTGGTGCTGAGGAATCGAACCCAGGGCCTCAGGCATGCAAGGCAAGCGCTCTTCCACTGAGCCAACTTCCCAGCCCAACCTACACCTCTTTTGAAGAAAGCACGCTTCAGAAACAATGACATTTGTAAACATTGACATTTTGTGTGTGTTATTGGCTCCTAATTTTTGTCAGTGGCCAAAAGAATTGTTATACTGTGAAGTCTCTTGGCAGCAGTTGGCTTTTAAAATTCCATATTTGGTAAAGTTAGGAATAATCATACTGTATATGTGACTTGTTTTTCAATGTTCTCCTTTGAAGTCACCATAAAAACATATTTCTGCACATGGTTGTCAGACTTCCATCCAGTCCTTTCTCAATTTTGTTTATTTTTGGCAATCCTGGGATTTGAACTCAGGGCCTAACATTTATTGGGCAAGAACTGTTACCATATGAATCACATTTCCAGTCCCACTTTTTCTCACTTGTCTTCTCACCAGTCCCACTTTTTCTCAGCTTGTCTTCATTTCCCATTGAGTCCAAGCTGAACAGCTTCATTTCTAAAGTTTGCAAGCAATCTCTTCTCTCCCTCGCCACAGGGACTTGTGAACTCTGACTGGATTGTGATAAGATGCAGCATGACGAGGCCTTTTTTTTTATATATACAACAGGATTTATTAAAAAAACAGTAAGACACTACTACATCATGACACTGTCACACTGGGCTTTTAACACAAGACTTGCTCTACAATACTGGGGGGGGAGGGCATAAAACACAAATTGATTCTGAAGCATAACAATTAAGAAATAAAACAATGAAAGCAAATTTCTTTTAATGAGAACTCAGAATTAAACTTCAGAGGGACCCAACGTCATACTTCTGTTCAGGAACTTGATACAAAAAATTTAGTTTGAACTGCTATTAGCAGGTGGCAGGAGCCACCTTCAAATGAATCTTCAAATTGGAAAATACTGCTTCACCACCTGTTGGGGATAAGTTGCAAATGGAATAATTTAGTATGGTTTGTAGCTATTTTTTAATTGTGAAAATACTGTACAGAGGGGTTACAATTACATGGGCAAGAAAATGAGTACATTTCTTATCAAGCATTGTAACCTCCTCCTTTGTTTCCCCTTCCCATCCCTTCCCATCCTCCCCCCCAGTCCTCCCCCCCCCACGAAAGTTGTAAAGTTTGTTTTCGACATAATGACTTGTACATCTCATTGTTGCAATGGGTCCACCTGTATCCCTATTTAAATGATTTATTTTTTCCCTTCCCCTCCACAAATTATACCAACATCAAATACAGTGAGAGCAGGGGTTACACCGTGGGGGAGGGACATACAAAGCAACAAAGAAATCATTTTATAAAAAATCACATGAAAGCAAAAAACATTTGAATACGTATCTTAGGGTTCATTTCCATAACATCAACTTATCTGACCTTTACTGCTTGACTCAGACAT
>NW_012267257.1:14177458-14183794 GCF_000151885.1 Dipodomys ordii | reverse complement strand
CAGTGTCATTCTTTCTGATGGAGGCATAGAATTCCATTGTGTATATATACCACATTTTCTTGATCCATTCATCTACTGAGGAGCATCTGGGTTGGTTCCATATCTTAGCTATGGTAAATAATGCTGCAATAAATATAGTTGTGCTGGTAGCTTTAGTATGGTCTTGTTTGTGATCATTTGGGTAAATGCCCACAAGTGGGATTGCTGGGTCATTCGGGAGCTCTATGTGGAGTCTTTTGAGGAACCTCCATACTGCTTTCCAAAGTGGTTGAACAAGTTCACACTCCCACCAACAATGCAGTAGGGTTCCCTTCTATGATGAGGCCTTTGAGATTTATGAATCATAGCAATCAAATCTGGAAATTGTCATGTAGGCTTTTGCGTGAAACCATTTCAGTGAGCATTTTTTATTTCCTGGTTCTCTTCCCTAGTGCCAATGTGTAAGTTAGTTAAGATAATGTTCATGTTGCCATTGTATGAGGAAAGTTATGCTGGCAAACACTTCGGTGCTATGGACTCTTATTACCAAGGCATTTCCATAAACGCCAGGGCTTCTTTCCTTAGAAAAGTTCTTCACAGCATTCTTGCACATGGCGTCTCCATACCCTCACACACCCTGGCACTCTCGTGATTCACTGATGACGGAAGCACCTTTTTCAGTCTTTCAGGAAGGTTTTACATTTTTGTTATTGCCAATAGATTTTTAATGTTCCTTAGCAAACTTGAGGCTACTATACTAACACTCATAATGAGATTAACTTAATTTTTAGCATGGGGACATTGGAAACATTTTAATCACTCATTCTATGAAGGTCCTCACACCTGGCTGGACTGTGCTGCTTGAGAAAGAACTTCAGGTAAGTTAATATTAGTAGTAACTTTAACATGTTGTTATTGACAGCCTTGAGCATCTACTTAATTTACAAAATGGGGTGGGTTACAGTACTATCTCCCAGTGAAATTCCCAGCAGCTTGTGCACTACGTGTAACCCAGGGCTTATGGTACTTCAAGTGGGCCTTAAACCCAGTAAACCTGCATTTCACAAGTGAACTAAAGCTCCCATGGGTTAAAGCTCATGGTTGTATGGCTATTGCATGGTTAAGAAAGAATTTCTAGTCCAGTGCTTTCTTACTATGGGAAGGCCTAGTGGTATTAAATAGGTAGGTTGCTCTTCATTATTTTAAGCGGTGTTCATTTTGTTTTTGTTCTGTTTTGTTTCTGCATTACTGGGAATTCAGTCATACTTGCTATGTAGGTGTTTTAGATTCACTTAAAGAATGCAGAAGCATACAGACATTTGGGTTTCAACAATAGAGATTCTTCTGATAGCTCAGAAAGTATGTACTTATACATCTGCTTGATACTATCAATTTACCACTTCTCCATCATTCTTCACTTTTTATGTTTCGGGACTCTTTTAAAATATGTTGGCATTTTCCCATTATTTTTCTTCTCTAGTCCCTCCTCATCTTTTTCTTAAATCTCTCTTCTATGTTCTGGGAATTTTTTTTTCTGTTTTCAATTAGCCCATATATTGACTCTTTCTGCAACAACTATGCTTTTGATAATCTATTTTGCCTAATTCTGTGTCTTGTTTCATAGATGAAAATTCCTTTTTTAATTTATATTTTTAAAATTAATTTGATCAAGCACATTATATGACTATGGATCAAATAAAACAGGTGAAAAAGAAGTAATTCGTCTAGACACATTTAAAACCAGTGGTCCAGCCTGTGTTCCATTCCCTCCCTATCTCTGGTTCATATTTCCCAGTGGCAACTTTTCCCCAATGTTATAGATATTTCTGTAACTTTCTTCCATATTTTATTTTATTTTTTTCTGTTGGTCGTGGGGCTTGAACTCTGGGCCTGGTCACTGTCCCTCAGCTCTTCAGCTCAAGACTAGCATTCTACCACTTGAGCCACAGTGCCACCTCTGGCTTTTTCTGCTTATGTGGTGCTGAGGAATCGAACCCAGGGCCTCATGCATGCAAAGCAAGCACTCAACCACTGAGCTACCTTCCCAGCCCCTCTTCCATATTTTAAAGTCACATATTTATATTATATTGTTGTATCTCTTTGTGTATGCATATACATAGTAGTTTGTGTGTGTGTGTGGTGTGTGTTGGTACTGGGGCTTGAACTCAAGGCTTGAGTGCTGTCTCAATGTTTTTACTCAAGGGTGGTTCTCTACCACTTGAAGTATAGCTTTATTTCCAGGTAAGAGTCCTTCTTACTTTCCTGTCTAGGCTGGCTTCAAACTGTGATCCTCAGATCTCAGCCTCCTGAGTAATTAGGATTACAGTCATGTACCAATGGCACTGACTTATATTGATGTATCTGAATTTCATATATCTTGTACAGTGTATGTGCTATGGATTTGAAAAACTAAGACTTTTTCCTATTTCCATATTTCTAAAACAATATTTAGTATTTACTATGACTTTGTAAATTTTATTCATCCTTGAGTCATGTTGTATATCTTTATTGCATTTGCTTTCCCTGAAGTTAACAATTGCCTTCTTTTCTTTTCCTTCCCTTCCCTTCCTCTCTTTTCTATTGATTTTTACTGAGTTACATTAAATACATCCGTGAATCCATTAGCATCCAAGCTTTCCCATAAACTCACAGTCACATAGTTATAATAGATTAAAAACCTATGTTTCTTGGAGATGTTCCTCTTGGATCTTCCTGTTCTTGTTATTGTTGATTCCCATGTTTCTAGTATTCCATATTTTCCTCTTTCCTAGTTAACTTTTTTATTCTACTGGGTTATATTCTTCAGTAAACATGTGAGATGATTCAAGGAAAGAAAAAACCCTGAAAATATGTATGCTTGGAAATATCTATCCTTTTGGTGGTGATATAAATGAGTATAAAGTAGGGTGGCAGTGGCTCATGCCTACAATCGTAGCTACTCAGGAGGATGAGATCTGAAGATGGCAGTGCAAAGTCAGCATGGGCAGGAAAGATCATGAGACTCTCTTATCTCCAATTAACCACCAAAAAAAGAAAGCCAGAAATGGAACTTTATGGTAGAATGCTAAACTTGAAGAAAGAAAAAAAAGGGATTTAACTGAATTAATACAAATGCTCTTAGAATAGAATCTGCCATCTAATAAATGCTTAATAATAAGTTGTTATTATTTTCATTTATCTGTTTGTTATATATTTATGTCATTTGTGTTTTCTCTGTTTCAGTAACATTTGCCTCTTCTCAGGACTTGTTCTGAAATTTCACCATTTTTGTTTTGTACTGTTTAGCCTGAGACTTAACTATTCCCTGTTTTTGTTTCATTACGCAATTACCTTATGTGTAGTAGTTGTGTTTCTCCAGCTATTGTAAACTGTTGAGGACAAAGACCACATAGTGTGCATATGATTGCTTTGCCAGTTTCATGATGTCTGTACAGCACTGAGTTCAAGGTAGGATTTGGTCTTTGTTTATCAACTGGCTGGACAATAACTTACTCTAGAGTTTAAGGGATTTCTCTTGGGAAATCTACATTTAGAAGATCTAAGACAGAAATAAGTAGCAGTTCTATATTTTTCAGCTTTCATTGGTATAAGAAATATTTGTTATTATGGGCTGGGAAGGTGGCTCAGTGGTAGAGTGCTTGCCTTGCATGCCCGAGGCCCTGGGTTCAATTCCTCAGCACCACAAAAGAAAAAAATCCAGAAGTGGCGCTGTGGCTCAAGTGGTAGAGCACTAGCCTTGAGCTGAAGAGCTGAGGGACAGCGCCCAGGCCCAGAGTTCAGGCCCCATGACGGGACCCCCCCCCCCCGCAAAAAAAGAAATATTTGTTATTTTTACTGTTTTAGTGAATAGCCCTGGCTTTTATGATTTCTTAGTGTATGCATTTTATAACGACCTGACGGAATGTGCCCAAAAGTAAATACAATGCAAGCAAAAATAAAAACTTTCAGTCTCTTGAGGGACTCTAAAGAAGACAACATAGTTAATTTTGCTCATTTATGCATGAGTAAATATTTCTCATTTACATTGTTGTTTTGAGTCTGTTTATATATCTTATGCAATAATCTAAAATTGTATAATTTTTTCTTTTTAAACTTTTGGTCCCTTCTTTTCCCTATCACCTTGGAGTACTCTGAGAAGATCTGTTTTCTCAAGGTCCCACGGCTTGCCCAAGAAAGCCCTTCATGTCTGTTGGTTACCTGGACGGTAGTGTATCCTCATTCTTCTTCCTGTTACAAACCAGTCTCCAGGTGCTTTCCAAACACTGCTGTGCTAAAATGGTCATTTGTGAATACAGTAATTCTCAGAAGGCATAAATTCATATCCTGTTCTCACTGTGTGTTTTATTAACTGTTAGAATTATTCTACTGCCAGGCCCTGGCTAGAACCTGACATGGTGCCCAGTGCTAACAACTGTATTTAAAGGCTTATGAATAGTGCCATAAACACTATTTGCACTGGTAGAAACATGTGCTTCTAATATGTCCATAATTCCTTCCTTCTTGCCACCTGTACAGGAATTAGCAGTTTGAAATGAGAGCATAGCTATTCTGTACTTTCTACATTTTATTTGGTTGTAGATGGATAAGTTGGTTGGTTTAAGCCACTTTTTAAAAGATCAACTCACTCTTGTATCCTGGTCTTCCAGTGATATATGCCTACCAAGATGACATGTTCTAAGGTTTTCTTCTCTTATTTTTAATTAGGGCCAAAAATTATAAACCTAGGTTGTCATACAGCCAATCTGAAAGTGAAAGCATTGCTTCACATACATTAACAGAAGCTTGACAGTAGCTTTTTGTGTGCCCAGACCTAACAAAACCATGGAAATTTTTGTTATAATGGCAACTTGATGTTTGTTTCCCAGGTATTTGGGATTTTAATATCAACTTTACATCAGGGAAATGTAAAAATAAAAGGCAAAGAGGCAACTCATCCTTGACTTATCCCCAGAATTACTTAGGAAAGAGTCTGTGTGGTTGATAAAAGAGCTGATTCCTGTTGCTTCAAGATGGAACCCTTCTCTGTTCATTAAGTTTGAAATGTGGGAAAGAAGCCTTATCATTCAAAGGCTAACTTTATGGTTATTGGTTTTGCACTGAAAATGTCTGTAATAGGTGCTGGATATATATGGAGGCTTCAGAAAGTCTCAGAAGGTTCTGTAGGTCAGAGCTTGAGTTCAGTTTGGGCAGACTCATAATCATTCATTCAGTCAACGTGCCATTCAACAGATTCATTCAATCTGTTAAGTGATGAAGTCAGAATAATTATGGCAAGGATTATAGCTGACAGTCTGTCCTATTGAAATATGTGTCCAAGAAATATGAAAACTCATTTCATTAACCTTCATATAGGGTTACAGGGAAAGTAGAGAATATTATTCATTATGTACTTATTTCTTGCTCATAGCTCATTTTTCTCATTCTGTTTGGATATGTATTTTGTGTTATTAAAACAGAGCATAGTATTGAATTGATCCTTAGCCCAGTATATTAAAGATAATAAAAATAAAAAATTAAAAAAAACTTCAACTCTAGGGGCTGGGAAGGTGGCTCAGTTGTAGAGCGCTTGCCTTGCATGAGGCCCTGGGTTTGAATCCTCAGCACCACATAACCAGGAAAAAAAAGCCAGAAGTGGCACTATGGCTCAAGTGGTAGAGCGCTAGCCTTGAGCTGAAGAGCTGAGGGACAGCGCCCAGGCCCAGAGTTCAGGCCCATGACCGGACCTTCCCCCTCCCCCCCAAAAAAAAAGCTTCAAGTCTAGCCCAGGACTGGTGATTCCCACTTATAACCTTAGAAAGCTTCTTAAGAGGTTGAGAGTCAAAGTGGGAGCCAGGACAGGCAGACAAATCCACAAGCATTATCTCCAATTAAACAACAAAATGCTACAAGTGATGCATGGCGCAAGTGGTAGAGAGCATCCCTGACAGGAAAAGCTGAGGGAGAATGTGAGGTCTGGAGTTGAAGCCCCAGTACTTGCACCAAAAAGCTCCCAGCCTGATGGGTGATGTATTTTTTTCCAGCAAGGAAATGCGAAGAGACAAAGGTGAGATGATTTTTCTTCAGACAGTATCCTATATTATTCTTCATTTTCTAGAACAATTCCAGAGTCCTTCTCTGCATTGGAAGATTCTTCTATCTCTGACATACTCTGAAATCTTTCGGAATCCAAAAAAGTTGGTGGATAAGAACAAGTGTTTTAAATTCATCCAAAAAATCATACACCACGATCAAACAGGATTCATTCCAGGGATGCAAAGCTGGTTCAATATACGCAAATCAATTAATATTATCCATCACATCAACAGGAGCAAGGATAAGAACCACATGGTTATCTCAATAGATGCAGAAAAAGCATTC
>NW_012267257.1:14159671-14175183 GCF_000151885.1 Dipodomys ordii | reverse complement strand
CAAAGGAGGAGGCTGCAATGCTTGATAAGAAATGTACTCATTATCTTGCCCATGTAATTGTAACCCCTCTGTACAGTATGTTCACACACAAAAAAAGAACAAGTGTTTTAGAAGTGAATGTATTTCAGATGTTCAGGGGTGACTCACACACACTCACTTTTAAATTGTGTGCATCTAGGTTAATGGTTCATACTGTTCCAAGAGGCATACATAAAGAAGAAGCAGAGTTCAGGAAACCTCTACCAAGGAATTGACTCCATTGTTTTCAATGTATCAAACCACTTCTCCAAAACAGTAGAAGGTGAGGACGGTGGCGGTATGCCAGTCTAGTCATAACCAGAGGCACATGTCTCTGCTTATTGGCATACATTGCTTTACCTTTAAAAGACATCTTTGGTTAACTGTTGCTACCTCTCAGTTTCTTTTTAAACAGAGTTATATTCTAATGAGTGTGCAGTTAGTGCAATAAAATGGCTGATATTGGAGAAAATAAACACTTCCTGGGGAATAAGTTGTCCATGCCTTTACAATAAATAAATGCACAGTTGCACAGAAAACTTTATTCAGTGGGTTTCTGGCATTCAGTAGGGATGTGTAGTCTACTGTCATGGAGGACTTTATGTACCATAGGACCAAAAGCACTGTATGAATCCTTGCAATGAAATAAATAGCACATCATTTTGTATAGCATTGTTCTATGAAAATGATATTTAATTTGATGTAATATCGTCATCAGGAAGCGCTGACAAGGCACCCACTCCAGTAGAAATAATTTTGGATAATGGTTATATATACTGGCAGTTCTATATCTTCACTGTAAGAACTTGAGGAAATTCTTTCTTTTCATTTCTTTATCTAAAAAATTTGGACAATAGCAGGCAAGTAAATAGTGAGAGGATTAGTGGGAGTATTTAGTGAAATAATGTTAAGTAACATGTGCTTTTAGCTTTTAATGAATATATGGTAAGGTTATAAATAATAGATATTAATCATTTATATGTTGTATCTTATGAATCTCTTTTTTCTTCTTTCTTTTTTTAATTGTGAAAATATCGTACAGAGGGGTTACAATTACATGAGCAAGGTAATGAGTACATTTCTTTTTTTAAATTTATTTTATTTTATTTGTGAACATACTATACAGAGGGGTTACAATTACATGGGCAGGATAATGCGTACATTTCTTACCAAGCATTGCAGCCTCCTCCTTTGTTTATCCTTCACATCCCTTCCCAGCCTCCCCCCTCCCCTCCATTTCTTATCAAGCATTGTTGCCTTCTCCTTTGTTTCCCCTTCCCATCTCTTCTCATCTCCTCCCCTGCCCCCACCCTCCACTCCTCCCAACCCCCCTTTATGAATCTCTTTACAAGAGAATAGTTTACTAGAATACTAGTTTCCTTTACTTATCTAATTTAATTTTTCTGCACTTTTTTGATATAGAGAAAAGAAATTAGAATATAGTGTTATTAACCATTTCTTCAATTTCATTTTATAGATGTCAAACATTCAATTGGTTAATCTGGGCAATTTCTATAGACACTGCAACAGATATATGATGACCCAGGTTAACTTTTCATTCATTCTAGCCTTTTAGAAATCTACTTAAACCTTTCAATCATATCACTATGTTACTAAGCTCAGTTTCTAGCAACAGATAGTTTCTATTTGCTTTATGAGGGAAAGTTGACTAATGAATGCTAATAACAATTTTTATCTATTGGCTTTTGTCTCTAGCTGGGTGAGGCTAATACCGCCCCTACAGAGAGTAGGTAACCGTAAATTTAAAGCTAGTGTTACATATAGTGCCAATTGTAGAGGATGCTTGTAAATTAGAAAGGATTGAGTCAGTGAAATACATGTATTCAGGTGAAAAGAACTGGGGCATTTTCTTCTTTTTTTAATTAAATATATATACATATATATAATTAAAATCTCTCTCTCTCTGTGTCTCTCTCTCTCTCTCTCTATATATATATATATATTGGTCATGGGGACTGAACTCTGGGCCTGGGCACTGTCCCTCAGCTCTTCAGCTCAAGTCTAGTACCCTACCACTTGAACCATAGCACCACTTCGAGCTTTTTCTGCTTCTATGGTGCTGAGGAATCGAACCCAGGGTCTCATGTATGCGAGATAAGCACTCTACCACTGAGCCAACTTCCCAGCCACTAAATATGTAATTTTTTTTATTGTAAAGATACTGTACAGAGGGGTTCTTCCCCTAGGTCTCAACCTTTGCAGAACCTTATACATACACAAGATATAAAGACAGAGAATCCTTTTTGCCTTTGTTCTAAATCACTGTATACTCTTCTCCATGGAACTATTTTAAAATGCATGTTATCCCCCAAATAATGATGTGAACAGCTGTAGTCTTAGTACCTTTCTTTTTTCCTCCACATAGAAAATAAATTATCTATCTCTGATTACCTAGAGAATAGTTAGAGCAAACAGCATTTTCTTTGGTTTTTGAGATATTCTTTTCTTCTTGCAATTATTAAAACACTCCAGATCTGATAATGAATGCTTTGATTCCTTTTCTAAAAGAAACTGAGGATAAAATATCATTCATCTAATAGGTAATACAGAAGAGCAACACTATTGTAGTTCTGTTAGAAAAGCTTCCAGCTATTACATTAAAAAATTCTAATAATCATCAAATCACAAACATCTGTAGAGTTGTTCCTATCCTTTAATAATTCACATTTTTTCAGATGTTCTTTAGTGCCCCCAAATTAAACAAAGCCATTACAAAGGTACAATTAGTTATATCACACCTGCCCAAATCTTCAGGCAACTGCTTCTTAATAGAGAATTTTCCACTTTAAGAGTAAAGTAATAAGCCGAATTGAAGTCAGACAATACAATCCCACCTTCAATCTTTATTCCATGTAATGTGACCTGATGGAGGTTATTAGAACAACAGCACCAACAACAATAGAACCCTCGAGGTAACTGTGAACTGTGCCCTGTAAGCTGAAAATAACTAAAATGTCTGCAAATAACTTTAAGGAGATATTGCTTAGATTTATTTAATTATCCATTTGTATTGAACTTATATCCCTCAAACACTATCACTTTAAGATGGATTTGGAGGATCTAGTATGATTGCTTTTATCCTGGTAATTGTTTTACTGAGTTTGATGGATTGAAAACCAGAGTAGTAAGTACAGTCCCACTTACTAATTAACTGCATCCAGCTTAGCTCTACCTCTTAAACCTCAGTTCTCACACAATCTAGGACTTCATTTCCTTCCTTCCTTCCTTCCTTCCTTCCTTCCTTCCTTCCTTCCTTCCTTCCTTCCTTCCTTCCTTCCTTCCTTCCCTTCCTTCCTCCCTCCCTCCCTCCCTCCCTCCCTTCCATCTTCCTTCCTCTCTCTTTCTTTCTGTCATGGGGTTTGAGCTCTGGGCCTGGGCGCTGTCCCTGCACTCTTCAGCATTTCAAGGCAAGTGCTCTACAGCTTGAGCTACAGTGCCATTTCTGGTTTTCTAGTGGTTTATTGGAGATAAGAGTCTCACAGATGTTCCTGCCTGGGCTGGCTTTGAACTGTGATCCTCAGATCTCAGCCTCCTGAGTAACTAGGATTACAGGCCTGAGCCACCGGGGCCTGGCTTCTTTCTTTCTTTTATAAAAAGAAAACTCACTTAATTGGCTCTTTGTATCATTCAAAAATGGTAATATATAGAACTCACAAGTATACATTTACTGCCAGGTTGTCATGTTTCTTTGTCTCATTTTTAGTCTTGCAAGTAGATACTTGTATTCATCTTCCACTGTGAGATTTTCTAGTCTTCACCAAGATTCCAATGGTCTCTAGAGGGAATGGAAGACAAGAGAGGCCAAACGCTTTTGGTAGGTAGATTGCTTTTGTTGTTTCACTGGGGAGACAAAACTGTCCCTCGACCAGTGCCAGTCTACAGGTTTCCTCCAGACTTTTGTGTAGAAAGCTTTGTCTAGCATGTAGCAGACTGTTACAACAGGTTTTAAAAATGATCAGTCTCATATTCTGATAGTCTAAACACCTTTTCAATGTATTTCTCATTGCTTGTGACTCAGAGGGAGGAAAGAGAAGTGGACATACTGGTAATCATGACTCCGAATGCTGAGTACCACACTTCTATTCAATTACAAGGGCACGTCACACATTCTGTTACTGAATTTTAAGCATATACCTGATTTTAAACTTCCCAGTTGGTAAACCTAAATAAAGTAAATTTTATCAATATCTCACCAGGAAAAAAAAAGACTCCGAATTACTGTTTTATAGGGTCAACTTCCACTGATATTCTGTGGATATTCTCCAGTTTACGACCTTTAAAAAGTACTTACCATAACCTTTTTGTGATAGTTATACACAAAAAATTTGAGTTCTTTCTTTTCCTATTCATCTTTTTCACATTATGTCTGCTTCCATTCCTCTAAGTTTCCCATGTCATTCCACTATCTTTTTTTTTTCCCCACTAAGGGTATCTACGTTAAATACCTTGACTTAGATAACTTGACTTAAATAACTGAATACCTGGCTTAAATCCTGAATTTATAGTAAATATTGAAATGATATCCTGAGTATCTGGCCTGGGTCTCTGATCTGTAGGATGGCCCACATTTCTCAGGAGAAAGGGAAAGGTGAAAAGCACACAGATAGTGACTTGCTGTTTCTGAGTACTCATCCTTATAAGCTAGATTGCTGGGAATTTAAGACCTCTTCTCTTGAGGTCACCTGAATGCCTGGAAGATTTGTGTTGAAAAATAGTCTTAAGGAATGATGCAGAGTGACGCGACAGGTGGTCAAGATATGTTCTGGAAATATTTGCAAAGGTGGTATGACTTTCAAAATGTATCCTTTGCACTTGTATTTTAAAAGCTTACTGCAGTTGAGTGCAGTGATTCAAGCCTGTAATCCTAGCTACTTTGGAGGCTGCGATTGGGAAGACCTCAGTTTTACACAGGCTAGAGCAAAAGTTTAAGAAAAACCCTGTCTCAACCAATAGGTAGGCACAGTGGCATGTACCTACATCCCAGCTAAGCGCAAGTAGGATTTTGATTCAGGACAGACTGAGTTAAAAAAAAAAGAGAGAGAAAAGAGTAAAGGACACCTTATCTGAACAATAAGTAGAACAAAGATGTTTGGCTCTATGTCTCAATGAGAAGAGTGACTGTCTAGTAAATGGGAAGCCCAAAGTGTCCGCTCTCTCCCCCAGCCCCCAGAAAAGGTCACTTGTTCTGGGCACACATGAAACACACATATACAGAGGCCCATGTACATACACATGTGTCCATGCTATGTATAGTGTAGTTAGCTAGGTAACATGCATTATGTGTTATGCAATTTTTTCCCCTAGAGGCTATAGGGAAATGGTCATCTTCTCCTAGGTCATTCTTGAATGTAGGATAGTAGCTCATCACTTTTATGGGATGATTATGTGAGCCGACAAGCATTTCCTTCAGAGCTATTTTAGTACCTCCAGTTCTATCAGATTGTCATTCCTTTATCCTCCGAAAACCTCTACACATATTAAAATAAGCCAACAGTTAACAATGAAAATGTTCCTGGGAATAAATAATGAAAATGTTCCTGGGATAAATATCAGCTCACCTTTACTTGAAAGGACAAGGGAAAGAGAGAAAGGTGTTAACTGATAATGGGATGACAGACAAATCCTGCTCCCCCCCCCCCCCCCGCACCAAAAAAAAGAGCTCAAGGTAGATATCTAGATTTTTCAGGAGGAAAGTTAAGGCAGAAGATGGGAGCTTAAGGCTCAAGGGTTGGGAGGAGAGTGTCAGAGAAAACTTCACCACTTAATCTTGTAGGGCACCCCCCTTTTGTGTGTGATAGGGACTTACTCTGTCAAACACACTGAGACTGTCTCTGAAGGGAGGAAAAGAAACAGCTTTTCCTCCAACTTTACTGCCAGAACCTTCACACACCTAAGTAAACATCCCTTCATGCCAGACATCACATTAGTTTGTAAGAGCTGTCAGTGGTGGGACAAATATTGCTTTGAAGATTTCCCATTGGAGTGCTTTGGAATGGACCAATAAATACTCTTCAACATTTTCCCCCATGGCTTTGTTGAAATGATAATTTTTCACATACAGGCAATTGAATGTATCTCCTTGAAAGTTAAGGGGTTGGAAATTGACCCTCAAAAGTCAAAACTTGCTCTTCCCAATTGACTTTGATGATGAATAGGTTAGTGACAAATCTTTAATTACTTCTCTTGGTCTCAAAACGTGTGCCTCATCATTAGCTTTTTATCATGGTAGCAGAGTTTGATAATATACCTCTGTCTCCATATTGCTGATAAATACCAGGTAACTTCTCTTGGACCAGTACTCTCTGCGCTTATATTCCAGTGCTTAAAAATATTTTTTTATTATCTTTAAATAGTTGTACAGAGGAATTCTCATTCAACAAACCAGTTTATGAATACAGTGCATCTTGATCAACATTCTTACCCACACATCCCAAACCACCCATTCCCTCACTTGTCTTAAGTTTTAAGATATGTATTATTTTTTTGCCACTTAGCAAAGCAGTTTATGAGCACAATGCATCTTGATCTGTGATCATGTCCACACCTTCACCCAACTTTGACCTGCCCTTTCCCTTAATTTTCTCAATTCTGTGGTATATGCAATGAATTCTTGTGTGCATCCTCCACTTCATTCTTCTACCCTCTTCCTTTGCCATGTCTTGCAAGTACTGGTTTCTTCATACTTAATTTGTTGGGCTTTGACTTGGACTTTCTAAGGAATTATAGTATTGGAGCTCTCCGTAAAGATGATTACATTTCTGTTAATTCACTTGTAAACGCTTGCATATCACCCAGTGTGTTCTGTAGTTTCCCAGGTGTTTCAGCTTCCAGACGGTCTCCATTTTCTTTTCAAATTCTTTTTGTATTAAAATACTAAATCCAGAGTGAAAGGAGCCAAAAGTAATGACAAAAAGTGTTCTGTATAAATCAAGAACTGCATAGTTATTTAGTTATTTCCATGCTTTCATAAAGCAATGTTAAAAACAGATTATTATTGTAACTACTTTTTATATGGTGCCTCACTGCAGCATAGAGAGATACAACTAAGTACTTTTAGAATCTAAAGTTAATGCTGAGTTTTAATCTTGCTTGGTGCTACCTACTTGTTCCTTATTGTTAAAGTCTAGATGTTTCCATCTACTCCTGTGTAAGGAGATGCATACATTTTCTATCTACCTCATACTGTCAAATGTTTCATATCATTTATAGAGAAAACACAATATAAGGCTAACATTAAAAAAATTAAATAGTATATCTTTCAAATGACAACTGATGGGAACCCTGGAGACTCTAAGGACACCTGTGGGCGAGAGGGGATTTGAGAAATGTGTACTCGGGAGAGCACTGAGCTCTGAGTATACTTCTATTTTGATTCAGGATTCCAAGGTGTGTGTGTGCGTGTATGAATGTGTGTATGTATGTATGTGTGTATAATACAGAGTATAAGATATACAGAATATAATATATTCAAAATTTATATATATTATATATTAATATGTTTACTGTATAGAATGTAGAATATAATATATAGAATATACAGAATTCCAATATAATATTCTGCATTATATAGTATTCTATAATATATAGAATATACAGAATTATATATAATTATATAATATACAGAATTTAATATATACAGAATATAATGTATACAGAAATATGCAGAATTTAATATCTATAGAACATAATATATACATAAATTATATATACATTTTCAAATGAAAGAACTGTTATAAGATCCATACAAAGACTTGTTATATGGTTGGGAAGATTTGTATGAGGATCTCAGGATGTCAAAGCAGCTGATTGAACAATTTAGCATTTCTGGGCAAAAAAAAAAAGTTACTGATTTTTGTGGATTAATTTTATGCTCTGCTACTTTGCCAAAGTTTCAGATCAGGTCAAGGAACTTGGGAGAGAAATCTATAGGGTTCTTTAAATATAGGATCATGTTATCTGTAAAGGGAAATAGTTTTATTTTCTTTCCCTGTTTAGATCCTCTAAATGTTTTTGTCTTGCCTTATTGCTCTTGCTAGTAATTCCAGTACTGAATTCCAGTACTATATTGAGGAGGAGTGGAGAAAGTGGACATCCTTGTTTCGTTCCTGATTTTAGAGAAAATGTTTTTAACTTTTCACCATTAAGAATGAATCTGAAATCAGGAGAGCAACTCCATTGTAATAGCCTCAAAAAAAAATCCCTAGGGATTAACTTAATCAAAGATGTTAAGAACCTCTATGATAAAAGCTTTAAAAATCTAAAAAAATAAATTAAAACAGATTTAAGAAAATAGAAAGGGCTGGGAAGGTGGCTCAGTGGTAGAGTGCTTGCCTTGCATGCTCAAGGCCCTGGGTTCGATTCCTCAGCACCACATAAGCAAAAAGAAAAAAGCCGGAAGTGGCGCTGTGGCTCAAGTGGTAGAGTGCTAGCCTTGAGCTGAAGAGCTGAGGGACAGCGCCCAGGCCCAGAGTTCAGGCCCCACGACCGGACCACCCCCCCAAAAAAAAAAGAAAATAGAAAAACTTCCATGCTCTTTGGTTGGAAGGATTGGCATAATGAAAATGGCAATACTAGTCAAAGCTATCTACAATGCCCATCAAAATCCCAACAACATTCTTTTTGTTTTTGCCAGTTGTGGGGCCTGAACTCTGGGCCTGGGTGCTGTCCCTCAGCTCTTTAGCTCAAGGCTAGCGCTCTACTTCTGGCTTTTTCTGCTTATGTGGTGCTGAGGAATCAAACTGAGGGCCTCATGCATGCAAGGCAAGCACTCTACCACTGGGCCACCTTCCCAGCCCAACAACATTTTTAATGATGTAAGGGAAGCAATCCAAAAATTCATATGGAATAATAGATGACCCTGAATAACAAAAACAATCCTTAGCAGGAAGAATGGTGCTAGAGGAATATCAATACCACACTTCAAAATCTATTACACAGCTGTAGTAAAAAAAAAAAATCAGCTTGGTATTGGCACAAAACTAGACCTGAAACCAATGCAATAGAAGACCCAGAAATGAATCTACAGACCTACAGACACCTAGTATTTTATAAGAGAGCCAAAAAAACGGATGGCAGAAAGACAGCCTCTTCAACAAATGGTGCTGGGAGAATTGGCTATATATGGGCAGAAAACTGAAGTTAAATCCTTGTATATCACCCTGCACCAGAATCAGTTCAAAATGGATCGAAGACCTCAATGTAAGATCAGATACCCTGAAAATATTACAGGAAGGGATAGGGGAAACACTAGGGTTCTAGGCATGGGTCAAAACGTCCTACTTAAAGATCCAAAATCATAACAAATCAAAGAAAGGCTAGATAAATGGTATTGCATCAAATTGAAGAGAGTCTGCATGGCAAAGGACATAGCTAGCAAGATAAATAGAAATACCACAGGATGGGAAAAGATCTTTACTAGCTATGCATCAAACAAGGGCCTCATATTTAAAATATACTTAGAGCTCAAAAAAATTAAAACCCTCCAAAATCAATCCTCAAAGAAACAACAACTTAATTAACAAATGGGCTAAAGATGTAAAGAGAGACTTGTTTTTGTTTGTTTTCCCCAATCTTTTGTGGCTGTTTTTGATTTCTGTACTTTTTGTATCAAAGTTTATCTGAGGGTATGGGGAAAACAAAGAAATGGTGCACAAAGGGCGAACTAATTCAGCAGTGCTACCCACGGGACACTATGTTAGAAATGACCTATACTTATGTGGGGGGAGGTTAGAAGGGGAAAAATCTGGGAGAAAATGAGGGAAGAGGGGGCAGTGTTCAAAAAGAAATGTACTCATTACCTGACTTATGTAACTGTAATCCCTCTGTACATCACAATTATCCTAAAAAATTAAAAGTGACTGTTATAGAGTCCCCATTATCTTACCCAGGAAAGAAAGAAGGAGGCATGCCCAGGGAGCAGGAACACAGCAACAGATGAGAATGGCAAAGCAGACTCCACCTTCCCCATCTCCTCTCCTGACATTATTTGTAGAAGAAATTTGTCCTGAGTCTTATCAGGGACCTGGTAGACAGCAATGGCTGCAGTCATGATTTTACTTAGGATATTATAGTGATGGAGTTAAAAAAAAGTGAGAACCTTTGTTAAAACCTAAAGCCATAAATGTTAAATTGAAAAAACATTCTTGGAGTTGGGAAACACAACAAGGTACGTGAAATAGGCATACCAAAGTACGTGGTCTTCCTTATGGGCCTTTTGCTGAAAGCTGAAGAGCTTGGAAAGGTGAGAAGGCGTGGAAGCCTTTCAGAATTACATAACCTTTAGACAGTTGTGTCACTCACCAAGTCTACTTCTATGCCTGGTATTTCTCTAGGTGCCATAAATGCTAAATGCCAGTCACGCTGGATTAGATCTTGTCTATTTATATTTAGTAAACTATGAATTTAATTTTCTACTTGGAAAGTTAACATTTTTTTCACAAAAATAAATTAACTGAAGCTTAATCAGTGATTATTGGCCTATTCTCTGAAGATGGAATCATTACATCTTTAAACTACAAGAGTTCTTGTGGCTGGCTCAGTTCTATGGTTCATCTTGCCAAGATAAGAATTTCTTTTACAGAATTTCTGAGGGAAGGTATCAGAAACTCTCTAGATATTTTAAATTCCCAGGTAGCCTAATCTATTATTAAACAGCTTTAATTTTTTTTGGAAAACTTCTTTTTTCTGTTGAACATTCTGGAAGTTTAAAGAACAGGAGTAGAGGTGGGTAGCAGAAAGGCTTCCATGGTTTTCATTGCTTCTCCTCTTTTAGATTCTACTTGTTGTTGGGGTTGGAGATGGGGCTCAGTTGGTAGCATGCCAACCAATAAACAAAGAATGAGGTATCAAGTTCGAGTTCTGGTTTCACAACCAAAAAAAGAGAAAAGAAATGGAAAAAGTAGATTCTACTCATTTGTACTGGTTCTACTATCATAGGAAGAATACTACCAACTTTGTCCTTGACAAGTTTTGAATTTAGAGACATCTGTGATGTCATGTTTGAAACTTTTTCTTTTATAGGCAAACATTTCCAGTTCTCTCATTTCTCATCCGAGATGGTTTCCAGACATCATCTTGGCTGCCTTTGTCAAGATACATTGTTTTGACAATGGTTTTTAATACAATACAACATTCACAAACTGTATCTGAGATCTGCTCAGATTTAGAGGTTGGATTCTGTTTAGGGAAAGTTTATTTTATATTGTTAGTTTTTTAATACTTCGAATCAACTTCTATTTCAAGTATGTGTTTATGAGTGTTCTGTGATCATCTGCTGTACTTTGATTCATTTGCCAATGTCATTATATAAACTTGCTGTACCTAAGAAATGATGTATCACATGAGGAATGTCTGAGTAATAGATATAAATGCTGTGTGAGTCATAAAACAAGGTACAAATATGAGGTGTTATAATTAAGGTCTTTATATTTTCAACATGTTAGTTCCAAAATCACTGTGACATACATGCTTGTCCATGGAATTTAATTCCAGGCTATTTTATTTAGAGAAATTAACTATCTTTCAATGAACAAACTGTCTTTTCTACTTGAAATAAATTAATTTAGTGCATTTTTTGGCAAAGTAACTAGAAAATAGTTTTTGAGCACTGGTAAACATATTATTAGGTGCGTCAGTGGATACAAAAATATCTCGGAACTTTATCACTGAGAAGGAATTTGAAGAATAAAGGGTGGCCTGGAATAAATTTGTATTTGTTGCTTTTCTATAAACTATTCTTTCCAAAAGTAACTCATTTTGGAGCACATGAGAGAGCTCTATCCTGATAAGTTGGAGAATAGTTGGAACCGGGAGTGCATGCTTATAATTTCAGTTTCTTAGGAGATGGAGAAAAGGTCAAGACCCTATTTGGAAAATAAAAAGCAAAAGGGCTGGGTACCTATAGCTTATGCCTATAATCCTAGCTACTCATGAGGTTCTAAGATCTAAGAATCAAGGTTTGAAGCTAGTTTAGGCAGGAAAGCCCATGAGACTCTTATCTCTAATTAACTATCAAAAGAACTGGAAATGGAGCCATGGCTCAAGTGATAGAGCCTTGAACAAAAAAAGCTTAGGGCCAGCACCCAGGCACTGAGTTCCAGCCCCAGGACTGACATAAAAAAAGAAAAAAACAAAACCAACCAACCAACCAAGCAAAAAGCAAAATGACTGGGGTGTGGCTCAACTGATATAGTACTTGCCTAATAAGTATGAAGCCATGAGGTTAATCTCTAGTATCACCAAAGAAGAAGGAGAAACAGGAGGAGGAAAAGGAGAAGGAAGAGAAGTGAAAATTAATGTATGAAGCAAGTATGAGATCTTATGTTTTAAATATGTTTGTATTAGGGTAACACAGGAGACAGTAAAACACTTGTGAATTTTAGGACCATGGTTCTCTGTGATGTACTGTAATGAGTGACATTCACAATATTCCTGTGTGCGCATGTGAGCATGTGTTCTCTGTGTTCATGTCAATCTATGTGTGCTCATTTTCAACAGTGTATTTGGATTTGGTATTCTTTTTATATATTCTCCTGCATATTTCAATATTGCTTGCTCATTTTTCCTTAATACCTTGTGGATTTTTTTTTTTGGTTTTTTGTTTTGAAAGCAACTAGAAGTCAGGCAAAAGGAGCAGTAAGAAAAAAATTAATATTGCCATCTTTCTGCTCTTTAATCTTTAGCCATGCATAAGACTTTCATTTTCTGGAATGAAGATTTTTAAAGGTAGGAAACCCAGAATGTATTAAAGTCAAAGACAAGCATACCTCCTCCACACTGTTAAGAATTCGCATGAGGGAAATTTTAAATTTTGCATGATTCGTGGCCTTTGGGTTTTCCTTCAGCTTTTACATCCATGGCATTGTGTTTTGGGTTTCCTGGGTTCTCGTCAACCCAGTAGTTCCCATCAGAGCTGTCTGAGCAGGCTGCAGAATGAAGATGACTTATGATGTTCTGAGGGAGTTTCAACTTTATTTATTAAACACTGAGAACAAAAGGGACATGAAAGGGAAAAACACAGATCCTAACCAGTGCAGAAAGAAATCTATCCACTAGGCACATGAAAGATGGAGTGAGAGGCTCCATCTTTTATTGCTTTCAGTAGACAAGTATATGACCTTGTTGTTTTTTTTCTCTGGACTTTTAGTTTCTTCCCCTTTGGCCTTTTTTTGGAAAGAACAAATATTTTATTAATATCTACTCATTAAGTCGACAAACAATTATGAGGCAAACTTTTCTTGCTAACCATTGGCTTAGGCCAATGAGTGGACAGCAGTGACCAAAACAGACAAAAATTCCTAATTTCACAGGAGATGTATACATGTGTGTATGCATATAGCTCTCTGTATATACACCCATATTCGTACTGTGCCTACATACCCACTGCATACATATATATTTACACACATTATATATAGTAAATTAGGGAGTAAAGAGAGCACAGGGGAAAACTTAGATAGAAAGAGAAAGGGATTGGGAGGGGAAGGGTTGAAATTTTAAATGGGACACAGGGCAAATGCCTTATGAAATGCTAAACACTCCATGGAGCTGACTTTTCTGAGCAGAGGGAAGTGTGAGTGTGAAGGACCTGCGGGGTAACAGGCTACTGTACCTGGGGTGCAGAGAGCAGGCTGAAGAAGAAAGGCTAAGCTGGCATGGGGTTCATATGTGTAGTGCCTTCCAGGTCTTGTGTAGCAAGTCCGAGCTTGTAGTCATCTGACATAGAAAACTACCCGAGGGTTTTGGGCAGAAGAATGACGTGATGTGATTAGTGTTGTACAGACACATTTAACTTTTCTGGTGAAAGACACCGAAGGAGGCATGGACAAAAGCAGAGAGAAAATTTAGCAAATGACTAGGAAGGAATCGGAGAGTATATCTTCAGTTTTTCTCAGGCAGCTCTTAAAAAAGTGTATTTTTATTATCTTTAGTTGTTGCATCATTCAACAGATCAGTCTATTGATTGATGTCACCTCTTAGGTCATTTTCTTAATTTCATAGGCTATGCATTGAATATTATGACTGCATTCTCCTCCCTCCCTCTCAGTTTTGTTTAACCATATCTGAATGACTGATTTTTTTCACTTAACTATGTCCTGTATTTTTAGCTCATCATTGCTTCATTAAGAACAGGAAATTCAGCATCAACTTCTCTTTCCCTCTGACTGCCAAAGCTGCAAGCAGTCTTGCTTTAGTCACACACCTGCTTGCTGGGATTTGTTTACTAGGAGACTGATGATGTGTTGCATGACTGCTCTCTTTGTGGTCTGACTTCTTGTGACTGGGGTCAAGATAGAAGCACTCTTATCTCTCTTGAAAAGAAGGAGATTCATTTCACACCAAGAACTTTGTCCTTGGAAGTCCTCAAGCAATATCCTTGAAGTCTCTCTCATTGGGCCTGTGTTTTCAGAGGAAAGAGGAAGCTGGACAGGAAATCTTCCTTCCCAATCCTGTTTATCTCCTCTTTTCTGTTTTTGGATGCAGATGAGGGATACCCAAGTTTTGTAATCATTATTCTCAACTACCACCTTTGAAAATGTATACCTTGGTCTGGCACTTTATCCTGCCATAGCTATTATGTTATGAGATCTTGGTTGCAACTTCTGTTACAAAAGGAAGGGGTTTTACTAATTAGTAAATGATGTATTTCTGCCATGGCATGGCTACCATAAAGGAGAATATTCTTAACAAGGAGGAAAAAGAAACTTCAGGATGTCTTGTATCATTATGTCTTAGCATGGCAATATGAGTGTAGTAGATACCAACAATATTTATTGAAAGAAAATGAACCCTGTAGTATAAGTGAAAAATGGATTCATATTAGGAAATCAGTTTACAGTCAGAATTAGGTCCACCATTCACAAGGACAGTACAGATAAGGTAATTCTGTCCCTACCATTGGGAAAGAGGCAAGAAAGGATGTGCCCCATAGTCAGAACGGGGCAGGAAGTGTTTTAGATGTGATGATGATAAAAATGTTGCTTTAAGAGATTTAAGAGTCATTGGAACTCTTTATTGCTTCTTTTTTAATAAGTACATACTAAGATGGTATTGCATGGTGGTTGTAAGACAAAACATATTAATATGGAAGGCTAAATAGCACAGGAATGGTTATGAGGTAGTTCATTGGCTCATTGCCATTGACAGGTCTAAATAATGAGTTCCGTAATAATAGAGGAGGCAAAGAAACACCTGCCCAATAAATAAGTGGGCGAAAGACTTACAGAGAAACTTCTCTGAAGAAGAAAGAAGGATGCCAATAGACACATGAAGAAATGTTCAACATCCCTAGCCATAAAAGAAATGCAAATCAAAACAACATTGAGATACCACCTTACTCCAGTTAGAACGGCAAAAATCAAGAACTCTAACAACAACAGATGCTGGAGGGGATGTGGACAGAAAGGAACCTTACTTCATTGTTGGTGGGAATTTAAATTTGTTCAACCACTTTGGAAAGCAGTATGGAGGTTCCT
>NW_012267257.1:14116051-14157650 GCF_000151885.1 Dipodomys ordii | reverse complement strand
CCAAGTCTTTCCATTTCCTAACAAATGGGGCAATGTCATTCTTTCTGATGGAGGCATAGAATTCCATTTTGTATATATACCACAGGGCATCTGGGTTGGTTCCATCTTAGCTATGGTAAATAATGCTGCAATAAACATAGTTGTGCTGGTAGCTTTAGTATGGTCTTGTTTGTGATCATTTGGGTAAATGCCCAAAAAGTGGGATTGCTGGGTCATAGGGGAGCTCTATGTGGGGGTTTTTGAGGAACCTCCATACTACTTTCCAAAGTGGTTGACCAAGTTTATACTCCCACCAACAATATAGTAGGGTTCTGTTCTGGCCACATCCCCTCCAACATCTGTTGTTATTAGAGTTCTTGATTATAGCCATTCTAACTAGGGTGAGGTGGAATATCAGTGTTGTTTTGATTTGCATTTCTTTTATGGCTGGAGAGGTTGAGCATTTCTTCATGTGTCTATTGGCCATTCTTTTTCCTCTTCAAAGAAGTTTTTCTTTAAGTCTTTAGCCCACTTATTTATTGGGCAGTTGTTTTTTTGAGGATTTGTTGTTGGGGGATTTAATTTTTTGAGTTCCAGGTATATTTTAGATATGAGACCCTTGTCTTATATGGCTAGTGAAGATCTTCTCCTAATCTGTGGTCTTTCTATTGATCTTGCTAGCTATGTCCTTGGCCATGCAGAGTTCTAGAGCTTCACGCAATCCTATTTGTCGAAACTTTCTTTGATTCACATATGTGTGTGTGTATATATATATATATATATATATATATATCTACATAACTATTGCTACTCTTTTTCCAATAGTGCAACAAAATTTATCATTCTTTTCATTTATGGTTTCTATTTTGTGTGTCATGCACATGTGCACTCAAAATTATTCTTACTGAAAAAGTCTTTATCATTTGATAGCAGGGACATATTTATCAAATTTGTCCTTTATACTTTCTGGTTCATAATAAATATGGGATTAAATTTTGTATATGGCATATCTTTGATATGGTTTAACAGCTTGCTTCTATTTCTTGATTCTGTAATGTAGTCTTCATCCTGTATTTTTAGCTTGTCTTTACATTTTAGAGTACACCTTTAAAAATTGTTATTATGAAGGTGATGTACAGAGGGGTTATAGTTACCCCCTCCCTTGCTTTCTCCCAGTTTTTCCTCTCTCAACCACCACAAGTTGTATAGTTCATTGTCAACATGTGTTTAGTGAGTATTACTGCTATATTTGTTTACCCTTTGTACCACCATTTCTGTGCTCCTCCAATGAGATGAACTCATATACAAGACAATAGGCACAGAAAACAAAAACAGCAACATGGGAAAAAGCCTCTTGTTTCCATTTCTTGGAGTTCATTTCAATAAATATCATTTTATATGATCATATGCACGTAGCTATTGAGTCTTTGTGATTCTCTCCTAAGAATATCCTTCTTTGGTCTCAGTGTGTGAATGTTTAATGTCATGTGTGTGTATATATATATATATATATATATATATATATATAGTGTCCTATATTATGTCCAAGTGCATCCAGTGTATAGATTTATAGGCACATTCTAGTTATGAGAGTACATCTTTTTGAGGACTGCATATATTCAAATCTGTTTTATTGCAGCCAGTAAGTCTATCAATCAGGATAAATCCATTTTCATTTGATGAAATTATCAACATAATTAGATTTATGTGTATGGTTTTACTATTTATTTTCTATTCTTCTCTTCCATTTCCGGTTTTGTTTTCTTTCTTTTGATTTAGTCAGATCTTTTCGTTTCTGGTGGTACTGGGATTTGAACACAGGGCTCTGTGCTTGCTAAGCAGGAACTCTACCACTGGAAATTTACCTCCAGAATAATCAGATATTTTCTAGCCCTGTTTTCAGCTGTTGGAATATTATTAATCATTCTTCTTTATTATTATTACCATTCTTTTTAAAAATAATTTTTATTTAGTATTTTCCTTAGGGGTTACAATATACAACTTTGTTTTATCCACACTTACTTAGAATCATCAGTGTACAAGTCACCAAAAAAATGTAAGCAGCTTTCACAGTGTAGTTGTATTAGGTTTTCTTTCTGTTTATTGGACTGCTTTTCTTCATGGGTCACATTTTCCTGTTTTTTTGTTTTTGTCTACCTCGTAACATTAACATTGTATTTTGGAACTGTAGATATCTTTGGAGACTCTGAATTCTGATCTCTCTCTCTCTCTTTCTATTTCTCTCTGTCCCTCCCTCTCTAACAGTGTACAATTGATTAGGCTAAGATCGAATATCAAACTTCATCATCCTTGTGGTAGACAGAAGATTAAACTGTTCAGTTCTATGAGATTTCGTTGTTTACTGTAACCTTACTTTGAGCAGTAAAGTGGGATTTAGAGTCTTAAAGTTCCCAATCTTTGTAACCAATATTGCATCACTAAAGATACAAATTTTGCAGAAGGAAAAGTATTAGTAACCAGAGACTCTTCACCTCCTATCAAAATGCAAACACTCTGACATCACTAATGGACAAAAAATTGAAACTTCCCAATATCCTTATTAATATGATTTTCCAGTGCAAGAAGATTAGCAATTAGATTCCCTTTAATCTCTCTATGAGCAATGGTTATATATACATCAGTGTTTAAACATCTCCTGATAGCCTCCTATGTAAAAATTTTCTTTTCCCCAAAAAATGAGGTGCTGAATTCAATTCCAACATGAAAAAGAAATGAAGTCTATTAAGGCCTTGCTGGTAAGCAAATGTTCTCACTAACTATAAACTTGGGGCGGAGTGTCCCACCTTCTTCCTACTTCACTGCTCTCAAGAAGTTCCCTGAGTGCTAGGTGGAGCTGGACTGGAATGAAACCCATTGGAATGGGCTCTTTTCTTTTTTTTTTTTTACTTCCCATGAAGCCATTTTCTAGTCTTATGCTCTGTGTCTTGAGTGCATGAGAAGTTTCTTTTTATAAGGATTGCCTCTGTTTAAAATTTTTTTCCTCATCTCTGGAATTCTTCATTTTTGTTTGTTTGTTGAAGAATGAGATTTTTCTTCCACTGTGACAGTTGGAGGGCATAGCATTAGAGGCAGTTATCTAATTTGTTGGGACCATTGCCAAGTGAATATGTGGTAATGTTAGTTAAAAACGCACTAATTTCAAGATCAGAACAGCAGAGCAGTAAGCCAAGAGCAGGGCTCTGCTATGCAGCAGGTTCCCTGATACATGTCTGTGAAGCTGGTCCTGGGTAGACTACCAATGTTCAGAAGATCAGGGCTTCACTTCCGGTCTTGTCACAATTCAGGTGCATAATCACTTCTTGGGCCATTTCTTTTTCATGTCTGAAACAAAGAAAACAAAATGGGCAATTCTTTAGTTAAAGGCTTGGTTTAGTCCTAGCAGGCACACATTCTGTATCATCTGACGGTGCATTTTCATACCATCAGTTGTCTTGATGTTGAATAAAAATTGTTATTACCATGGAAACTGCTTTGTTGCCTCAGCATTTGTTTAAGATAAAGCAAAAAAAACACATGCCTTTCACAATGACTTGTCAACTTCTTTAATTTCACGGATACAATGAAAACCAGAGCCACATCCTGGTTGTTAACTAATGTTTTTTAAGGCAAGATAAAGATCACAATGAGCTGGCCTGAAATACTCCATGGGTCCTTGAGTTCACAAAAAAACACTTAGGACTGCTAATAATCTCTTTTGTTCTTCAATGTTCTCAGAGATGACATTTTCATAAATCATCTTGCTCTCATGCTGTTCAATGTTTATTCATAATTTACATACAGTAAAAGTGTGTGTTTGTGTGTATGTGTATGCTCATGTACACACATAGTTCTGAGTTTGGGCAAATGCATTGAATTATACACCATAACGCACAGAGCAGTGTCAGTAACCCTTCAATTCCCTGTGCTCATTCCTGAGTCCTAGCAACACTAATCGATTCCCCATCCCTGTGGTTGGGTCTTTTCCAAAATGTCATATCAATGCAATTATATAGTATGTAGCTCTCTGAGCCTGGCTTCTTTCACGTAGTAAAAATGCATCTGAGATTCCTCCACACTGTGGATGAATTCATATGTATGCTGTGTATTGTCTGCTCCATTTGGTTGATAAATAATATGAAATGTCATCATGGTAACAGTTTTTATGTTTTTCCAGTCAGAGACAGTTTCTTTTTTTGGGGTGCACATCAATAATCCTGCTATAAAATTTTATGTATGAGCACAGGTTTCCATTTTGTTTGGATAAATATTCAGGAGATTACTGAGTTTATGGTAAATGTGTGTTTAAATTTGTAAGAAATTCAAATTCTTGTACAAGGTAGTCACATCACTAGCATTCTTGGGAAGGTTTCTTTGTCTCCTCATCCTTGTCACCACTAGGTATTGTCACTTTTTTTTATTATGGCTATTGGCACGAGAGTGATATGTATTACAGCCTTTCTTTACATTTTCCTCATAACTGATGGTGGATGTCTTTCATATTCAAGCTCTTTTTATGCTATCATTTTTGTTGCATTTATTTTTTTCTTGGCATGGATTAATATTATTGACATTTTAAAGTTGGGTTAGTTACTTGTTTTTAGTAGTTCTTTTTATATTTCACACTTAAAAATACTTTCTAATAAATGTGATTTGTAAATATTATCTCTGAGCTCTGAGTCTGTTCCTTGTCTTTTTATACTCTTGATGGTGTCTTTTTATGAAACAAGTTTTTCAGAGGAATTTGTTTATTACATTTTTAGAAAGTCAGAGAACTTGCTATCTAACCCAAGCTCACAAAATCCTCCATCCCTCTCCTTCTCTTCTTCCTTTCCCTCTCTTCTCCTTCATTCTCTGTGTTCCTTATCTCCTTCATTTTTTCCTTCCTCCCTTCCCCCTCCTCATCCCTCCCCTTCTCTCTTTTCCTCCCTTCCCCTCCCTTCCCTCCTTCCCCTTTTCCTCTGCCCTCCCCTCCCCTTCTTTCCTTCAGTAATATTAGTTTTTTAACGCAAGGGCTTGAGATTCCCAGGCTGGTGCTGTAAGGCTGAGCCATACCTCCAACCCTCCCCGCTTTTTCAACTGGTTATTTTTGAGGTAGGGCCTATTTTTTTTTATGTAAAATAAAAATGAAGGGACACTGCTCCTGAAATAAAAGTTGACAAGCTAGGTGTCTTAAAACAACAGACTCTTCTCCCATGATTTTGGAAGCTGGAAGTCCCAGCTCAGAATTACTGAGCTGAAAATTAGTACAGCAGGCCTGTACTTTCTCCAGAGTCTCTAGGTACAACTCTGTTTCTTATCTCTTCTAGCTTCTGATGGCTGCCAGCATCTCGGGGCTTATGGCTGCACACACTTACCTCTGCTTCCAAAGTCACACTGCCTCTTCTCTCATTGTCTCTTTCTTAAAGCTTCCTTTGCTCACTTTTATAAGAATGTATGTGATTTTATTTAGAGTTTAGTAGAATAACCTCCCCATCTCAAAATTATTTTTTTAAAAATACATTTTTTATTGTAAAAATACTGTACAGAGGGGTTATGGTTACATAACATACAACCTTTGCAAAGGCATTTTTTCTTTTTTGTAAATGGAAATATTCAGATACATTTTATGAAGTTCCTTTGAACAAAGAATGATTCATGAACTGGGCAATACTCAGAATCAGGAGAGCTGCAGCAAGCTACCTCCAGCAGCAAGCTTTTGCAGGCAGAACATAGCAGTTCTGTGGAGAAACCACTTGTCTTTTTGTGGAATGATGTGAGGAGCCATTAGCTTTACTTGCCTATCTTCTGACCAGTCGGTTCTTTTTCTGGGATTGTCTGTTTATGATTAGAACTCAGTTGTTTGTCCCAAGCACACTCCTAATGAAGGTGTTGATTTATTTAATATATAGGTTGCAGTTTGTTACTGTAAGAACTCAAACTACAGAGACAGCCTCAGTCGAATGGCCTCTCTTTATTTAATTTAACACTTATAAAGTAGCATTTACAAGTTCCAGGGATTAGCACCCCGTGTCTTTGGGAGCATTACTTAGCTTACCACAAAACCCCAAAGGCCTATTTTTTTTTAAAGCAGATCCTCTAAGGGGAGACACCTTAACAGGCCATAGCAACCCTAATTTGTTTGTGTTTGATGGCAAATTAGAGGAGAAAAAGGCCAAGAAATCTCTTCAAATTCACAGGTCTTCTATCTGGAAACATGACTAGACAAGACTTCTGTGCTGCGCAGGAATTTGTTATCATCCTGTGATGAAAGGATGTTTTCAGGCTGGAGGCTACCGAGGGCCGCCTCTCATGGTGGTCTCGGTGATGTCTCTGTGACTGGCTGGGCGGGATGCCTTGTTCGGCTTTGTTCAGTTTAATGCTGATATTTTCTAGAAACTAGGACCAGAATGCAGTTCTTTTTGTTTGCTTTATAAGTTCTGGTGTAAACTGTGAACTGCTATAAATGCAAGGGATCGTTTTATTGGATATAGTCTCCTTTAACACGTCTCCCTGCCAAGGCTCATCGTGAGTCCCTTGACACAGCCTTCGGCTACTAAGGAAAAGGAAATAATGTCCCATATTTGGAAACACAGGGTGAGGGGGTTCCACTTTAAAATATGTCCTCCCAGAGCTGAAAGGGAACACCATTCACGGGCACCTATGCATTTTCAACCTCCATTTGACTTTTTAGGGAAAGAAATTAGACATATGTATGTGTAAGAGAGGAAGCAGGCTGACTATTTAGAATTTGTATGGGAAATGGCACTTTTTCCTTTATTACTAGAGGTTACTAGAAGATGGAACAATTTTGATGAGATGGCCACTGCATAAAGACATTCTCAGAGCCGGCGTGTCTTCAGCTCCAGCTTCTGAATAATGGAGCTCTTGTTACCTTCATCCACCTTTATGTTTGATTACAATGGTAATGACAAAATCTGTTTAGCTACTTCATTTGCCATCTTTTACTCTGAGAAGTTCTGGGGAATTCAGAAAAATGAAATCCATAGCTGAGACTATGGAAAAGCATTTTCTCTGATACAGGTAACTATGGAACTCTGACAAACTTTAAGTATTGGCAGCTTCGTGAGAAGGTGTCTATGAGTAGCCACGTTGAAAGCCTTAAAGACAACAATACACATTTGGAGATTAATGACATGTCTGATGATTATATTATACTGAAACCAAAAACACAGCATATGCTTTTCTTCACATCTCATCTATCTTCAGCCCAACAAATATTTTTTTGTTTATTTTATTTTTTATTGTGAACATACTGTACAGAGGGGTTGCAATTACATGGGCAAGATAATGAGTACATTTCTTATCAAGCATTGTAGCCTCCTCCTTTGTTTACCCTTCACATCCCTTCCCAGCCTCCCCCCTCCCCCCCCAATAGAACAAATATTTTTTGTCTTCGTCAGTTATTGAGACTCGTGTAGGATCAAGGAAAGACACTTTGATTTCATGGGGACTTTAATGGGTAGAAACGGAAAAATATGCCACGAGGCAATAAGTTCTTTGGAGAGAAATTGACGGGGTACAGCTACTATTTGCACAAGGTGATCAGGAAAGATTGGTGTTACGGTGAGGCTTGAGCACCCCATCCTGGAGATTTTTCTTTCTGTCTAATACAAAGAATTTGAAATCATAAAAGTTCCAAATACTGAGACATATCACAGGTGAATATGACTTCACAAATGTAAAATTCCTGACTTGAGATAATGGGTCACGGCCAAAATTACAGTACTGAATATATGGTGCAATAGTACTTTCAAGTTAGGTTAATAAGGTATAAATGAAACTTTTGAGCTAGGTTTATAAGGTATGAATGAATTTCTATGTAGCCTTGAGTATATCCCCATCATAGATCTTTAAGTATATATAAGTATTTTGTAATCTGAAACACTTCTTGTTCTAAGCATTTTGCATAGAGATACTCAATCCATATCTACTTCTATGTCTATCATTGCTATCTCTCTGTCATCTTTATCATTGAAGCTAGATGCTAGCTCTCTGTATGTACAAGTACAGCATATACATATATGCTATATTCATCTCACATTTCATAACAATGTCATAGTTTCTGAAGGTGTGGAGCCAGGATATGAAATAAAAGAGCGAATGGGACCATTCCCCAGATGATTTTAAAATGTAGTCCTTTGCAGTCTGAGAACAGTGTGAAAAGAACTGCAAAGATGGTAAATGAATTGAATCACGTTGTCTTTTGCAGCTCTTGTTTTCTGTTCTGTTTTCCCCCTTGCTTTGAGCCAGTTCGAATTCTGTCATATACAACCTTTCCAATAGACTGGCTTTTACGTTGCTTGCTGCTAGTGGCTTAGTCTTTGTCCCTGAAGAGATATTAGAGGAGCAGTTTAATGGTTAGTGAGTTATGTTGCCAGTTGAAGTTACTGAGGCAGAACAGAACACAATTGCCCAGATTTACTTGCTCAGGGAATGAGGTTTTCTGGGTGGTGTAAGTTTAACTTAATAGCTTTGGCAATGGCCAACGGCAGTGTTATGTTTTAGAGAGTGACAGAGTAAAGGGACTGCTGCTCTGGAGTTCAGTTGTAGTTCATTTGCTTATAATTTCCATTTTATCCTCAACTAACTTGGGACTTTATTGTAGTTAGGGGCTTACAGAATTCTGTGTAAGGTAAGGCAGAAAGTTGATAGCACTGCCTGTTAAGAGTTATCCGTTTATAGCAACACTAGCAACAATATAAGGTAAAAGTAGGCTATTTATCCATGGATAAATATCCATGGCATATTTTCAGTCTCTTCCTCCTTTCTTCCCCCCACCCATAAGGAAAATTTTATTTGCAATCAAGAAACCTATGACATCCAGGCTTCTGAGTGTAAAACTGTATGACTTTGCTTCCTTTCTCCATACATATTTATATTTCAAGACAAATGCTAATTGCCATAACAAAAGATGAAAAAAATTTGCCATATCCAAAAAGAAATCTATATGAGGACAATGGAGACCAAGTCATAAACCTACAAAGAATTCCATGTGTTCTGTCTAGTTTGTTTTTCCTTTTCTTATGGTTTCATTAGCATGTGTGTGTGACAGGCAGATTAGGAAGAGACAGCATACAGAAGGAGAATCTTTACTGTTACTATTACATCAGGAAGGAGTGAGGATTTTGAATATATTCACTTAATAAAATATTAGATACGCAAAGAGTTATGTTGGTTAGAGAAAAAGTTCATTTATGATCATAGACTATGACTTTGTTTTTGTGTGTGGGTTGTGGGGCTTGAACTCTGGGTCTGGCTGTAGTCCCTCAGCTCTTCAGCTCTTCAGCTAGCGCTCCTCCACTTGAGCCACAGCACCACTTCCAGTTTTCTGGTTGCTTATTGGCGATAAGAGTCTCACGAACTTTTCTGCCTGGGCTCCAGGTTTTGAACCGTGATCCTCAGATCTCAGGCTCCTGAATAGCTAGGATTACAGGCGTGAGCCACTGGCACCCTGCTTAGACTCTGACTTTTATTAAGGGCCAGGTAAACTAGAAGGACTTGCCACCTGCTCATATTGGGGGAAGTATTTGAATGAATTAGAAAAAAAATCATCATCTCAACAAAGAGAAACATTACCTTGAGTTAGAGGGAATATGTGTTCTATATCGAGACTCACATTTACAAAAAATATCCAAAACAATCTTGAGAAAAGAGTAGACATTCTATGTTTAAGTGATTTCTGTTTTGAATGATTTCAGATGTAATTTTCAGAGATGTACAAATAGTGATATCCCATGAGGTATATCATTATTGGAGCATGCTAGAGGATGTTAATTAGAATTCCAAAACAATTTTGAAATTTGAAAAAAAAAGGCAACAAACCTGATTCTATTCATTAATCTCAGGCAAGTATCATTTATTCCACAGACTTTTGTTGAGAGCAGACTGTATGGTGAACTTTGCCAAAGGCACATTTTGGTGAAATTTCAAAAGTACTGTACTTTTTAGAAGGTGATGGGATATTTAAGGAAGAAGTTATCCTGGAAGAGCGTGTCTAGGCTTTGGTAACAAGCTCTTGTCATGAAGGAAGGGATAAGCTTTATGTAGAGAGGTGCAGTTCATCTAGAGACTTCTAGCAACTAATGTTTCACAGATCTGGGAGGATGCCTTCACAATTTGCTTCTGTAAAATGTCCCTTTTGAGTTTTAGCTCTTCATTCATTTTCCAGGAAAGTTCTTTAATTTCTTTGTAAAATGCAGACACTCACCCATAGTTCAGAAAAAAAGGGAAATGTAAAAATTTCATCAGTGAAAGTGCTTTCTATAACCACTCTTTTAATTCCTAAATATCTACACCAACTTTTCCTATGGGTCTCCATTTTGCGTATGTCTTATTTACAAATCATGCATCTAGTTTCTCTTTTTTTCCTGTATTCTACCCAATATTTGGACAAGACTGGTTATGACTTTAAATACAGATGGACATTACTTCAGGTTTTAAATACTCAAGGCCTTTGGTGTGGTTTCTAATGTGCCTTTCTGAAGTTTCTAATAATAACTTCTCTGATCTTTCTGGTGGCAGTCAGAAGCTGTTCATGTGATTAAGATGTGCTTTCTGAAACTAATTTATTGAGTTTTCCTTCACTGGGGGAGATGGCTGTTCTGGGTCAGTGAAGAACTGTAATATAATTGATTTGATTTGATATTTTAACCTTTTTAATCAGTCATGTATAAGCTTTTAGGGCTTAGGATAGGAGGTTGGTATAAATAACAGCATTTGTTTCTCTAATCTAGCTGCTCTAAAACTTTTTATCAAACTCTTGGAACTCTAGTGGCACCTTGGATTGGCAGCTTATCTTTTTCTAGGCTCATGTATGTCCTTATTTTAAAGCTAGATAGATATTAGTGTGCTTTCTTATGGCCAATTTCTATATATGTTGGTCTCTGTTCCTCTTAGACAAGAATCTTTATAACTAAAATTGTTTTCTGAAAGTTAATTGAATTGTTACTACATGTTAATTTTAAAATGAAAGAACTTCAGAGATGGAAGGAATCTTACAAAGTCTGTACCCACCCTCTGATTCCGTGAAGAAATATATTCAATATTTTCCTTCATGAAAATCATCCCATTTATAAAAGTTTCAATTTTATACTGAGTGGAGATCTAACTCCTGCAGTTTCTACTCACTTACTCTAGAAGATCTGCTCTAATCAAATGGAATGTATCTTTCTTTTGCACATTTAAAAATGGTTTACTTTGTTCTATCAAGGATTTTTCTCCTAGAGCAAGCACTGGGCAATTCATATGACATATGTTTGGGCCTGTTCATGTTCATTGTTCCTTTTAACCCATGAAATATATTTGAGGAACATTCTGTGACAGGCATTATCATACCTACTGAAGCTGCAAAGGTGGGTACGAACTGACATCAAACCTGAAAACTCAGAAGTCAGAATTAGAAAAGCTAGGCAAATCAAACATACAAGTTTACCATGCTTAAATAAAAATACAGACAAGATGCCACAGAAAATATACTAAAGATATCTCTTATAAGGTCACCCAAATTAAGACTCGAAGGAAAAGACATATTTTGATTAAGAAACAGCAAAGGCACAGAAATATGAAACAGTAAGACATATTCAGATGAAAAATGGCAAGAGTGAAAGCTGTGGTGTAGTGATGGAAGAGAAGACTAGAGTAGAACCTGTGGGTTTTCAACAAAATCTCATCAGCAGACGCGTTAAATGCACTTTGGAAATGTTGAGATCATAAATATCCAAGGATCATAAAGAGTCACGTGCTTATTGGAGTTTGAGCTTAATGTTGAGTGTTGAGTAATTGAAATATTTTAAGTAGGAGAGTAACTTGGCAATGTGCATTTAGATCACTTAGAAGCAGGTGAGGAGAGTAGAATTCAGAGGTGTGTGTGTGTGTGTGTGTGTGTGTGTGTGTGTGTGTTCAAGAGAGATAGAGAGGCACAGAGACACAGAAGACAAGAAGGAAAGGAAAATTGGCCCATGATAATAGACACTAGAGATGAATGGAGCAGGGTTCTAGTTACTACTCTGGTCTCAAACTTTGCTGAACATTAGAACCTGCAAAGTTTTTATAGTTACTGCCTGGAGCCCTTTCCCCTGGGGTTCTGATTAATTGGTTTGGGGTTCAGTCTGGAAATCAGGGCATTTTTAAGCTTCTTAAGAGATTCTAATAGTACAGCAAAGTCTGAGAACCACTAATCTATACATTTCATTACCAAACAGGTAATAGTTTTTCAACATCCTACTTATGTGATGTCAAGAAAGAGAACAAAATGAGATGGATGTGTTCTGATGAATGGAGAAGTTATTAATGTGAGTCATGACACTGTTGTTCTTTATTCCTTAATATCAAAATGGAATTTATTCCTGACTTTGGTAGTTCTATCACACTGCCTTATAACACAGTAAGACTGTAATTAATGACATGTGATTCATAAAAACCATGCTAAACTAGATGTCTCCTAGTCTCCATATTTGCAATTGGTATTTTAGACCTAAACATAAATCTTTACATTCAGCGTTACTTAATGCTGCCCTATTAGACTTAACTTATGGTTTGCCAAATTGTGATCTTTTATTCAAAACTTCCTAAATGAGTCAGATATGCTTTGTTAGCCATTAACCAGGTCATTCATAAAAAAATTAAAAAAGATAACGACAATCATTACTGAGTTCACCAGAGTAGGGTACTCTGCCAGGCATTTGTGAGGATGGGAATTGGTAATTGGGTGTGGGTGTGGGTTTGCATATACTTGCTGGGTGGAGATGAGTGTTACAGAGACATACTTTAAATTTTGTAAGCACTTAGAGCTCAGATGAAATATGTTGCTAAATAATCCTAAGAGGTCTGGTGGAGTGAATTCTCTTCTGTGTGTGCTTATGTTATTCCCAGGAAGTGATCTTTCTTTAGAAAGTCTGATGCATTTTTCACTACCTAATGACCACTAAAGATACTGTGAGAATTTTTAAGCTTTTGATTTGCAAAGAAACCTCCTGATAAAGGCCCAATAGAATAGTCCATTGAAAAGTATTTAGTCAGTAGATCTACAGGCTATAATTGATAATATGCTAAGGATAAAGGACTGCTAATAACCCTTTCTTAGGAGAAAAATGCTATTTAAGCCTCTGAATGAGTTGAATAGTACTCTTTTGTTTAAAGCATTTTGAGTTCAACCTCAGGGGTCTGAAGATGTCAAAAGTCCAAATATCACCAGACAATAAAGCTCTGTTATACTCACCAGAAGACATGAATACTATTTTTTGAAAACTGATGGCAAGCCACAGATAAACTGTGAAACTGGCTAATACACTTGCACCGGATTTCATTTAGAAGTGTAATAGACAGAGGCCTGTGACCCAAGAGCTTTTATTGTAGAGTTTCCTCCCAAAGTGAATATTTTCTGAGCTAGAGACTTTAGCAAAAGAGGATTTGTTGTGTAAAACCCAAAGACATATTTAACCATAGTGAGATGAATAGGATTTTACTGTGAGCAAAGAAGGCATGTGGGAGTTCTAAAGACTTCCTTTGGAAAACAATTATTACAGAGTTATAAAACTAATTAAAACAGTGACCTTCAACTGTGAAATCTGCAATTTTAATGAGGGCTGATCCTAGTAAAACATTCAGCATATGAATTTGTTTTTCCTGGTCCTTCTCTTCCTGCTCCCTCAGCTCTGTGGCCCTCTCTGCCTCGTGGTGTGAAATGTCTGGGATGCTGGGGCCCTTTTGTGTGTCTCTGAACTCTGTCCAGGGCTGTCCCCCACCTCACTGCCATTACCATGCCAGATCTAAAGTTTAGGATGGTATGCTGCCTCTTCCAAGTGGCCTGCTTGAAGTCTTATTTCCTTAGCATCTTTATAGAAAACCATTCCATCAATTTCCTATCAGAAATTCACATGAGGATACATAAAGACATATATTTTTTTCTTGTCTTTTTGGGCTGGTCCTGGGGCTTGAAGTCAGGGCCTGGGTGATGTCCCCAGGCTTTTTTGCTCAAAGCAAGTGTTTTACCACTTGAGCCACGGTTTCATTTTTGGCAGTCAATTGGATATAAGAATCTCATGGACTTTCCTGCCATGCTGGCTTCGAATTGTGATCCTCATTCATAGATGAGAACATGCAAATGTCTGATAAAGGCAGTTGGTGTTTGTACCCATAAGTTCCACATCTTTAGATTCAAACAACCAAGGGCCAAAGACATTTAGGAAAAAAATAATCACATCTACACTGAATGGCTACACGCATTGTTTTCTTGTACAGTATAGCAATTATTTACAAAAAATCTGTATTGTATTAAGTATTACAAGTAATACGAACGCAGGTTAAGATATATAGCTAGGGGTATAGCTCAGTGGTGAAGTGTCTGCTTAACATGCATGGGGCCTTTACTCTTATTCTTATTTTCTTATTTTATCCCTAGCATACTAAACAAGAAAGAGAAAGAGTGTTGATCCTTCGTCCACTCCATGAAAGACAGACGGGTTGGAGGAAAGGTTTTTTTAAAAATGTTTTATACATATGTAATTTTATTTTAGTTAAGGTATGTGGCTCTCCAATGTTAGTACATGAAATTTTAAGTTTAAACATGGTAAGATAAGCCCCTGAGACGGAGATTCAGAACAACAAAACTTTGATCATTATTGCACCTATTTTTCTCAGAAAAATGTAATTTTTCTGAAAGAACACAAAGCCGGAAGTGGTGCTGTGGCTCCAGCGGTAGAGTGCTAGCCTTGAGCTGAAGAGCTGAGGGACAGCGCCCAGGCCCAGAGTTCCTGCTTGACTTGATTCCCTGTTGCGTCTGATTGTCTCCGGGGCTAAGGGAGGTTGGGGAACCGGTGAGCTGTGCACTTACCTTTCCTCTGACCCGTCTATCTTTTGCGGGCAGACGAAGGACCAACAAAAGAGAATAGGAGAGAAAAAGAGAGAATAGTGAGAGAGAAAGAGATACTGAGACTCGTGTATGAACATGAAAAACTTTCCAGAATACATTGATAATTGAGAAAACCACGTTTCAGAAAAAAATGGTTATTCCAATTCCACATGCATAAAAAAGACAACCCTAGAAAGATGTGCATTTTACATATACCTCGATAAGCATAAAAACTAGGAGGAATCTACACAGCAAATTATCAACACTGATCCAATCAAGAGAATGGGATGGAATGGGCAAACTAGAAATGATTCATTGAATTGTTAGGGGAAAAGCAGCTATTGGTGAGCTGCTTTTTGGCTTCTCTCTACCTCCGCTCCCTTACTTGAGTGTGGAGACAGGACGGAAGGAGGAAGGATTATGCCTTCCAATGCCTGGGCAGCACAACCGCCATGTTTGCTTTCTTACAGGAACTTAGGGAAGTAAGTCCTGTCTTGCTGCCATGCAGCAGCTAGGAGGCACCGGCACCTCTGGCATTTCGGTTTCAGTTATTCAACTTTGATTGCGGTGGATGCTCAGCATGCGGTGCTCCATGACAGCGTTTGTAAAAATGTCTGACCTTGAGGTTAAAAGGAGATTAGCTGTGTTGCTCTCAGACACTCTGGATCTCCTCATAGAAGAGCTGTCACAAATAAACCTCAAGTCGGTGACAACCAAAAGCCAGGTCTCTTGTTGAGGATAAAGCCTCTGTATTGCAATCCTCCTCTGCGTCTCCCAGAAGCAATGTGCATGGGCTGGCTATGAGCACACAGTGAGCTAAACACAACCTTTCTCACACACCACATCTTGACGTCAGAATCAAGAGATTTCTGGAATCCTTGAGCAAGGCAATCTTCTGGGTTTTTCAAATATCTGTGTGAAACCCAGAGAGGTTAAATGATTTGTTGAACAGTTCAAGTTTAACCATAATATTCCCTAATCTTGTCTCCAAGCTCCTATCTCTTTTTTACCACTATCCCTCTAGTCTCTATTGTCACCCCTTCCCCAAGCTTAGATGAGTATTACAACCAAAAGGTAGTTCTCAGGATTGCCTCACATTTACAAACAAACATATCTGCACACGTGTACACACACAAACACACACACAGCTAATTGAATCCCATAAGCAGGCTGATATTTGAAGTTATTTCTAGTTCTCTTATCACCACATGAGTTCCAGGGTTATTTGAGCAACAGGGGAATTGTGTGTGATCCAAGTTCTGTTATTTTGGAGAGTTTCTGTAATATTTGACTTTCTCAGGCTGGCTAATTTCACTTAACATGATGATATCAAGTTCCACCCAGTTTCCTGCAAACAACAGAATTTCATTCTTCTTTACCGCTCTATGATACGGCTCTGTGTGTGTGTGTGTACCACATTTTCTTTAACCACTCATCAGTTAGTTGATGGACACCAAAGCTGATTCTATCATTTGGCTGCTGGAGATGGTGTTGCTATAAACACCAGGCCACTTCCTATAGATACACCTGGCTTGCACTGAATTGGAATGGCAGATATAACTTGCTTAAGATCTACTTGGCACAGTTACCACTTCCAGACATAGATTAGTGATAGCAAACAAGGAAAGTCCTGCTCAGGGCCCTCAAAGCAGGACTCTAAACTGTTTTCTGGTATGGAACTTGTCATGTCTGCTTAAAATAGATCAATATTTTTTAAATATCAGAAGTGTTGGAGAGACAGACTTTGGTCTGAGGTTTTATAATTTGCCTGCTACCATCCTCTCACTCTAGCCAAGTTTGTCTACTTTGTCTTCAAAGAGACCTCAGATCTTCTCCAAAGTGAAATTGATTCTGGCTCAGCAAGAGAAATAA
The DNA here is from genome assembly GCF_000151885.1 of Dipodomys ordii. Taxonomy (NCBI): domain Eukaryota; kingdom Metazoa; phylum Chordata; class Mammalia; order Rodentia; family Heteromyidae; genus Dipodomys; species Dipodomys ordii. The sequence goes on along the minus strand of NW_012267257.1, from coordinate 14,140,951 downwards.
GATGCAATTACATACTAACTCTGTGGGAAAGATTTATTTATTTTCACCTTTGTGGAAAATTTGGAATTAAACAGATAATGGTAGCTCTGCAACCGAAGGAAATAATTAAGAAAAATCCTGTGAACCCTTTTGAATCCATTTTCCTGTGGTGGTAAGGTAAGGTGTTTCTCTTTTAATTCTTTCAAAACTTTTTTCTTTTCTTTACTTTTTAAAATTTGAAAACAGCTGTAATAGTATTTCTTCGAGAATGGACACTTTTTGAATCTGTAAGTTTATGTATTTTGTGAAACTTAGAAAATATTCAGTCAACTATTATTTCTTCAAGCACTGTCCAGCCTTTCTCTCTCTCTCTCTCTTTTACCCCAGGAATTCCAAAATATAAAAATTAAATCTTTGGTTACACTTCCACAGATCTCACACTGCACTAATTTTTTTCAGTTCATGTTTTTCTGTACTGTTCATCTTGGCAGCTTTATTTTGTTAGTCTCTGGTCCATGCTTTTTCTTTGCTTGTTCTTCTTTGGAGCCCAAAGAGCTGACTATAGTCACCGTGGTTTTTTCTTTTCCAGTTCTAAAATTTCCATGTAGTCTTTTTATCTTTTTGCTCTGACTTTGACTGAGATATTTCTGGGCATAGATACATTAAAATCTTTGTTAGATAATTCTGAGCTTTTTCATGCCAGTTACTTTTTTTTTTTAGTGCTGGAGCTTGAACTCAGGGCCTGGGTGCTGTCCCTTAGTTTTTTCACTGAAGGCCGGTGCTCTACCCCTTGAGCCACAACTCTACTTCTAGCTTCCAGGTGAGTAACTGGACATAAGAGTCTCTCAGATTTTATTGCCTCTCATACATGGAAGGTATTCTGTCAATTATTGTTAATAAAATCTTTAAAAGTTCTGCTGTCATTTCAGTCTAGGTCTTCCTTACTTATATGTCCATATTTCTGTCTTGAATATCATGTCCCAAGCACTGTGAATATTTTCTAATTTATTAACTGATAACAATTGGAGCAATTTCCTTATTATAGAAATGTCATATCCTCATTTGATTGACTGAAATTTGTCATCAAATGTACCCTTATATTAAAAATATGTATACTGATTGCATTTCCTTCCCCTCCCAAACAAAAGATGAAGCTAAAATGCTGGGTTATTCTTACTGAGGAAAGATTGCTAAAGAGTTTTCAAGTAACTATTGCTATATAACAAAGCACCCCAAGAGTTACAGCTTCAAACCACAACTATAATAAATCACAGTTCTGTGGCTTGCTGATCTAGATTGTTCTTTTGATGGTCTTTCCTGGGATTGTGTGATTGCAGTCATATGATGACTAGCCTATGGCTGGAGGCTCAGGATGTCCTTCCTTTCTGAAATATCTGAAAGTTGAGGCTAGAAGTTGGCTGGGGAATCTGGGCTTTTATCCTTAAGGTCTGATATTCTCCATTTGGTGAGACTGAGCTTTTTCACAGAATAGCCTTGCTAGGTTCCAGGAGTAGGAAAGGAGAAAGCTCTGAGCTTGCCGAAGGTCTTGCCTTGATACTCACAGATATAAGGTCCTAGGCCAAACTCAAGAGGGGAGAAGTAGACATCATCTGTTATTGGAAACAGGGTCAAAGACACAGTGTAAGAGGATAGGTGAGATGAGAGGAATAATTGCCATCATCTCTGCAAACCATTAACCTACCACAGGAAACTGGAAAGTAAGAGGCTGTGGAGGAAGATTGGTAGGGCAAGCTGCTGGCATAGGGTCATGGGTCCTGGAACAAATTCAAGGTATAAATAGCAGTCAAAGAAAACTGTGTGAATCAGCAGGTAGGGAGACTTTCAGTGATGACTTTACACAGCTCTAGAGATTGTTCATTTTGACTCAGCCAATGGATCGAACTGGATGTTTCCCCTAGTTTTTTACCCCCTTATTATGAGCAAAGGCTAAAACCAACAGGCTACAGTTTAATCTGGATACATAATCATCCTGGGACAAAAAGATTTTCCCATGCTAAGCACCCCATGGATTAAAAAGAAATTCAACTATGAAATAAAGCAGTCTGCAGAATACCAATTATGCAAACACATTGGCTGCTAAAATAATGTTGTAAGCAGAGAACAAAAATGAAGACTATGAGGTTTTGCGAAATAAAATGAATTTTCTGGCAAATATAATCCAATGGATTAGCAACACTACTTTGGTAAACTAGCTCTAAAAGGGAGAGTGGATATTTCTTTCTTTTTTAATTTTAATTTTCTTTTTTGTGAACATACTGTACAGAGGGGTTACAATTACATGGGCAAGATAATGAGTACATTTCTTATCAAGCATTGCAGCCTCCTCATTTGTTTACCCTTCATATCCCTTCCCAATTTTTTCCAAGCCTTTCCATTTCCTAACAAATGGGGCAATGTCATTCTTTCTGATGGAGGTATAGAATTCCATTGTGTATATATACCACATTTTCTTGATCCATTCATCTACTGAGGGGCATCTGGGTTGGTTCCATATCTTAGCTATGGTAAATAATGCTGCAATAAATATAGTTGTGCTGGTAGCTTTAGTGTGGTCTTGTTTGTAAACATTTGGGTAAATGCTCAAAAGTGGGATTTCTGGGTCATAGGGGAGCTCTATGTGAAGTCTTTTGAAGAACCTCCATACTGCTTTCCAAGAGAGTGGATATTTCTTAACAATGGTGATGCTTCATCATATAGCACTGTGTTGGCTCGACCATGCAGGTGAGACACATATATATATCAGGCTTGCATTTCTGGACCTTGCACTGTAGGTAGTTATGTGCCTGTATTTTTGGCAGAGAGTTGTCAGTTATAAGCAGAAGAGAGATGACATGATTAATCACATAGTGGCTTTCCAACAGTCACTTTTTGTGTTTCATGGTACTGGCTTATAGTTTCACCTTTGTAATCTATGAGTCCTAGATATATAACTATCAGAGCATGAGAGAGAGCCTAGTAAATAAATGCGATCAAAACACACCAATGATTACAGAAAGATATCATCAAGCGCTGTATTAAATTCCTTTAAATTTTAATATCTGAGTGTTGGCAATTTTAATATCTGAGATTATAGGAAGGTAACCAGAGTTGGTATATGAGTCTGGTTTTAAACAGATATGGAATAAGAACATGATCTGCAGAATTTTAAGAAAGGGTTTGACTCAAAAGAATATCTTTCTGGTGATTTATTGTACCTGAAATTTTGCTACTAAAGAATTATTTCCTCTTTTCTTTGCTGTCCTTTTCTTTCTATAATCTTCCTTTGTTAAAATGCAAACAATCTAGTTGTTACTATACTAGGCTTCATGTAGAACAGATACAGGCCTTGATTTCTGACCCTTTCTTTACTAATTATGGTCATACGCAAGCTATTAAATTTGTTAAGCATACTGCTTTAAAAATTTTAAATTATCTTTAAGTAGTTGTATGAAGATGTATGATTAAGTAGCTATGCAAAGTTGTACCATTTAACATGTCAGTTTATAACCATGATGAATCTTAATATCAACCCTTTCACCACTGCCCCTCCATCCCTCCTACCTCCATCCCTTTCTCAGTTTCCCTAGATCCATAAGATTTGTATTGAATTATGACTGCATTCTGCAGCACATTGGGTTTTTTGATAATAAATGCTATACCAATTTAATGAATGCTGCTGGCACCAATGGCTTATGCTTGTAATTTTAGCTACTCAGGAGGCTGAAATCTGAGCATTGTGGTTCAAAGCCAGTCCAGGCAGTAAAGCCCATGAGACTCTTATCTACAATTAAGCACCAAAAAAAAAATCCAGGAGTAGAGCTGTGGCTCAAGTAGTAGAGCACTAACCTCGGACACTAAAGCTCAGGGACAGTGTTTAAGCTCTGAGTTCAAGTCCCAGGACTGGCACACAAAAAATTATGAGAATGCATAGTTTATGGAATATAGTATATGTAATAGCTGTGTTATTAAAGTTACTAGAAGTACCAAAATTAGCATTGTTTGTAACTTGCATGTAAATGGAAGGAAATACTAAATTTTAGTTAAAAGACAATTTAAGTAAAGATGTGATTTTCCCTCACCATCCAATTCCACACATCCCTCTGAATTCTACCTGTTTTTTTTTTTTTTTGGGTCCAGTCATGGGGCCTGAACTCTGGGCCTGGGTGCTGTCCCTCAGCTCTTCAGGTCAAGGCTAGCACTTTACCACTTGAACTACAGCGCCACTTCTGGCTTTTTTTTTTCTTTTTGCTTATGTGGTGCTAAGGAATCGAACCCAGGGCCTCAGGCATGCAAGGCAAGCACTCTACCACTGAGCCACCTTCCCAGCTCCTCTACCTAAGTTTTTAACCCAAAGTTGAACACTTTCTGCTTTCATGTTAGGAAGCAACGACCAAAGAAAGTACTGACCAATTATTTTTATTATTTTGTTCATTTAGGTTTATTGAACATCTACTGTTTGCTAGGGGACAGACAGACAGACACACATACATTCTCTCTCTCTCTGTTTCTCTCTCTCTCTCTCTCTCAATCTCTCACATGTTATTAGACTAATAATTATTTCAAGTGATTTAAAAATGGATATTCTGGTATATGCTCTCAGTGAGGTGTATCCTAAGGCCAAAACTAAATTGAAAATAAAAAACTGTTTAGGCAACCATACTCAATAAAAATCTAAGTATTGCTATTTTGAACCCATTATATCCATACACACAAATGTATGTAATATATAGTAGGCTAAAGCTAAAATATGTTGCTGCCATTGTTAATAAATATTTCTCAGTATGAGAGAAAGAAAAACATGCTGAAGAAATAAAAGTTATAAATTTGAATTGAAAACACTTTGTATGTCCCTCCCCCACAATATAACCCCCGCTTTCACTATATTTGATGTCAGTATAACTTGTGGAGGAGATGGGGAAAAACAAGTCGTTTAAAGATGCAGGTGGACCTGTTGCAACAATGAGAAGTACAAGTTGTCATGTCCAAAACGAGCTTTACAACGTCGGTGCGGGGGGGGGGGGGGGGGGGGGGGGGGGGAGGCTGGGAAGGGATGTGAAGGGTAAACGAAGGAGGAGGCTGTAATGCTTGGTAAGAAATGTATGCATTATCCTGCCCATGTAGTTGTAACCCCTCTGTACAGTATGTTCACAAATAAAATAAAATAAAATAAAAAAAGAAAACACTAGTATGGATTTATGATGATTTTCTCTTAATAGCAGTGACTTAGTTTCATGGTGTTGGAAAAATGGGAAATCTACTTAATACAGCCTTTGTCAAATGAGGAAAAGGGGAAAATGATTCCTCAGGTCTTTTTTTTTCTTTTTTGGTCTGTAATGAGGCTTGAACTCAGGGCTCTTTTGTTCAAGGCTAGCACTCTACCACTTGAGCCACAAGGCCACTTCTGGTTTTCTGGTGGTTAATTGAAGATATGAGTCTAATGGACTTTCCTGCCTGGGCTGACTTTGAGCTGGGATCCTCGGATTTCAGCCCCTGGAATAGCTAGGATTGCAGGGATGAGCTACTGGTGCCTGGCTTCCTCATGCTTTATCACTGAAAATATTACAGTAAGATCAAGAAAGTTTCCACTTATGAGCATATCTTCTGTTGGAGAACCATCAATATGTAAGAAAATAAACAAAACTTGTCCCAGCATTTAACAACTTCAGGTATGTCAAAATTCATTTGGTATAGCCTTCCTTATTCCCAGATGATACTGAGTGGTTGATTTTTGGATACATTTCCAAATGTGAGCTAATGTCCCTTATTGATTTTCAACCATCTTGGTGGGAATAACTAGTGTCTGGTCTGAGTATATAATTATGAAAGGAATTGGTTGATTAGTAATTATATGAGTTTACGTGTCTGTCAGAATAGAAGGGAGTGAATCATTACAAGATGACTAGGACTGACTAAATACACAGTTAATCTCAAATAAATTCATGAAGTCTTCTCTTTTCCCCACAGTGTCTGGCACATTGGGATCACTGTACTGATTTAATGAAACTTTTAAAAATTCAACTCTCCTTATTCATTTCCTTCACTGCTTAAAAAGTAGTAGCACTGTGGCATGCTTTCAGATTTTAAACCTGGGATTTATTGAGTCACTGGGCTCAGTCTCAATAGCATAGGGTAATGTGAGTTGAGCTTCTCATTATGTGAGGTTTTCTGGCACTGGTATCTTTCTTGTTTAATAGACCAGTTAATGTGCTTTCAGGGTACATAATAGAGAAATACATTGAATCCATTGATCACATAATAAGGAGAACAAGTGAAAAGAAAAAAGAATCTCATTGTACAAAAATTCATTAATTTGTTCCTAACTATCCATATGCTGGGCCTTCTTCTAGTTTCTGTGTTATATAGGAGTGAATTACACAAAGCCCTTCCTACATTTCTTGCACTTTCCTGCCATTCTTCCACATTTTCTGAAATTCATCACACAGGTACACAGACTTTCTCAACTGCTAATTATGTGTTTTATATGTGTATGCCCTGGAGTTAGTGTCTTTGAACACCTAGCTGAATGAAGTGAACCTCATTGAATCAATAAGCTTATTTTTAAATACCTTTTTATTGTAAAAATACTGCACAGAGGGGTTACAGTTTCATGAGCACGGTCATGAGTACATTTCCTATCAAGCATTGTTGCCTCCTCCTTTGTTTTTAAAAGGAAAGTTTTGGAAGTATTGTTGATTGATTTGACACATTTGGAATTAGAAGCTAGGACAGCTGGGCATGGGAAGACAAGCAAGGGTGGTGAGACCGTAAGGAAACTAAAATAAGGGGAAAAACAGCGAAAAAAGGGCACGATTCTAAGGAGACACTGCTTTTATCTTTTTTACTTATTCTGAGGCCCGACTTTTCGTCTTATTTTACCAACAGATATTTGTGCTTCTCATCACCTGAGACTCTCTTGTCCTCATCTCTCCCCTTGACCTTTGACCTTCTCCTGGCGAGGCTGCTCTTTATTTAGGACATGTTAATCAGCATCCCCTCACAATTTCCATCTCTGCAAAGCTGCTGGGTGATCGTTTGAAATATAAACGGAACAACATCACTCTCCTGCTTAAAACCAGCCAATGGCTTCTCAATGCACTTAGAATAAAAGGCCAGCTCCACAATCCAGCCTGTCAAGAGTCTGGCTCATGTACGTTCAGTGTCTTACTGTTTTTCTTTGCTTCTGCTTTAGACACATCATCTTTCCCCCATTATTTGAATATCCTCGTTATGGTCTTGGTTCATAGATTTTGTTTCTGTTAATATTCTATTTTTCCCCGTTGACTTTTCCCCCTAGACCTTTCCATGTCGTCAAATATCTCTTTAAAAATGTATTTGTTTACTGCTTTTCTTATCCTTCATAATGGTGGAGACATGTTCAGTATTATTCTTTGTTTTTCACAAGAGATGTGTTACATGAGTAAATAAAATTTTTACTCTGTTTAACTTTATATTTTAGAGGAATACTCTCTGAGAGCATTTCATCACTTTTATTTAGTTTCTCTCTTCACAAAAAAAATCCCCAAAGTTCTGAATAATATACAAATGGATGAGCTGAAAAGAAAACCAAGCTGTACCTTATATTAAGTCTCTTTGATTTGGGGAAAATTGAGATGGTTAGAGAGTACATGGCTTTCTTTTTTCTTGCAATTCATATTTATTCTGCAAGGCAGAAAATGATTCTTAACTCCATGGTATGTGTTCCCCAGGGCTTAATCAGTGTTGGAGAATGTTCTCTGTTACTGAAGAATATGAATGCCAGGTCAGCAGCATTACTTTCTGTCTTATGTGATTTTATTCTCCCTGTACCGACAACCTTTCACCCTCACATCGTCCAGTTTGGAAGCTCCTTAAGGATGAATATGGGATCTTGTATTTTTATTTCCCAGTGGTGTCTGGCATGGAGCTGGAGGCATAGTAGGTAATCAATAATCATTTTTAAAGTAATAATACTCCATCGTTTTATAGAGCTTTACAGTCCAGCAAGAAGCAATGCCCCTTTGCTTACAAAACCCCCACAAAGTAGCAAGGCAACGATTCATTTTTTTTCTTTAAAGATTGAGAGACTGAGATTGCAGTTTATCAGAGTTATCTAAATTCATTTATCTAGCAAAGGCTAAGCTGGAAATAGCAACTCTTTGGAGAATGTTCTGTTTCTCATCAGGGTTCAAATCTCTAATGGACACATGGTTAAATAAGGGCTATGTTGCTTAAAAGTAAAAACGAGTAAGTAATTTCAAGAAAGAGGTAGTGAAATCCTGATCCTTCTTTGATAACACAATGAAAATGTGAATTAATAGTATACTTGAAAGAGAGCTCACATCTTTCAGATACTGGTGTGTCCTCTGAAGACAGGCTGGTAATTGGTTTGTGTGGTAGAGAAACACACATTTCCATTGAGCCCGAGGCTATAAGGGCTATTGTTTCTTTGCAGACTTGTTAGAGCCCTTTCAACTGTTCCACTATCAGATAATTCAGAACCAAACTCATTTTCCTCTTTAGCATCTATGAGAATTTTGAAAAATGGGTAACCTCTTTGGACATTTTAATAATAACACTGAGTGTTTTAAAAGTTAAATAGTTGCAAATGCTATACTTCTCAAGGTATTATAAGTATTGCCTTATTAAATAAAGTTGTGGTATCATTTAAAATGTATCCCATGACATAGAAATGAAACTTTAAATATTTGCTAAAGGCAAACAAATTTGCATTCTTTACAGAGTGAATAACAATTAGGAGAGAAGCAATCTTGATTTGGAGTGTTTTCTCACGTCTTCCTTCAGCATTATTGTTTTTCTTCCTTCAGATTCATTAATTCTTCAGTGTTTGAGCTACTCTAATGGTCTATCAAAGCTTTTTTTTTAATTGTGAAAATACTGTACAGAGGGGTTACAATTACATGGGCAAGATGAGTATATTTCTTATCAAGCATTGTAGCCTCCTCCTTTGTTTCCCCTTCCCATCCCTTCCCATCCTCTCCCCCCCCTTACCCAATCCTCCCCCCCCCACCAAAGTTGTAAAGTTTATCGAAGCTTTTCTATTCCTATGAAACTTCAATTTTCAGGAGAAATTTCTGAAGAGCCTTAACCCTTCCAGACACAAAAGAATGCAAATTGAAAAAGAACAATGACAGAGAGAAATGTTCCCTGGGAACAAAAAGTGTACTCTATAGATAATACTACCTCTTCCTTTCATGGTCAGAACTCTGTGACTGGGAGAACTAATAAAGGTCAAAGTTAGTCTCCATGTGCTGGGTTAGTGTGTTTTCTGGGTCAAGTAGTACTTTTATAAAGCCAAAATGATCTTCTTCCACTGATTTCCCAGACTTGGTTCTTTAGGTCATAGTTATGTGATATAAATACTACATATCAAATGGACCTGAAGACCATGACCAGATTCTGACCTCTCAGGAAGAAGAGCCAGAAGATTAATGAATCGCTGAAATTTGGAGTTCTGGTAGTGATTTGGCTTTTAAAGTTGTGAGCAATGATAGTGACAAGCGGGCAAAAGACTTTTTATCTAAATCTAAATAAACAAAATGATAGGAGCAGACTGAATAGAAATAGATGAAGGTTTTTTTTTTTTTAGCACCAAGATAAAGCTCATAGCAAAGCAGTTTCTTTATTTATAAAGTGTATATAACTTTTAAAATAGGTTCATTGCCTTTGAGAAGCATAAGTACCTTTGTGTATTTTCAGACATCTTCTATGTTAAATTTTATTTTTAATGAAATTCTGTACTTTAGTTTGAAGAGAAACAACTTTCTTGAATCTGAATAACTCCCTTATTATTGTTTGTATTTGATTTAAGAGAATATGGTAAACAGAACAACAATCTTATGATTTTTTTCCCCCATTGGATTCAGGTTTTCATTCAGACCAAGCAAGCTATTCATAACAGCTTGATGAGGAATTGATAAACTCTTTTGTTCCAAATTCCACAGAACCATCTTCCTATGTAGTAAGCAGTAGGCTTGGGCTGGGAAGGTGGCTCAGTGGTAGAGCACTTGCCTTGCATGTGTGAGGCCCTGGGTTCGATTCCTCAGCACCACATAAGCAAAAAGAAAAAAAGCTGGAAGTGGCCCTGTGGCTCAAGTGGTAGAGCGTTAGCCTTGAGCTGAAGAGCTGAGGGACAGCGTCCAGGCCCAGAGTTCAGGCCCCATGACCAGACCTTCTGAGCATCACAACGTAGACTAGCCTTGCATGTGCTCAAAACACATGTAATACATAATGAAACAAAATCACCTGAAACAAAACCATTCGATGATAAAGTATTGAATATCTCATTTAATTTATTGAATACTTACTAAAAATAAAAAGCAGAATGGTTGTCTGGTACATTTGCGTATTTTCTTAAAATACCACAAATTGGGGCTTTTTTTTTTTTTTTTTTAGAGATTTAGAGGATTTATTCTTCAGTCTGATGAGTAGATTTAGCCTGCCTGATATTTAAAATGTTTGGTGAGTTTTCTATTTCCCCTTAAATTTTAAGAAAAGAACACCAAGGAAGCCAGGTGCCTGTGGCTCACACCTGTAATCCTAGCTATGTAGGAGGCTGAGATCTGAGGATCACAGTTCAGAGCCAGCCCAGGCAAGAAACTCCGTGAGACTCTTTATTTTTATTTTTTTTGGGGGCCTGAACTCTGGGCCTGGGCACTGTCCCTCAGCTCTTCAGCTCAAGGCTAGCACTCTACCACTTGAGCCACAGCACCACTTACAGCTTTTTTCTTTTTGCTTATGTGGTGCTTGAGGAATCAAACCCAGGGCCTTAGGCATGCAAGGCAAGCACTCTACCACTGAGCCACCTTCCCAGGCCCTCCCTGAGACTCTTATCTCCAATAAACCACTCAGAAAAGTGGAAGTGGTGCTGTGGCTCAAGTGGTAGAGTGCTAGCCTTGAACTGTAGAGCTGAGGGAGAGCACTCAGGCCCAGAGTTCAAGCCCCATGGCTGACAAAAAAAAAAAAAAGGACACTAAGGAAACACTGAGATTCAGCAGAGATGAACTGGGCAGGAGCTATAGAGGGGTCATATGAATAAAGTCTGTGTGGGTAGAATTTGTTGTGAATGCTGGCAAGCTGGATATCCCTATCTATATCAAGTGATGCTTAGACTAAATCAGGGTAAGATTGGTCTACTTGCTATGAGGAGCTGCTGGTTCAAACAATCCTGAACGTATGTAAAACCATCTTTGGAAATCACTGGGCCATGAGTTTACTTACAAAGGAATCCTTTGTTTGAAAGTACAAGAACATTATGTTATTCCTTTATTGTTTCTTTAAGTCAAGAAATATGTACATAGTTTGAGCTTATGCATATTTATAATGTGCTATTATTTACTCTAAGATAATGCTGAGAGAGCTGATCCTTCCACAGAACTAATAAGAATTTAGTTTTGCATACCAGTTATATGATGTACGAGACCACAGTCTATCCACTGTTTTTGACTCACTTGCTCTTCATAACAATCCTTGAAAACATACTTTAAATATTTATTTCATAAGTAAAACAGCTGAGTTTCAGATAAATAATTTGTTCAAGACTATGTAGTCTCCTCCTAACCTTTATGACTACAGTCTTGGCTTTTTAGACTTTTTTTTGTTGTGAGAAATTAATATGTCTTCTCCTTTTTCATAATCTATGAGAATACTAGTATAGTATATCATCTGTAATCATAGAATTGACCAAATCCAATTTGGCTGAAAGCCATGACCTTACTCTCCTTGGTACTTTCTATGTTAATTGGATGTAGAGAATTGAAATATTCTTTGCAATTATCATTGAAGTTTAAGTGTGCAAAATTGCAAACTGGAAGCCTGGATCATTTTCATTAGAGTTTGAATTAAAAATTCACCCTTAGTATTGAACAATAGACAGCAGGTTCACAGGTTGCATAATCACAGTAGCTCAAAAAGTAAACATATTGTCCCTAGACTTTCCTCTCTAGCCTTTTGAACTAGGGACATGGGGGTGGGTGATGAGAGAATGAAGCTGTTTTGCCAGCAGATGCACAAAGTACCTGTAGTTGCTATGAATGTGTTTAATGAATGGGTTTGCCATCTCATGCTGAGGGACCAGAATCTCTCTCATTTCACTCGCAAGCTGAACCCGTCATATCATTACTGCCCACAATATTCTTTTAGTTAAATCTTTCAGCATGAAAACCAAAAGGGCATGAGGACAGAAAAGTAAGTGCATGGTGATTTCCTTCCCTACCCCTGTCTCTCTTAGGAAAGAAAGCATAGGCTTTTCTTTACTCTTGCAGAATGTATAGGTGCTGAGTGCTGGACAGACCTGCTTAGCAAAGCTGAGGCAAAGTGTTCGTGAGAGTTGGTGTTTTTTCCTTAGGACTATGCCTTGCCAAATTAAAATGTGAGATTAAGGAGTTTCAGGCTCCAGTTTATCGGTTGCAGATTTAGGAAGGCCTCCCCATATTGAAGGACAGCCGCATATTTGTCTCACTTATCTGTGTATCCAAACCTCTCTCTTCTTTAACTCTACCCCTCAACCTTTCCTCCTTCATGGCTAAGAATTTCCAATGTGAGTTCTTAACCCTGAAATGGAGTGTTAGATTCCAGGTCCAAAGTCCTGGGATTCTACATGCCAAGTCCAGCCGCTCACCCACATAGACACATTAATAGTGGGGGGAAAGAAAGGAGATCTATTATTTAGCCACAGATAGCCATAGGAAGGCAGCAATTCAGTTCATCTTCAGCCATCTGTGGGATAATAAACAGAGAAAAAATTAGAAACAAGAGAGGAAAAAGTGAATGAATAGTCCTAGTTACAGGGTGGTATGGCTGGTCATTTTCTCAGTTTGGTTCTGTGAAGAGTTTTGCAGAAGTTTTTATTGCTGTCAGCACTTGAGCAGTCTGGTTTCTAAGACAGTATTACTTCTGCCCCAGGATGCAGCTCATCATTATAAGTAATTGTCCTCATTTGGGGTGGGGTAGTCTGTTCTACACGGCTTAGCTGTTTGTTGGGAGTTGTTTTGATCTCTTGTCTATAAGATGTTACCAATCAGTCTGGTCCCTCCTTGAGCCCAAGATGATTGCAACATGATTGCAACAAGAATGGCATAAGCAAGGACAAGCCAAAATGGAGGCAGGAATGCCACTCTTTGCTCCTGGTTTTAATTTGAAGACCCAAATAAGGACTCAGTGCTTTTTAGCAATTTTTTCTCTTTTTTCTGTGATAATAAAAAGAGGTTTCATTGATGGTAAGTACTCCCAGGAGATTCTGACACAGGTGCTTTACATAACAGAGTTCAAGAAACACCAAACCTTGGACTTAATCACTATGATCCATCGAATTCCCAATTTGCTGGTAAGAGCACAAATGTATTCAAGGGCACTAAATAGTTTTCTCTCCATGAGTTATGCAGTGGAAAAAGAGTATATAGCTGGTTGGGATCTCTGAAGTTAAAGAAATTTTCTTTTGGAAAAAAATCCATATGTATGTTTAAAACACCCTCTCTACAGCCCATTAGGTGCAATTTTCTTGTTGCCATTATTTTTGTATGTTTGTTATTGTAAAAATGCTATACAGAGGGGTTATAGTTACATGAGCAAAGTAATGAGTACACTTCCTATTGAGCATTGTTGCCTCCTCCTTGTTTCCCCGCCACACCATCCCTTCCCTCCCATCTTCACGACTTACCAACCCCCCTACCCCCAAAGTTGTAAAGTTGGTTTTCAACATAGTGTTTTGTACATCTCATTGTTACAATGGGTCAACCTGTATTGTTATTTAAGCATTTTTTCCCTTCCCCTCCCCAAATTAGAGAAGTGTAGATACAAGATACAGGGCATCGACATCAAGTACAGTGAAAAACATTTTTTTCTTGTGCCACAGCTTCACTTTCAGCATTTTGGTGGAGAAATGGAGATAAGAGTTTAATGGACTTTCCTGCCCATGATCCTTAGATCTCAGCCTCTGAGTAAGGTAGGATAATAGGCATGAGCCACTGGCACCAGCTTGAAAAAGAAGTTTTAAGCATTGATTACAACACTCAGCCAGATAGTCAGCTGATAGCAACTAGCATCTCCTGAGGCCACTTCATAGCACAGTGGACCATCTCCAACTCTCTTCACTCAGATTGCGTTTTGGCAGTATATTTGGCTTTCTTTGCCTTCTTAGTTTTTCTTGAAATTCAATGCCATTTCAATGCTTTTACCAAGGAAATTTGTCATGTTCCCATCTCCTAGTGTTAGGAACAAGTGTGTCCAGTGATACATTTAGTTATGATTCATAAGCAGATTTCTCTCTCTCCTCAGGCATTTCTGGAATCATAAAAAAAACCCTTTCGGCACCTATTTTTGAGGAGATTCTTATTTGAGAGTACAAGTTTTGGTTTTGATGTTGAATTTATTGCCTTTCTCATTAAACAGAAGTGAGAAATGACGTCTTGTAGTTTTCATCTGTGTAGTTTCTAGTACAGCTTTTGATTTTTCCTGGTTTACTATTTGATATGGCTTTCTTGTATTTAACAGCCATTTGTTTAAGCACAAGAAGGTTGAATTCTTTGGATATCATATTAGAATTGATATCATAGATGCACCAGGCATTTAATTATTGAATTATTGGCTGTGGGGCACAGGCAGTATTCAAGGATTGGAACTTGAGAACTAGCACTGAGATCTACTTTGCCATTCAGCATGTGTTTGTTGAGTTTCTCTTGGAGGCACAATATAGGGCTGGACCACACACTAGATGCTGTTAATTTATTTAAAATATTTTGTTTTGGGAAAAGGGAAACTGTTACTAAGAAAATAAGGCAAGAAGGCACTTGGATTTTTCTTTGGCTATAGGTTGTTTTGGGCAGATAATCAAGTTGACTCATGTGTGGACCATACTTTGTGAGTCTTGTTAGGGACCCATTGTGAGAAATGGCTCTCAGCATTTTCTGATCTTTCTATGAGAAGCATGGTTTGTGTTTACAAATGCAAAAGACAATGTTAATTGGCATGACTCATTTCTGGAAGAATGGTGTATGCTCTTGGATCTTTAATTCATTGTCTAGTTCTCTTGTTTCTTTAAGACATGCTATTTAAGATGACATTTTGTAGACATAAATTTGATTGAAGTACATGTACACATCTGTGGAAATATCATGATGAAATTCTTTGGTACAATTAATTTATGCTGGTAAAAAGACTGCTTTAAAAAGCATTAGATATAGTCAGGAAACTATTTTTCATAGTAATGTCAGAATTTAATGGATGACATCATTAAAATAGAGAAAGAATCTGAGATCATTTATTAAATTTTACATCAATTATAGCATGTTTATAAAGTTACATAAAATCTTCAGTAATTTGATTTATTTAGGCAAATATTAAATTATATTCACCAAAATACATTAAATAGTAACTTGAAGACTGTCTTACATTAATGTCTGAGATGATAGTCATATTTTGAATACCAAAATGTAGTAAAGATTCTATATTAATTTTTCCTCATGTTTGGTGATCTCAGTTATTCTTTTTATTTCTATGACTATAAAAATTAGAGTAAGTTTTACATATTGCTTACCAAGTGTTAAAGGTTAGCTAGAGAGCTTGCCTTCACCTCTCTAGATCTTCCTCTGCTTCTCTACGCCTACTTCCTGATGCTCCCGGCTTCTTGTAAATCCATCCTTCTCTCTTTGTGCTTAGAAGCATTGGCATCAGGATCTTCAAGTTACCCTTTACAACTCATATTCTCTCACACATTTGTACAGAGTTTCTTTGAAAATAAATCATCCTCATATTATTCTGCTCTGACTAACTCATCTGTTTTCTTTTCTTTTCTTTTTTTTTGTGAACACACTGCACAGAGTGGTTACAATGACATGGGCAGGATAATGCATACATTTCTTATCAAGCATTGCAGCCTCCTCCTTTGTTTACCCTTCACATTCCTTTCCAACCTCCCCCCCCCGCACCAACATTGTAAAGCTCGTTTTCAACATGACAACTTGTACTTCTCATTGTAAAGCTCGTTTTCAACATGACAACTTGTACTTCTCATTGTTGCAACAGGTCCACCTGTATCCTTAAACGACTTGTTTTCACCTGTATCCTTAAACAACTTGTTTTTCCCCATCTCCTCTACAAGTTATACTGATATCAAATATAGTGAAAGCAGGGGTTATACTGTGGGGGGGCATACAAAGCAACAAAGAGATAATCTTATAAATGCGTTTGAAACAAATGCATGAAAGAAAAAAACGTTAAAATACATATCTAAGGGTTCATTTTCCTAACATCACATTATCTGACCTTTTCCGCTTGACTCATACATATACTAGATATTGCAAATAAGGGAAACCATGGGACCTGTGTTTCTTTGGGCTTACTTCACTTAATATAATTTTTTTTCCATTTCCTAACAAATGGGGCAGTGTCATTCTTTCTGATGGAGGCATAGAATTCCATTGTGTATATATACCACATTTTCTTGATCCAGTCATCTACTGATAATTCATCTGTTTTCTGTGGAGACCCAGACTGACTTTTGTTCAAAAGGATACAGAGCTTAGGTGATGACTTTGTTTTGTAAATAGTGAGGGATCTAACAGAGAAGAAAGGATAAAACATTATTAAAAAGAATTATTAAAGCCTCTAGAACAAACACATAATTTTCTTTCTATTCCAGACAGATATGTTTTAGTTATGTCTGGTAAACTTTTGTTTGCTAAGTTTCAGAATCTTCCAATTAGGTGAATTTAGTAATGTACTAACAAGGTTGAACCACAGCAGTTTACATCCACCTCACAGATAAGATAGCATCTTTATACACACATACATTTCTACATACATTTCTTCCAATTGGCCCTGAGATGACCCATTATAATCAGTAGAAACCCTGCTGATGAAATTTTTGAGGATGACTAAGAATTCTGTCAGTACCAATTATAGTTAGAGTATGTTGTTTTTGGCAAGTAAGTAGAAGTATTGTTATATCTGTTATTCATTGTGGTCCTGTCTCTTCTATTCAGAGACTACATGCACTACAGTATTAAAATGTTCTCTAAGCTCTAAACCCTAGTATGTACATGAGCATTGGGAAGGACAAAGGATGTAATCTCTGTTCACTTAGAATTTTCATACTTAGGAATGGTACTGAGGAGTTGTTTCTAGCTTTTGATTTTGAAATAATTTCAGATTGGCTTGAATTTACAATAAATGTATGGAATATCTTGTGTACCATTTTACCAGCTTCAGCAATGATAATATGTTATTATCACAATTTGATGTTTTATTTTAATGAGTTTTTCCAATAATACATCTATCGATGAATTCACATTATTTGAGCTTCAGGAACTAATATTAAAGAAGTCCCAATAAAATAATATTTATTTTAAACTTGGATTTCTTGAGATCCTATTTCTCCTTTTCATTTTGGAAAACAAATTTAAATTTATTTTTAAGTTACCCCCTTTCATTTTTTAAGTTACTAATTAAAAACAGACAATATAATAACCAGCAACAGACTTTTTTTTTTGCTAGAAATAGTAGCTGGGCAGTCAAAATGATGCTTTGATGATAGAATTTTTAGCAATGGCAACCAAGTATTGCTAAATATTTCATTGCTAAATATTAACAGCTAAATATTGCCACATATTTTTATTCCACAGGACAAGTGGATACTATTAATTACACACCAAGGATGCTTTCCTTGCAATGACAAGCTGTATTTTGAGGAAGGTTGTAAAGTTTCTAGGCAGTCTTTGATTGGAGAAAAAAGTCAAGAAGAAATTTCTAAATTTTGTCTTATGATAATACATTTTCCTTATTTATAAAGGTATTTAAAATGTCTGTTTAAATAAGCTCTGAGCTAGTTTATTTCAGGAGAGTGTATTATTTGAATATTTGACAAAGCTCAGATTTCATGGTAATGTCTGGTCATACATACCCTTTGGGCATGCAGGTGTATGCAGTGGGTTAACATCCTTAACATTGAAATACATTTTGAAAGATGTCTTTGAATTGCCAAAAATTTAAAATACAGAGAAGTAATATTTATTTGAAACTAGGCTTTCTTGGGACCCTTATTGGCTCCTTTTTCTAAAGTGTAATCCCATATAAATTTTTCTGTATTTTGTAAAGTAATTCATATTATTTTATGACTATGAAATGACCATTTGTTTGTTCAAATAGCCCTACAAAGCCCAATATGGCCTTAGACAACCAAACTAGTTCATGTACATTCCAATCCTCATTCTTTGAGTAGGTAAGAGCAAGTGGGAAGAAACTGTTTCTAATAGGCCCCGAGCTCTGAACAGGTAGGCCATTCTCAGATTTTTTAACATGATCAAGTGGGTGTTAGCTGATAAACTCATGAAAACTCTCCTAGACACATTAGGCAAAACTAATAATTTTTTAGCTGAGTCATTTGCTAGTTTTCTAGCATTATCTGAAATGTTTGATAGGTTTAAAGTTGGAGAGAAAAAAACCTTTTAGTTGTCTGGAAAAATAGATTATTATGAATTTCTAAAGCTTGATTTATATGACATAAATAAAATTTATATATTAAAGCATATATTTATTTTGCTAGTTCCAAAAACAGACTGGCTAACCTTACAGAAGACTGAAACTTGTTTTAGTCTATCACCAACAAGTCAAAGAATAATTTTCTTTTTTTTTTAACTTTCAGATTTTTAATTAGAATGCTTTACATTTTCACCCCAAAAAAATATTCTGACATCTCCCAGAGTGAATATTACATATAATCTCATGCCCTTTAAACTATTAATAGGATTTTTTCCTCTTAGCACTTTTTTATTAACTTTTCATATATTAAAGACTTTAATCCAAGGAATAATTTTCATGTCACATCACCTCAAATTTGAAATTTTTTTTAATGCTTGTCTTGGTGCTTGAATTCAGGGGCCAGGGGAATGTCCTTTTTTGTTTTTTTCCTCAAGGCTAGCACTCTGCCACTTGAGCCACTTACAGCTTTTTTGGGTGATTAATTGGAGATAAGAGTCTGCCTACTTTTCTGCCTGGGCTGGCTTTGAACTGTAATCTTCAGATCTCAGCTTCCTGAGTTGTTAGGATTACAAATATGAGCCACCAGTACCTGAAATCTTTCTGAAAATCTTTGTATGGAAAAGGGAATTTTATGGATGAAACTAGAGTTCAAAGAGCAGGTTCAATTTTAGGTAATATTTAGTGTGCTTAACGTGGAGCTTAATAATAGATACTACAAAAAGGCTAGCCACTCAGTGGTAGGGCACAGGGAAGATGACTTCTTATCAGGTTCCCTTTCATTCTTCTTATGTATTTAGCTTCCTGAGATTAATACTGCTTATATTGCAAATGGAGAATTGTCTTTTATCAGTAAATCAAGTCTCTGAGATATTGTGATCATTATTTTTAGATGAGTTCACGAAGACTCTCACACTTACGTATATTCTCTTGGGCTACCCAGAAAGCATATATGACCAAGGACCTGAGGAGAGATGGGTGGGGAAGTTGTTCATTCTCTTTTATGGTCACAAATTTAATTCCTAACTTGGCTTGTATGTTGTTGGTTATGAAATAAATAACATAAAGATAGGTAACAAAGAATAAATATGTCACTACTACAAAAAATTCCCACAATTGGATTCAAGGATGCATGAAATAATTGCTTTCCTCTCAGAGTTTATAGTACAGTGAGAAGCATACAAAATCACAATGAACTGGGACAGTAAGGTGGAGTCACAGAAGCAAATTTGTTCCTGAATGTGAGGTAGAGGTTAGATTACTTGATGGCCTAAGCTGTGAGACCCGGAAGGCAAGGGGAATAGGCAGAGGGAAAGGAAGGGAGGTGGGGAGCAGGATGGGAATTTTAGAAGTCACAGCATCAGGATGGTTAGGGAATTGGGTTGAAACACAATTTTGAACAACTGTTGGTAGGAATCTTGTAGTTCTCACACACCTTCATTTCATTCTGTGGGCAAGGGCGATTATTAACTTTGGCTACCATAAGTACCGTAGGCCAGAAAATTATTTGTAATTAAGCTAGGAGACCAGAACCATCTGGTCGGGTAAGTCTAAATTTGTTCCTTTCACTGTAGTGTTTTGTTTGAGACTCTACTAAAGTGAACTGTAAGTTGATCTAGCTCTTCCATAATGAAATATATAATCTCTCTCTGAAAAATGACACTTTTTTTAAACAATTACCATAGAGTTGTGTAACTTGGTGCCCTATATGGTGCTTAGTGTGATACTAGACTTATAGTAAATGGCCAATTACTGTTTTGACTTGAGTTGAACTTATCTCTTGATATCTATCTATCTATCTGTCTGTCTGTCTGTCTGTCTGTCTGTCTGTCTGTCTGTCTGTCTGTCTGTCTGTCTGTATGTCTGTCATTCTGTCTATCTGTCTGTCTGTCTAAAAACTTTACTCAAATGAATGAAACTCTAGGCCAGGACATTCCAAATTGTGCTCTCCTTTAGTTCTTGGTTAGGCTATTCACTGTTGTCAACACTCAGGAGGGTTTTGTTCCCAAGTCTGAAATTTAAAATGTCATCTTTATTACCACCTAATCAGACTCTCCTTTGCATATAGAAGAGAGCTCTTTTTCAAATACATTTGGGCAGAACTTATTCCTTTGTGTTTTCCTTTATGATTCTCCTCTCCCCCCCAAAAATCCTGACAAAGAAAATGCAAATGGTCCTGTGTTTTCTTAAGACTCCATAAAAGCCATCACCACTCAGGGCTTCCTGTGACAACTTTGGAATAATTATGCTATTTCTCACACTTGCTCTTGGCTAGGAAGATGATGACATTTTTTGTTTTTAGTGGTCTTTACTTTCTTTAAAATCTCAACTTGAAATCCATTAAAAAGAAGCCGTGGTTTGTTTGGAGAGGAAATGAGAGATTATTTGGTGCTGATCATGCTGTTAACTGAGGACAGGAGTGAACTGAAATAATATAACCGCTTCTACTGATTACTTTCCACTTGCTAGCCTTTGAATTGTGTCGACATTTATAGAACTTTTGCAAAGCCAATTTTGTGTCAGAAAAATCTTAATTTCAGAAAAAATACACAGAGATAAATCTACGGAAATAATGTTATGACTTTAATGGCTCATTTCCCCCATTGCAATGTGTGTGAGTGTGTGGGGGGGGGAGAGAGACAGACAGAGAGACAGAGACAGAGACAGAGAAAGACAGAGAGACTGAGAAAGAGACAGAGAGAGAGAGGGAGATACTAAAGGACAAGTTGCTTCAGTCATCCCTGGACAAGTTGCTTCACTCTGTCCTGAGTTGGAGTGGCCCCTGTGTGTTTCAAGGGAGGAATCCACCATTTTTCTTGGCAGCCCTTCCAGCTCTCTGTCCATCACAGCCTTTTCCAGACAGCAAGGCTTGTTTTCTGCAGCTGTGCTTGCCCAGATGGTCCCCTGGGCTCATTCTCTCAGGCCTATCCCCATCACGCTTGATTATGTGTGGGCCACAAAGCCATAATTTGGACAGGGATAGGGGGTCGAGTGAGAATGTTGTCAGTTAGTTTAGGATTTATGATCTAGTGTTATATTTTTGCTCTCAGTTAAGCATCCAGGATCCTTGTCACGTGTTTCTTACACAAGAGAGATATAGATAGTACCAACTAGCGTAACAACTTAATTCCACAGTGTCAAACTAGGACCTCCAGGACCCTGTACTAAACTCTCCCTAGTGTGATGACATCATTGTGGGGACCTCATGTCACACATGACATGAGACATTCACTTGACCAGTACACCAAATGTTCTTGGCCTGCACTTTATGCAGGGCTCCATTGGAAAATCATCCATAACTTTCTGGCCGCCGTCATTCCCAAGTCTCTGCTTTCTATAACCTCTCATTCCTATTGAACAGCTGTGCTTCTGATTAGTTTTCTCTAGAGGCATTAACTTTTCAGCACTCTGTACAAGGAAACTTTTGAAGTAATGGGAACAATGGGCCCATCCTTGCTTTGTTCCAGCCAGTGAGTCTGCTGTGCTTCGAAAAAAGTTCTGGAAGGGAGAAATGAAACTAAACAAATCAAGAATTCACTTAAATGCTGCTTCTTTTAAAAAAAAATCTGGAGAATAAGAAAATCACGATTATTCATTCATTCATGGTATGAAATAATCTCTTTTATTTTTGTTTGTTGGTTTAGTGTTAGTGTTTTTAAAACAAGCTTTCTCAGTATAGACCACGCTGGGCTGGAACTGACTGGAACCCAGGCTGCCTTCAACTCTCTCTCTTCCTGCTTAGGTTCCATACATAGGCTCAATCTCATCTTTTCTTACACATATTTCTCGTGTCTAATTTCATTCTATATTTAAGAAGCAGATATTTATTTGTCAGTTCTCTGAAGATGTGAATGAAGTGGATGGCCCTAGTTGCTGGTGTTAACTACATAACCATTTTTAATTCTTTTTTTTTTAACTGACCATTCAGTTTAGGTGACATTCTCTTTTTTAGGTCACATTCTCTTGTTACACACTCTTTGAATGATTATTTCCTACAAAGCATTTGCCATTCATTGTATTAAAAGCTGTCTGCTAAGTATATTTATTACTTGTAAATATTTGTAGATGCTTTTGGATTTTTACATAAGATATTGTACCATCTCTGGCTAACACTTCCATCTTATATAATATTATTCTTTTTTCTTATGTTTTATTCCTCCTATTTATTATTTCCTTGGACCCAAGTGTAAAATTATGATAATAGTAATTATCATTAGGTCTTATATGTTCTCATGGAAATAGTCTTCTGTTATTAATATTAAGCAAGATGTTTGTTATCAGATATTCTGTGGACATCTACTTATCATATTGGGCTATGTCCTCTTCTATTGCAGAAAATTATTATAGTATTAGCATTATATTGTGTCAGCTTTTTTCTCAAGTTAGTGCAATGATGAATTAAAAGACTTACACAAAATTATTTTTCAAATTACAAACCAACCTTTTATGTCTGAAATAAGTTCAATTATGCATAATACATCATCCTTTTTATAACTTGCTGAGTGTTCTTTCCTAAAAATCATATAAGAAATTTTAAACATATCCGTATGAATTAGAATGGTCTCAAAATCATCTTGATGATTTGTCACCAATTTTGTGAATAATGTTATATTGGATTTACAAGACTGAATTATTGAAGTAGTCACTATTTTAAAAAAAAGTTTGCCATAATATTTTCTATACTATGGTTATTAGTAGGACTTCCTTATTTTGTGTTAGTTTACTGGCTAAGTCACAAAGTCTGGAATTTATTTGTGGGGAGAAGGAAAAGTCAGATTTTTATTTATGGATTTAACTTCTTTAAAAATATCAAACTACTTATATTTCAGCTTTCTATGACTCAATTTTATAAGAGTTTGTTTTCTAGATTTGTTTATCTGTTTTATATAAAGTTCCTAAGCTATTGGCACACAAGAGTTCAGAATATACTTAACTGCACTTTTTAATGACAAAGACTTGGAATAATACATGCATTTTCATTTCTGACATTATTTGTATATATTTTAAGTTATGTACTCATTTAGATTTGCAGCCTCAGGGTTGTATATTCAGTGAAGGCTGGACTTGAACTTACTATTTTCTTGTCTTAGCCATTATAAGTATATACCATCATGTCTGGCCCGTTTTTATTTCTTCATAAATCTCTTCAATAAGTTATCAGCCTTACTAGTTTTAAATGAAACCAAATGTCTGGAAGAGAAAAGAAGGTATGAGTAGCTTAGCTCTGTAAAAAATTCAATAAAGGGAAATATTTGGAAATATGGATCAAGTTGAAGGAACCAATGAGAATTCTGAAGATTTCACTTCCTAACTAGTTATGGCCCTTGACATTACTAGGCTTAATGTATTCATATGAGAAAAAAACTATGTGAATACAATTAATGGAAATAGATTTTACGATAAGAATTATAATTTTAGAGATAATTATGGAAATAAGAATTATAATTATATAGAGTGACATACTCCTTATCATCACTACTGTACTGAGTCAAGGAGAGAGCTGTCGCCCAAGTTTTTTTCTTTTTCCTACCATTCTCTCTTCTACCAGGACCCTTCTGTTATTAACTAGCATAAAGCAGTTCTTTTCTGTTATTGTTAGTAATCCTCCTGTTATCAACAAAAATATGTAGTATTCCCCACTACGAAGACCTAGACCTTGACTCTCTATCTCAAGGCCAAGAGGTAGAGTTTATGCATTTTTCTGTTCCCCATCACCCTAAAGCCAGGACCTATTATGGTGAAAGTACATAGTAAGGCCTACTAAATACATTTTTTTTTTGTCGGTCATGGGGCTTGAACTCTGGGCCTGAACGCTGTTCTTCAGCTCTTCAGCTCAAGGCTAGCACTCTACCACTTGAGCCACAGCACCTCTTGTGATTTTATGAGTGGTTTATTGGAGATAAGAGTCTCACGGGCTATCCTGCCTGGGCTGGCTTTGAACTGAAATCCTTAGATCTCAATCTCCTGAGTAGCTGGATTACAGGCATCGGTGCCCAGCTACTAAATACTTTTTGAATGAGTAAATGATCTCAAAAGGGCAACCCCTCCTCTTCCAACAGTAATTCTGTTCTCTGCACCTTGAGACAAATGTTCTTCACAAAAATCTTTTGTTTTCCCCTCAATTATGACTATATAGGTCTATGATGGTCTACTCATTAGAATTTCTTGTCAGGTCAGCAATTTTTTTCAAGGTCTAGTTCTTGGTTTTCCATTATAAACTAATGTTTGGGCATTATCATTCTGAAAATTTCAGATAAATTTGCTTTCGTTATTTTGATTTTTTTGTTTTGTAAGTTTGTGTCAGTTTGTCTGGATCCTTTATTTTCAAAATTAAAGCACAAATTCTACGTTTCTTTTTTTATTGTGAAAATACTGTACAGAGGGGTTACAATTACATGGGCAAGATAATGAGTACATTTCTTATCAAGCATTGTAGCTTCCTCCTTTGTTTCC
>NW_012267257.1:14099596-14114866 GCF_000151885.1 Dipodomys ordii | reverse complement strand
CTTTGCCATGCAGAAGCTCTGCAATTTCATGCAATCCCATTTGTCCAACCTTTCTTTGATTTGTTGTGTTTCTGGGTCTCTATTAAGAAAATTTCGGCCTGTGCCAAGGAGACCTAGGGTTTCTTCTATTCCATCCTGTAATGTTTTCAGAGTGTCTGTTTTGACTCCAAGGTCTTTGATCCATTTGGAGTTGATTCTGGTAGTTTTCTACAAGTAGTTAACCAATTTTAAAGCACAAATTCTATAATGAAAGTTGTCTGAAACCACTTAGCTACTGAAAATTAGTTTGGATTAACTGTAGTTTTTCAGACCAGTGGCCCTAATTGTGTCTCCATAATCTTATATTTAGGCTTTTGAATTAAGCTTTTTTGTTTTTATCAAAATACAAGGTTTTCCCACGTCACCACCCTCTTACAAGATGCCAAAAGTAAAGAAGTATGAGTCATAGGAAAATGAAGAAGGAATGTCTCAATTATTGGGATGGGATGACTACTCTCATCTAACAAAACTCTAATTTCCTTTCTTGAATCATTTCTTCCCTGTGAAATAACTACAACTATAATAGTAACCAGGGGTGTGTGAGTGGGTAGGGCAAGGAGATGTGGGAGAGGACTAGAGAAAAAGAGAGCGCGAACCTTCTGTCATTTCCCTCTGTGAATATATTTATTTGGTTAGGTTTGTGGGAAGGGTGAGAATCTTCCAGTGTCTAAGGTGCTTGTGGTGGCGAAGGGGAGCATTGCAGCATGCCATGCCAGTGATTTTGCCTGCGGTGGGAATGTGTTAGTAATAGAATGCAGCCAGATGTTGGAAACCAGTAGATTGGTCTCAGGATTCTCACTTTGAGAGATTCTTTCTTTTTATTTTTGATAAATAGAATCCTGAATTTGATCTTCTAGATTTCAGGTGGAGCTTTGAATTTTTTTCTGAATCAAAAGGAGGCAGGGGTGGGGGAAAAAGAGAGAGACAGACAGATGAACAGACAGAGACAGAGAGAGAGCGGGGAGAGAGGGGGGAGAGAGAGACAGAGAGAAAAATGATGGCTCTTACCACAAAGTAGACTCATAGGCATTAAATACAAATTCTCTAAGTATTTACCCATTTGAATTTAAAATACTTATTATTATAATCTTTATAAAGAAAAAGATCTCTCAAGGTAAAAACACAGATCTTTCAATATAGCTTTCATGATATTGCAAATTGTTTTTCATGAGTCTACATTAGATTTTTGGTATGTCCTGTTGAGGTAGCTGTAAGTTCAAATAATTATTACGGACTACTTAAAATTTGTTTTTCTACTGTCTTTGATTTTCTTGTGACAACATTTGAGGAAAGTGGGATTTTCCTGCCAAATCTTTCTCTCTTTTTTTTTTTGTTATAGTACTGAGGTTTGAACTCAGAATCTCAGCTCTTGTTTGCCTGTTTTGCTCAAAGTAGATACTCTACCATTAAAGCCATACCTCTGCTTTCTTCTGGTTATAATCTGAGATAAGAATCTCATGGATTTTTCTGCCTGGATAGCTTCAAATCCTGATCCTCAGGTCTCAGATTCCTGAGTAGTTGGGATTATAGGAGGAAGCCACCAGAACCTGGCTCTAAACCTTAATTAGTAGAATGGTGCCATATACTTTCTTTTTATTTCTGTTGGATTTCTATTTTCCCTCTTTCTTCAGGAATAAAATCAAAATGTAAAAAGCCTAGAATTTGGTGTAAGCTCCAATAAATTAAATAAAATAATATGCTGAAAATAACCTCATTCATCCTTTGTAAATGAAACATAAAAATTTTATGTGTGGTCTGTATTGATGCTATTTTCAGTTATATGTGACCAGGGTTAACTATTTCTATTATTATGTTACCCTTTCATTGGGCATTAGTTACTGCTATAGTATGGAGATGGATTGGGTGTGCATCTCAAAGATTCATGTGTGGGAAACTCGGTGCTCACATGGTGATGTAAGAAGTGGTGTTCTCTTTAAGAGGTGGAGCCTGTGTTTCAAGTGGATATTGGAAATACCATAGTGAATCCCCTTTCTACTATAAGTGTACAGCAAGGATGAAGTAGAATAGAATAAGATAAGACAAAAAATCTCTCCAATGAAGAGATGGAGTGTAGTTGGTGGTCATTACATCCCTGAAGGTGCATTGGAAGAGATGAAGGTGGTTCTAATGGAAACCTGGTTATTTATTGTGGGACAAATGTACAGCTGCCCCCTTTTTTGCAACATTCCCACAATGATGCTGGTCACTGTGACATTGTTCAACTGGAAGAGCCCAGGCTGGAGCCAGCGCTGGAACCAGCGCTTGGCTGTCTGCACTTCCAGCTTTCAAAATTGGGAGCTTAAATAAGGCCTATGGGTACCCACCTGCAATCCCAGCACCCAGGAGGTGAAGCAGGAAGACCAGGAGGAGGATCACAGAGTCAAACGGGGCTACGTAGTAAGAACCTGTCTCAAAAAACAAAAACGAACAACAAGAACCTGAAAAAAAGTGGGAGCCAAATAAACCCCCTTTCCTTATAAAGTACTTAGCTTTTGTTATTCTGTTGCGCTAATGGAAAACGGGTTATTCACTTATGTTTTCTTACCTTTCATGTTTCATCAAAGAGTTCTCTTCCTATTCTAGTTCCTGGTAGTTCTTGGTAATAACCCTTGCTTGGTAGGTTCATTCAAAATAGAGTCCTTCAAGTTAAAGGTTAGATTAGAGAAGTTTTCTGTCATTTTTCATTGTTAAATTAAAATCTTCTTTGGCCTAAGAAAAGACCAGATTTCTAATTCTAAATTACATCAAATAAAGGGATTGACATGCTATAAATATGCCTCAAGAATGCTTGGGTTTTCAAAGACAGAATGAATATAACTTCCATTAATGGGTTTCCAAATAGCATATAAGCCAATTAGTCTTCTTGTTATGCAATGATGATCCACATTATAAAAGTTCTTTTCAGTTTTGTCCCTTTACATTTGTCATATTAAACCCATTAGTCAAAACTGTTTTCTAGCATGTGCTTGTGATATAATATAATATGCTTCATAAAAGTAATCCTTATGCGTTTGATGCTTATAATGAAACATTAGTTTGATTCTTTGGTTTTAGCTAATACATTTGAGATTTTTCTTTTCTTTTTTTCATTACTAAAGGGATGTTCTATTATACTGCTTTCTTTTACATGGTTTATGCTCTTGTTGCATTAGTTTCCCAAAAGTAATTAGATGTATTTATAGCACTTTGGAAAATAATGGCTGTACCTGAAGAAATTTAAGTTTCTTCAAAAATACTGATAAACTAACAAAGGAGGAGGCTGCAATGCTTGGTAAGAAATGTACACATTATCCTGCCCATGTAATTGTAACTCCTCTGTACAGTATGTTCACAAATAAAATAAAATTAAAAAAAAAGAAAAAAAATACTGATAAACTGAGTATGGGTGGCTCTCACCTGTAATCTGCGGTTCTCAGGAGGCTGAAATCTGAGGATCATGGTTCTCAGCCAGCTTGGGCAGGAAAGTCCATGAGATTATCTCCAACTAACCACCAAGAAGCTTGAAGTAGGACTGTGGCTCAAACATTAAATACCATCCTTGAGCAAAAATGCTCTGGTACAGTTCCCTGGCCCTGAGTTCAAGCCCCAGCACTGGTACACACACACACACACACATACACACACAGTTGACAAATATTGAAATCAATATAAGGGTTATTTTTGGTGGGGGGGGGAGAGGGAAGTGTTGGAGCTTGAAATCAGAGTTTGGGTGCTGTCCCTGAACCTTTTCACTCCAGGGTGACACTCTACCACTTTGGCTTTTTTGTTGGTTGTTTGGAGATAAGAATCTCATGACTTTCCTACTCAGCCCGACTTTGAACCTAGATCCTCAGATCTCAGCCTCCTGAGTAGGTAGGATTACAATTACGAACCACTGGCACTCAGTAGAGTGTGAGTTTTAACTAAAAACAGCAGTCCTATACCTGTTATCTCTACCTGAAGTTATATAAAACAAGATCTTTGTTTCCCTATTTATTGTTTTCTTCTGTAGCACTTTTATTTCCATGAAAGAAAAGACTTTGTTTTGTCCACATGGCACATAGTAGGCTGACAACAAATGTTGGCTGGCTATATTAACTTACTAAAAAAAGATTCTTTTTTTTGGTGTCTATGACGTTTGAATATCTAGGCTTTGGGGATGGAGCAGTGACTAGGCTGAAATCCTGGCTTGCTCTAGAGTTTAAGTTCTTTTAAACGGGAAGAGAGACAATTCCCTAACATATATATGAATATGTAAGTAAACATGTAAAAAATTGATGGTGAAGTGTGATACGAAGAATAAAAAGTAGTGAATGGGGACGGAATTTGGTGTGAGAATTGCTGCCATGGGGGGCAATTTAGAGAAAGCCTCTCAGAGACAAATCCTCTGTCAGTTGATGGCTGTAGCATCAAGAAGGCTACCAAAAGAAGCGGAAGATCTGATCACTGAGCATAGGTGGTTAGAATCTGACGACAGGATAATATATATTATATCATATTATGGTACTATATGATATTCATATCATATGTGTGATGTATAATGATGGTGGCAGGCATTCAGTGTGGTCACAGTGCCTGTAGAATGAAGCACAGGCAATTCATTTATTAAGTAAGTAATATACAAGTAGGGCGGAGGGCGACTATAGATGGATAGAAAACGAGTCTGCTTGGGAATATTCCTGCCAGATTTAGGACTTTTGGTTTCAGCCAATAAATGGTGGGTGATGGTTGTCTTTTTTTTTTTTTTTTTGTCTGTCATGAGGCTTGAACTCTGGGCCTGAGCCTTGTCCCTTAGCTCTGTAGCTCAGCTCAAGGTGAGTGCCCTACTATTTGAGCCACAGCACCATTTCTGGTTTTCTGGTGGTTTATTGGAGATGAGTTTCATGGACTTTCCTGCCCAGGCTGGCTTTGAACTGTGATCCTCAGGTCTCAGCCTCCTGAGTAGCTAGGATTATGGGCATGAGCCACCGGTGCCTGGCTGATGGTAGTTTTTAAATATGTAAAGAGAACAGATATGTATTCTGTAAAGAGAGCAGACAAGAGCATGGAAACTGAGGAACATGCATTTGATAGAATTTGAAATCAAATATTACTTGACCTCAGTTCAATTTAAAACTTTGTTTGCCCAGCCTGAGAAAGAAAAAGAGTTCTTTGGATTAAATTCTTTTTTAAACATAGGACTATGTTGATAGACAAAATTGTAAGAAGAAAAGAATAAATAACATCTAGCGGTAAAAATTGTGGCTGAGATTCTCCAGTGCAGACAAAGACAAAAGTAAAGATTTATAAGCTGGGATTTATGGAATTGCTGTAATTGTGACGGAGACACCCAATTTGTCTGTGAGTACTTGTGTTTCTCAATTTAGTCCACTTGGTGTCATTTTTTACATGTGTTTCCTCAAAGCGGTTATTTTTTTTCATTCACAGGCAGTGGTGATGACTCACTTCATCCCTTTTGGGTATTAGCGGCTCTTATTTCATTCAGGAGATTTTCTGATTCACCAGACAGTGTGTAAGACATTACTGTCTAGTTGGAATTTGTCTGGGGGAAAATGGGTAAGTCAATATATCAGCATTGTTTGTATTATCACCACATACACATTTTACTTAGTAAAATCTGAAGTTAGTTTGCTAGGGTTACAGTAACAGATCACCAGAGATTTAGGTAGGTTAAACAAAAGAAGTAGAGCATATCACAGTGCTGGAGGAGGGAAGTCCAAGGTCAAATGTAATCAAGGTTGATTTCCTTCTTAGTACTAATAGATACTGGTCTGCTCTATGCCTTTTTCCTTAGTTTTAAGATGACAGTCTTTCCCCTGTATCATTCATTGTCTTTCCTCCATAGGTTTCAGAATTTCCTCTTGTAAGTATCAGAATTTGTCAGAATTTGTTCTTGTTAACTTTTTGTTTGTTTGGCAGGACAAGGCTTTGAACTCAGGGCCTTAATTTTATTCATTTTACTGTGATTGTCTTTTGAAAGGCCCCATCTCCAAATGGCATCTTATTTCAGCACTGTGGGTCATTCTAGCTGGAGTGAAGTAATATGTAACTGTGGTTTTGATTCCCATTTCCTTGATATTTAGTGATGAACAGTTTTTCACATATCTGTTGTCTATTTGCATGTCTTCTTTTGGGAAATATTTGTTCAGGCCTTCAGCATATTTTTAATTAGGTTATTATTTATCATTATTATTAGCTATTGAGATGTTTGATTTTCTTATGTTTTTCTGGATATTAACTTCTTATCAGATTATAGCTTACAAATTTTTTCCTCATTGTTTAAATCATTCACTCACTTTGTTGACAGTTTCCTTCATTGTACAAAAAAGCTTTATGGTTTGATATATTCCCACTTTTTTGCATTTGTTTATTGCCTGTGCTTTTGGGATATTAGCCACAAGATTCTTGCCAAATTCAGGATCATAAATACTTCCCCTATGTTTTCTTTTACTGGTTGCATAGTTTCTTGGCATACATTTAAGTTTTAAGTCCACTTTGAATTGATGTTTGTAGAGAAGCCACATTCTTTTAAGTGTGGAAAAAGAATTTCAAACTAAATTCTGCATCATCCGGTTTTCCCTAGCAACATCCTTTCCCCAGTGTAGCCAGTAATAATGTGTATTTCAAAACACCTAAAGGATGGTATTTTGAGAGTATGAGAATGTCATATCGAATCCCATAACTTTTCATAATTATGTGTCAATTAAAAATAAAACTTAAAAAATCCCGAGTTGCTTAAGGAGACATTTAAACAATCTGGTAAAAAATTAATACTTTAGGGTTGTGTCCAATTGACTAGAAGAATGATACATGACTAGTTAATTGTCCACTTGATTTTTTTCAAATATTAATTATCTGAAGTGTTATCGTCAATTTATACACTTGATTTTTTTTTATTGAGAATTCAGGGCCTGGGCACTGTCCCTGAGCCTCTTTGTGTTCAAGGATAGAGCTCTACAACTTGACCTACAGCGCCATTTCTGGTTTTTGAGTGATTAATTGGAGATAAGAGTCTCACTGGACTGGCTTTGAAACAATACCTTCAGATCTCAGACTCCTGAGGAGCTAGGATTATAAGCATGAGCCAAAGGTGCTCAGCTATCCACTTTAGTTTTTAATATTAACTATCTGAAATATCCTTGTTAACTTATTCATCTGCTTCACTTGAGCACAATATAGACAGAGCTATTATGAAGGAGGCTAGCTTTGAATTTGCTCACTTTTACCCATTCCTTTCTTTCTCACTACATTTCCCTCCTTTCTTTCTCCTTCCATCCTTCTCTTTTCCTTTTTTTCCTCATTCCTCTTCCCTTTCCTTTGCTTCCAGTTTAGCATTTTTGGAAATGAAGCTCCAGGTCTCATTTCACATAAAGAACCCAGTTTGAACTTGATCCTCAGGATGAGAGGAAATCACTGGTGACGTAAAAACTTTGTGGAGGAAATCACTGGTGACGTAAAAACTTTGTGGAGAAAATCAGTTTTACAGGAGTGATAAATTCCCTTCTGCTCAACCACCTCTGTTTATCTGATCTTCAAATGTGACTGTAGTGGTTTATGAGAGGGAGGTTAATTTATAAAGATATTAATTTATAAAGATATTAAACTTGACCTCTGTCTCTGATCATTAACATTAATTAGTATCAATAGTTTTGGCTACTAATGCATCTTATTATTAATAGTGGGATTGTTATGTTAATGTAATCTCAGCTACACTGAAGCAAATCAAATAAATTAGGAAAGAAATAATGTTGGTGTTCTTTCTTTTACGAAGCAAACAAAAATTCTCTTTAAGCAAAGAGCTCCTCTTGCTACATTTTAAAGTAAATATGTTACACCAACATTATCAGGAAAGATATATTTTACATAAAAGAAAGATGGCAGGTGGTGGCTCAAATCTGTAATACTGCCTATTCAGGAAGCTGCGGTCTGGAGGATAAAGGTGGGAAGCTAGCCTAGGCAATAATGTGCAAGAGACTCCATCCCCACCAGAAAGATGGGCTGAAGACCCATAGAATGCCAGCCAAGTAAGCCAGCTGAGCAAGATCCAAGCCATGAGTTCAAATTCTTGTACTAGCGGGGGGGTGGGGAGGAGGGGAGAATAATCGTTCTACTAAGGATAGTTATAGTATATGAAATGTAGTAATCTATTTTTGGGAAGTGTACAATTTAATAATAAGTCTCTACTCATGCAATAGTAAGAACTTTTCAAATCGACAAGACATCTGTTGCCCCAATAATATAGATCCACTTTAATTTTTCTTGGTTAATAGTGTTTGTCTTTTCTTTTCTAAATATACCTGAAAAAATAGTGAATTGCAAAAATAGAAGGTTAGACAGTGGTATTATGCTTCTGAATAATTTTTTAATTTATGAATCTTAATTGGAATTTCTGCCTTCAGTCTGATCAGGGAAAGAGGTATTGCATAAAGAAGCTTTCCACGAAGATGCATATATATATATATATATAGATAGATAGATAGATATAGATATAGATATCTAGATATATCTCTATATATCCATGTGTGGTGCATATATGTGCAAATACACATACTCAATGTAGTTTTTGAATGTCATGACTGCCCTTCACAATAAAAAAAAGAAAATGTGGTATATATATATACAATGGAATTCTATGCCTCCATCAGAAAGAATGACATTGCCCCATTTGTTAGGAAATGGAAAGGCTTGAAAAAAATTACATTAAGTGAAATAAGCCAGGCCCAAAGAAACATAGGCCCCATGGTTTCCCTTATTTGCAATAACTAGTATATGTCTGAGACAAGCAGAAAAGGTCAGGTAAGTTGATGTTAGGTGAAATTAACCCCAAGGTAAGTATTCAAATGTTTTTTTCTTGCTTACTATTGTTTATAACATATTTATAAGATGATTTCTTTGTTGCTTTGTATGTCCCTCCCCCACAGTATAACCCCTACTTTCACTGTATTTGATGTTGGTATAATTTGTGGAAGGGAAGGGAAAAAACAAATTGTTTAAAGAGGAATACAGGTGGACCCATGCAGCAATGAGATATACAAGTTGTTCTGTCAAAAAATGAACTTTACAACTTTGTGGGGGGAGATGGTAAGGGATGGTAAGGGGAAACAAAGGAGGAGGCAACAATGCTTGATAAGAATTGTACTCATTGCCTTTATTTTAGTATCCACAGTCCTCACCATCACTCTTTTCCCTACTACTGCAATTATCTTTTACTACTTCCCCATCTGAATCCTTTACCCTAGTTCTCTAAATTTGTTATGCTGTCCCATATCTCCGTGATCTTATTTATATTGTTATTTTCTTTATTTGTATTATCTTTCAATCTTTTTTCTAGCATCTTCTCGCTGTGTTTCCTTCAGAATCAGCTTTGATGTCATTGCTTCTTTAAAGTCATAACTAATCAACCTGGTTTAATCGACACTATGGTTAGCAAAGTTCAGGAAGTACTTAGTATAGTGCAGTAAATGACAAAATTCACTGCTTCTTTCTTTCCTTCTTTCTTGGAAGAGGTCAACTGGAGTTTATCACACTGAAGTTTATTATTTACAAAAGTTGGATGGAAACTCATTTCTTTTTTCATTTGCTTTAGAACTTTCTTGACTTACAAAACAAGCTGTGCAGTAGTGCTGATGGTAATGTTCAGTATCTTGATCTGGATAGTGGCTCATGAACATAACCACATAAAAGTTCATGACTTTGTGCTCTTAAATATGTGTGTTTGACTAAGTACAAATTTAGTTTATCTTTTGTTTTAAAAAATACATGAAAAAACGAGGTGCTTGTGGCTCATGCTTCTAATTATAGCTACTTAGGAGGCTGGGGCATGAGGATTGTGATTTGAAGCTGGCCTGGGCAGAAAAATCTGGGAAATTCATAATTCCAGTTAACCACCAAAAAGCCAGAAGTGGAGCTATGGTTTAAGTGGCAGAGTGTTACCTTGACCTAAAAAGCTCAAGGACAGTATCTTGGCTCTGAGTTCAAGCCTTATGACTGGCAAATACAAAACTAATATTTTTGTCTTTTCTTTATAACTATAAAATTTATTCTACCACATTTTATGTGCTATCTTTTGTTTGTTGAATAGAATCATGGCACCTTGATTCTAGAGCCCAACTCTAACTGTTGTAGAATAGGGCACATTTAGCTTTTAGGGAAAGAGGCCTTTTTACATTTTAACATCTCATTAGGCAATGAAATAATAATGTAGGAGAGAAGCCATTTCCTACTTTGTTATATTTCGTCCATGTCTTACATCTTCCCTAAATATGTTTTAAATTGTGTCAGGTTTTGATATCCTTGTTACTAGTAACACTTCAATGTTTCTCAGTTTTTCACTTGGGATAGTACTTACTTTTTCAGTCATTGCACTATATGATCTGTAAATTCTCAATCCCGAGGGTTTGTTATTTTACTTGAGGTAGTTTTCATAGAACTGCTTCCACTCCTGACCAC
Source organism: Dipodomys ordii (assembly GCF_000151885.1). Lineage (NCBI taxonomy): Eukaryota > Metazoa > Chordata > Mammalia > Rodentia > Heteromyidae > Dipodomys > Dipodomys ordii. The sequence goes on along the minus strand of NW_012267257.1, from coordinate 14,104,399 downwards.
TCTTTCAAAAGGAGGTCATCTTTAAAAGTGGATTTGCACATATGAACAGTTTGTTTGTTATTGTTCCTCCAGCACTTGAGAGTACTAGGCACATAACTGATACATAAGCATAGTATTAGTAATAATAGTATTAATAGTTATACAGGTATTGACAATGGAATGAGCAAAGTGACTAAAACACTGCTAAATGTAACACATCTGCTCCTAGATATGCTGTAATTCACAAATCAGATGCAATGGTCCAAGTCTGAATGTTAGTTTTAAGAACGATTTAAGATATAGGGAATCAAGTTTTAACTTGATTCCATCTTTAGTTTACCATTTTAATTAATTCACAGAAAGAAGCAACACCATATAAATGCCATATAAAAACTACAAACACCATGTAAAATGGTGTCATAAAATATAAGATGATGTCATTTTACACTTTGCTCAAGAATTTAAAATATATTTCATAGAAACATTTTAATATGTTTGTAAGTGGAAATTTTTATAAAATCTTAAGTCTGAATGTTTAAAATATGACTTAAAAACAAAGAGCTGTTTATCCTTCAACCTAATTCATTATTAGTATACCTACTACAGTGAGTTATGTTCTGGAAATCAATTTACAGTTTTATAGAGATGGAAAGAAGAGGTGACAATTACAGACTAGACTAAAACCGTTTGAAAAGAATTCATCATTCATTGATGATTGCCTTTTGAATCAATCTTTCTTCTAAAGCTTCATTTCATTTTGTCATCTTTTGCCATTTTTTCCAGTCCTCTATTTGAATTGCATAAAGGCTGTAATTTGGGAAGTTTCAAATAAATTGTCTGATTAGATCAACTAAAAGAATCAAGAAAATCTGGTTAGCTAAGGAGAAGAACTTAAACTAAATGTATGATTGAAGAAGTCTTGATTTTGAAACTTTTACTGGGCATATTTAAGAGCTTTTTTTCCTCCCTGTGGGCTATATTATATTTGGGCAAGCATGAATATTAAAATAACTTTGTCAAAAATAAAGGTTTTTATAGTGAATGTGACCAAGTTTACTTAAAATTGGTCTCCATTTATAGAGAAGGAAAACTGGAAATACATAGGAGGATAAGGAGAATATAGTTGTTGTTGTCCTCTTCCTCCTCCTCCTCCTCCTGTTCCTTTTTCTTCTTCCTCCTCCTCCTCTTCTTCTTTTTTCTTCTTCTTCAATTCCTACTGTGATTGTAGGTGGAAAATGATGGAAGGTTGACACAGATACATTGTACAAGTTAATATGTTGAACTAAAACTCCTTTGTACAACTATTTAAAGATAAAAATAATCCTACTATGCCTTTATAAAATGAAACTTCTCAAATTAGTGGTTAATCTCTTTCCATTGATGTTTTTTATTATTTTTAAGTAGTTGTACATAGGAGTTGTAATTCAATATTTTTAAGTAGTTGTACATAGGAGTTGTAATTCAACAAGGCAGTTGATGAATACAATGCATCTTGATCAGTGTCACTCTTTAAAAAAAATCATTCTGCCCCATCCCTTCCATCTCTACCCCTTCCTCAATTTTCTTAAATATTGAATTTTATGACTACATGCACCCCTCTTTTCTCTCTTCTTGCTCTTAAAGTTAATGAATTAACAGGACTTGGCACTGTGTGAAAGAAACATAGGCCCTTCACGTATTATTTCTGAGAATCAGAAATAAGAACACCTTTTGTGCTTCCTGTCACAGAAAGAAAACAACAATTGTTGAATCCACTCAGTTGTTAAAGTGTGGTGACGAATACTCAGCTTTCAAACTTGGATGAATTGGAAAGAAATACTGTTTTTACTCTGCTGTAGTCCATGTATCATAAAATAAGAAAGTGTACTCTAAGTTACATTCTTAGATGCAATAAAGTGATCTAAACCTGTATCTTAACTAGATTTTGCTCAAGTATAAAATTCATAGAGCAAAGCATAGCTACATTACTGGGCCATGGAAGGATTGTTATTATGGCATTAGAGTAAGTCTTGGTTGGCTGAGGAATTAGAAGTAAATCTAGGACTCTAGCACTAAAAGTATGTGTGTGTGTGTGTGTGTGTGTGTGTGTGTGTGTGTGTGTGTGTGCTTGTGTTTTAAAAACTTGAGATTTTAAAATTTATTTTTACTATAATCAAATAATGATAAGAAAGTAGGAATGATGCATTCTTTCCTTTTTTCTAATAGTATTGAAAGTAAGAATGAAGTATAGCCTGTTTGGAGTATTTGAACACCATGTAGATCTTAGACATTACTATTATTTTTTTGCCAGTGCTGATAATAATATTCAGTAATCACATCATTTATAGTTTCTGTCCTAGTTATGTTTGTTATGATTATGGAGACAAAGACATGATAATTGGCCAAACTATACCTATTGTCACAGTTGTATTTCTCAAAGGCAATTGTTTCTGGAAGAAATGTAGAAAGAAAAATATATTTCCTCCCAAAAGTGAGAATATATTTGCTGGGTATATATAACCAGTATATCTGATTAAAATTGGGCTAGATCTTTATTTTTAAGAAAATGCAATTGCTGGGCACTGGTGGCTCAAGTCTATAATCCTAGCTACTCAGAAGTCTGAGATCTGAGGAACGTAGTTTGAAGCCAGACTAGACAGGAAAGTTCATGAGACCCGTACATCCAATTAAACATGAAAACACCAGAAATAGAATTATGGCTCAAGAGGTAGGAGCACTAGCCTTGAGCAAAAAAGCTCAAAGACAGTGCACAGGCCCTAAGTTCAAGCCCCAGGACTGGCACACACACAAATGTAACCCCGCCACATTTATTTATTATGAAGTTAGGTTTTCTAGGTGCTAGGATTTGCAGAGAGATATAGAAAAATTAAGAAATGTGCTAATTATATTGTTTCCAACCTTATAAGATGAAATAAGCCTATATTTAACATTTGATGAAAATTTCTTATTATCATTGTCTAGCATTCATACCCAACGAAAACTTCTTACAAAATCTGAGAATCTCTGAGTTGGTTTCCTCATTAGGCTACCTTAATTTTCTGACATTTTATTGGTCCATGAATTCTAATGATTGCTATGTTTTGCTTCATATGTAAAATAGTTGTTTTAAATAATTGCTATACATTGCAAAACATTTTTTATTATTCTTAAATTTTATTGGAAATAACTTTAAAGCTAGTTTAAACTTATCTCCAAGGTTATGATCTCTTAGAGGAATGAACTACATGTTTCACTTTATCATATGTCCAAAGTATCATGACATGCATAAGTGATATTATTTTTCCATTAAAAGTCAGAGACATTACTAGGAATTATGGCATTTTTATATAAATTTAACAATAGTCATATGAAATGAAATGACAGTTTAATTGTATGAAGAAAATAATAAAATTTTAATTGTAAGATTATATAGTGTAAATGAAGTAAAGTTTAAGATTACACTGTCTAAAAAAAGTAAAACATTTCAAATTTTTACCAAAGAAAATGACATCCAAGTTTTTTTAAATAAGTTTTTTTTTATTCTGAAAATACCGTGCAGAGGGGTTATATGGGCAAGGTAATGAGTACATTTCTTATCAAGCATTGTTGCCTCCTCCTTTGTTTTTTCCGTACTATCCCAACTATCTCCACGATTACGTTCCCCCTCTTATCCACCCCTCCCCCACCAAAGTTGTAAAGTTCGTTTTTTGATATAGCATTTTGTACATCTCAACATCCAAATTTTTAAGACTACTGAAATATTAGTTTTTTTCTTTCATCTTTATAGATAAAATACTGCTTATTCTGAATATTGTTGAAAGAGTAATTATGTATATAATTATATTGGATTACTGTCAATCATTTGGACTGAGTCAAAATTATTTTTCTTTTTAATATTGGCTGCAAATTTCACTTTTTGAGAATTTCTAATAATGTAAATTTTTCTATCATATGGCATCTAGATAATAACAGGCAGTCAGTCTGTGTTTTTGTTAGTTGATCTAAAAAGTTAAATGAGTAAGGTACAGCAAGCACCAAGCTCAAAGAAGGAAGATTCACGGTGAATTTTCTCTTGCAATTCCCTCTTATTCCCAATCCCATACATTTCCCAAACTTCATAATGTTGCTGCAGGAATTCCCTGTTGAGTTCCTTTATTGAATCCTCCAGGTTTGTTGATTCTTGTACTGATTTGCAAGAGAATATAATGGAGAAGGCAGGAATTAAGAGCTCATGGAAGTAAGTGTTGTAGGGTTGATCAGGATGTATCATTTCCTATACCCTGTCCATTATGCTTAAGAGCTGCTAAAACCCTATTTTATTTCAATGAAGTACAGTATATTCAGGGAAAGATTCTAGTGGAGTAACTCCTTTGAAAAAGAACTTAGAATTTAACAAAATGAATAACACGAAGCTGGTGATGTCAAGAGGAGGGGAACAGATGAATGAAGAGAGGAAGTGTGGGAAAATGCAGTTATGATATTCAATGTACATATGTGAAAATGGAGCTAGGAAAATTGAAGGGATGACTGGGGGGCTTGAGAGAGATGAGGGAGAGTGATAAAAGGCGTGACGTTGATCAAGATGCATTGTACTCACACACCGAAATACCAAATTGAAACCCCTTTTTACAACTACTTAAGGATAATACTATCAACAACAATAATAAAAAGATCTGCTAAAACTTTTGCCTCCTATAGCCATCTAATCTTCGATAAGGGAGCTAAAACAATAGAATGGAAGAAAAACAGCCTCTTCAGTAAATGGTGCTGGCAAAATTGGTTAACTACATGTAGAAAACTAAAGCTAGATCCTTATATATCACCCTGCACCAGAATCAACTCCAA
>NW_012267257.1:14022339-14098371 GCF_000151885.1 Dipodomys ordii | reverse complement strand
GCTGGTAAGGGATGGGAAGGATAAACAAAGGAGGAGGCTGCAATGCTTGGTAAGAAATGTACGCATTATCCTGCCCATGCAATTGTAACCCCTCTGTACAGTTTGTTCACAAATAAAATAAAATAAAATTAAAAAAAAAACTTTTGCCTCCATAAACTTTCACTTGAGTGTTGAAGCATGGTATGTTGATGGAAAGCTTCCTTCCAAATGATAAATGATGTTCTTTCTCCAGCTCAGGTTTTTTTTTTTTTAAATTCAGAGCTAGCTTAATCCTAAGAATTTAGCCATAATTATAATGACTCTGTTCACCTTGTGCAATTAACTGGATAATTACTTTGGCTAACCTTTTCCCCCATATCATTCAGAAGGGGACAGCCTCTTCAATAGCAATGTGTTCTTTTGGGATCTAATTATGTTGTCTTTTGGAATCTGGCTTGAGTGCAAGAATTCAAGCAGGTTTTCCAGGGTGGAAACTGCAGAAACCCCAATGGGATTCAATAGTTGTAAATATCATGCTATTGAGCTAAAGTGCAATGGAATACTCCATTTTGGGTTTAACTTATGCACACTGAAATGCACCTTTAAATAGGTCTTGACTCTTCAACTTGTAGTTTAGTAGGCCAGATTGTTGACATATTACTGAGCATGGATTGATAGATATATAGGGTAGATGAACCCTATTTTGCTGCTAATGAGACAAGGTAATTACTCTTGGTATGACAGGGTTACAGCAAATTGGAACTTCAGAATGGAAGAAGGGCCAACATTGTTAATTTGGAGGGTAAAATACATTGCTTCTTCTCAAGCTGAAAGAAATGTGTACTAACAATCTGAACTTCTAGAGTACTGGCAAGAAAAACTGATGTATAAGCTTTTACTCTATATTGTGACTACTAGAAGCAAATGAAAGCCCATGTTTCTTTTCATATTTCTTCAATTTGGCTTATTAAATCTTCAAGGAGACCACCAATGTGGCTAGCCATAACATTCTACTTTGGCAATATGCTTTCATGGACTTGAGCTTTTTAATTTTGTTGAGGATAAAATATTATTTCATAAATCATTCATTATCAGCTCCTCCTCCTCCTTGTCCTCCTCCTTCTCTTTAAACAATGAAATATTCATCCCTGTGGGTAGGATAGGGATGGATGCTATGTGAAGCAAGCCAGTGTCACTGCATGGATTCTATTCCATCAATGGAGATAGGTGTTGATCAATCAATCTAGTTATTTGGCCATAATTGTATATTTAGGCTCCAATTGAGAGTGGCTGTAGTTTGTTGCATTGGTTACTTCCTAGATTACTTTAGTTTCCTGTTTTGTTGCTTAGTCCTGAGTAACAAAATTCTTAGTGTATATCCACATTCCTTTTTTTCTTAGACTGAGTAATGGGAATGATTTTTATCATTTCCATTGGTTGTTAGAGAAAAAGAGTAGGAAGTCACTGAAGAAGAGAAATTTAGAGATGTAGTTTATAGAATTATGTATATGTCTAGGACTGGTCCAGGAGGTGTCACATTTTCCTTCTACTCTATCCCTAAATCAGTTTTTACTTGCAATAGATGAAGGACCTATGGCAGATACATGAATTTGCCATGTCCTCAGGGATGGTTCTTGTTAGAGACCCTTATTTCTGTTGTGTCTTTTAGCACCCAGTCAGTTCAGTCCCATGAGGACATAGGATTTGTCTATTGGAAGTCTCCTGTATTCCCCAGCCAATGCATTATTAATAGTTCAATGTGGGAAATTAGATATTCTATCCAAATAAATTCTCTTATTCCTTCATAGAGTAGCATTTATGAGAGCTAAACTTTATTAACATGTGTTTTTCCTTCTCTAACCAAGGCATTAATCAATAATTTTTCTATGTACACTTTGGCTTCCTCCATAAATTTTTCTCTATAAATAAAGCCTCTATTAAAACGACTTCCTTAATGTGATGCTTAATGTGATTAGTTCCCTAAAAAGCCACAGACAAGTCATATTTATATGAACAACACTAAAGATAATATTCTAGATATGGTTAGATCATATGAATGCTTTATTGAAAGCAATGCAAATGCTTTTTCCACCCCAGCTTTAAAATGGACCAAAATAAACCTTGATGGTCTCCGCTTATAAAAGATCATAAAGGTTGATCCTTTGGATAATTTTGTTGAAGAATGATTGACTAAATTGGAAAAGAAAATAAAAATGATGAAATCCAACAATTTGCCTTTCATGCTAAAAAGTCCCCAGCATAATTCAATGCCCTTTCATGGTCAGATTTTCTTTGGTTTTGCAACATGGTTTTATAGCAGGTAGTCATTTGGAAGATAATCGAGTGTCAAATATTTTATAGATATTGGAACACTGAAGGAGGAGGTGTAAAATTAAAGTTACAGCTAACCCAAGAACCTAGCCTTCTCTGTGACAACCCTACATATTAGTGTTTATGTTTTAGGTAAAGATAAAACTATTCCACATATTAGGATAAATGGAACTCAGATGACCTGGGAAAATCCTTTCTTTTCCTTAAGAACACCTTTACACAAATTGGGACTAGGACACACCAAAACAAGCAGAGGTGACCAAGTGAATACATGGGTTTTCTTTGGCTCAGAGAAGGACTTAGACAGCCAGGTGCGTTAATGTTGTATGGGCATCCACACATAAAAAGCCTTATGTAAGTGTCAGGTGCCAGCCCGGTGATGATGGTGTATTAAAAATCACCCCATTGCTGGTTACACAAATCCAAGCTCCTCGTAAAATAAGCTTACATGTTGTTTTTGGTAGGAACCTGCACCAGGGTGGACCGTTAATGAGCTCTGGAGCTGTTTATTGGTTACTGTTGTGGAGCCTGAGGAAGTGGTTCAGCCATGCTGAGATACTGCTTGGGTGGTATGGAAATCCACCTATTTTCTGGGATATTTTCTCCCACAGTATGGTGGAGATTTTTAAGAACCAGAGCTCTGCTCTTTTGTGTATGTTTGTTTGCTGTTTGCTTGTTCAGAAGTTTCATCATAGGGAAACTAGGGAGGCTGTTTGTGCTATCATTTCCTTATCACGTTTTCTGGGTAAGCAGAGAGAATGTTCGGGGTCAGCTGGATGGTACTAGGTCAGAGGCAGATGGGAAAAGATGGTGTTTGTTAAGGGGACCCAGGCAGTGTGCAGAGGGGCTGTGTTGAGACCATGGAAGATAAGCAAACTTAGCAAGTGCAGGGAAAGGAAACAGCACTTCCTCCAGGCAATTCTCAGAACTGTTTTGAAGCTGTTTACTTCCTATTTTGATACTTAGAGCAACAAAGAAACAAGGCGTCTGGACCAGCCTTTCATTGGCCTTGTCCTGAGCTTGTTTATCTACTCTTTCTGTCAGGAAGCAATTGTGATAAGGCTCCTGGCACTGCTCTGAAAGACTTTTTTCCCCCCTCCCCATTCTCTCCATAGCTTTTGATTGATCATTTGTGTTGTGCACAGAAGAGTCTTATTTTTGGATTGATTTAGTAACAAGGTTCAAAAGAACTTCAACTATTTAGAGGATCCCCTTTAGGAGAAAGACTTAAATTGCACCTTTAATTAAGAGCATTGCAGAGGGTGGAATGGCTTTGTGTCCAGCAATCAATGGCACCATATCTAGATGCATTTTATAATGCACACACTTGACTATAATTTGTTCTGGAGAGAATTTAGTTTCTCTGCTACAAAGGGAGGTGAAAACTTCCTGAAGAAAATGCTGGTTTGGAGAAGTCATTTTTAAGGCTCTTGGGTTTAGTCAAAGGGTTTCTATTATTTTATTATGCTTAAAGGGAATCCCTTCTTTTCTTCACCCTGAAACCACTTCCTCTTTTACACTCCTTTCTTTGCAATGGTCTTGAGCTATACCCTGTTTATTTTGAGTCATTGGTTTGGTACTGGATTGGGTCCACATTTGGAATCTGCCTGTTTTGGACCAAGAATTTGCTTTGTTTGGCCCCATTTCAAATATTGTCAGCACCCTGTGCATTTAGGTAGTTATTATTTCTATAAAAATATAAAATAATAACCACTACTTTATGAGCTGAAAACAGCTTTTCTTACCCCACTTTTTTTCTCAGTAGACAACAGCAGCTTCCACTTGTGAGATACAATCAATATTAAACATCTTTTATTATCTCCATGCTATTTCCGCTGAAGCTGACATAATGAGAAATTGGAAGCATCTTATTTCTTTGTGTTTTGAGGCCACAGAGACCCAATGAAATGTTTTCAAAACCAAAATAAAAGGGATATACGTTCTACCCAGAGTGAGAATGCTCATTTAGAAAGTTCATGCTATATAGCCACTGGTATCACTCATTGGGTTATTTATTCCTTTCTAAATCTTTAATGATTACGGAGAGACTGGGGATTTGAACACTGATGCGATGAGTTGTTTTAAAAAGAAAACAATGTGATCTTCTTGCAACTCAAGGCTTGTTTTCTGGGGCCATATCATCTCAACTTTTAAGGAGTTATCAGATAACACAGCTATGCCACACCTGACTAAAAAAAACAAACTAAATGAACAAAAAATTGGGCATGAGGGTCCAGGGCAGGGTGGTAACTGAGACCTGTTTATTAATTCATTTATTCAATGGCCAAATCTCATGTTGAAGCCACAAAGTCCGAGACCCATCTCTGCTTTTTTTTTTTGCCTTAAATTTCTACTACTGTAGAATAGTGTTGAATAGAAAAATCAAGGGACTTAAGTTCTTGTTTCAGTTCCAATACTAATCTGCTCACATCACTTCTCTGGGCCTCAGTTTCTTCATTTATAAAATGAGAAAACTGGACTAGATCAGTGTTTCTGGTCATGGTTTGTTTGTCATGCATATGCATCAAGCCCCAAAATGCAGACTGTATTGAAATAATGTAATGGTGCAGCCCTAGCATCTGCATTGGGAACATTGTCTAACGTTACAAGTTTGAAAAAAGAAAATTTCCCCGTTGGGCTAAATATCTAAGGTTCCTTTCCACTCTTCCCTTCAATCTTCTAATCTTCAGACTGATGTTTCCAAACGCCCAAACTCTCTTTCCTCCATGGGAATGGATGAGGGGTTGTTCAGGGATGTTTTGTTCAGCAAACTCTTTTGGAGATAAACCATTTTTGAGTTTAGTTATCTCTAGCACATAAGGTTAGGATGATTGCCTGGACCACAGAGATAAATGACAACAATGTCCTCTGGGAGAGAAATGTCACAAGGTTTTGGAAATGTAAATGTCTGACAACTGCATTCCCTCACAGTAGCCTCCAAATATTCCCCTGAAAGGGCCTTCTTCCTCTTAGAGGGCCAGGCTCTGGTCTGTGCTGGGACTCACGCAACCAGGTTTTACAGCCCTTTGAAAGGCTCTAGTTCAATGCTGGTAAGAGTTCAGTTCTAGCCTCACTCTTTCAGACTAAACATTTGGGTTATAAGCCACATAAAAACCATTTGGTGGGGATTGTAATTAGGGAAAGTTGGTTCACAATCTGACACCTCATAAAGCCTAATTTTAGAGTTTTGTGGGGTTTAGGTGTATATAATTTATTTATTTTTTTATTTTAAGTAAGCACCTGGATGTGGTTTTTTTCCTTCTCTTCCTGGCTGAAAAACAAAATGGGGTTCAACTAGCTTCTCCCCTTTAAACAGTTTATGATCTGTGTGCCTCATTTTCTTTGGACATAATTGGGCTAGCTAGGATCATTGCAAGCATGAAGAAAGAGGAAGCATTTGGATACAGGCAAATGAATCTAAGTTTTAGATTTTTTTTCTTCAGCCTTCACAGAGATTGTTCTTAAACAAGGACACTTTTCCCCCTAAGGGACACTTGGCAACCAATGGAGAAATCTCTGCTTATTACACTGGAGTGTTGCTACTATAGACCTCTAATGATGCAGAATCTATCACCTTTAAATTTTTAATGTACTATTCAACTAATATTGAACTGGAAGTTGAAAAATGTGTTGGATTCTTGTTCTATTTCTTCTGTTAGAAATCTTTTTCCAAATGAGAATGTCTTAATATGGCATTGTCATCTACTAAGTTGGAGTAAGAAGTATGTTCTGTTTTGTAATAGAGAGCGAGAGAATGAAATTAATGTATGCAGGTTGAAAACATTACAGTCCGGAAAATTGGAAGTGTGTTAGAAAGGAGTATTAGAGGTATTTTAATTTCAGTCATCATTGCTTATGGCTTTATATATTTTAGTTCTTTATGTATTTTAGCTTATTTATGTTACTCCTTTTCTTTATCATAAATATGTTATTGGATTAGATTATCTTCTTGGTTTTGGTAGCTTGTGAAAAATTCATAGTTGTTCTAAACTATTCAGCAGTAGGACCAGTAAAATAAAAAGGTAGAGCATACAACTAGAGAAAATGTAGATAGAAGCTATTTTAAAAAATTAGAATATTCAAAATATAGGAAACTGAAGAATGGATGTAATTTCTATGTGATTACAAAGGGAAGAATCAATACCAATTGCTAGATGCTATAGGAAATAGGGATAAATACAATGACTAGAAAAGTCTTTCTAATAAACTGGCTCATTAATGAAGGGAAGATACTAGCTTTTGGATCAACAACTTCCCCATTAATTGCTCAAGAAAATGTGTATTTACTCATTTACTGTAGGGAAAAGTCCCGTGATAATGTCAGATTGGATGCCACTTGATTTATTAAAGCAATGGTTAAGTTAGTCATAGCCATAAATGAGGCATTATAATCTATCTATCTATCTATATATTGTTTTAGAGAAAAGACAATGGTAATTGGAAAAGATAAGACAAAACCATTGCTATGTGATCAAGATGTACTCTTCTCTGCAAGAGAAAAGAAACAGAGGGTTTAAATTTCACCAGTAATTATTTTTTGTTTATGCTTAAGGAACAATTATCCATTGTGAAAGTAATTAAGCCAAATTCTTTCTTTCTTTCTTTCTTTCTTGGTTGGTTGTGGGGCTTGAACTCTGGGCTTGGGCGCTGTCTCTCAGCTCTTCAGCTCAAGGCTAGCGCTCTACCACTTGAGCCACAGTGCCACTTCCAGTTTTCTGAGTGGTTTATTGGAGATAAGAGTCTCATGGACTTTTCCTGCCTGGGCTGGCTTTGAACCAGGATCCCCAGATCTCAGTCTCCTGAGTAGCTAGGATTATAGGCATGAGCCACCTGGGACCGGTGATAAAGCAATTTTTATATCAAAAGAGTGCCAATTCATTTCCAAAGTGTTAAATAAGCTCCGACCAAATACCGAACATTGTGCCAAGATCAAGTAGACTCTGAATTTTTAAAAGTTATGCCAGTTTAGGGAGAAAGAGGTTAATATACACCACAAAGCCATGCTGATTTACTAGGAGCAGGTTCTGGAGGTAGAGGCCTTAGAAAAATTGTGCAAGGCCAGGTTTGGCTTTGTGCTCTTCTTTTACCCATTTCCCAGTCTCCTTTCTGCAACACTTCCTTATTTCTTGGGAAAATAGTTGGCGAACATCAACCAAGTACAGGCATTGTTCAAAATTATAGTGATGCATCAATAAACAGAAGAGACAAAGTGACAGGTGGCTTGCGTGTACAGGTTTTAACCATCTACTTGTAATATCAGTCCAATCAAAGCTCTGTCCCCTTTGCTTACCCTCTAGATGTCATAGTAATTTGATTCACAGGGTAGAAAGCATGCTGAGTTTGATTAAGGATGGGGACTTAGCATCAGCACTCAATATTCATATCAATGTTTGCATCTTTACATCCTAACAATAATATATGAGTCTAATCACTAAAAATATAAACTATCATAGACTGAATCATGTCCCCTTAAAATTCACCAGTTGAAGTCTTAATCCTCCAGCCCCTAGATTGTGACTATATGTGGAGACTGGGCCAGAAAAGAGGAAATTCAGGTAGAAGGAGGTCATATTGATAGGCTCTGATCCGGGATGATTGCTGACCTTATAAGGAAAGGGAGAGCCATGTCCTGGTGGCTCTTGCCTAAACTACTTAGGAGGCTGAAATCTGAAGTTTAAATCCAGCCTGGGCAGAAAGGTCTGTGAGACCCACCTCCAATTAACTGGCCAAAAAGTCAGAAGCGGAGCTGTGGCTCAAGTAGTAAAGCAATAGCTTTGAGTGAAAAAGCTAAGGGACAGCATCTAGGTAAGTCCCGAGTTCAAGCCCCAGTATTGTCACAGGAAAAAAAAAAGAAGATGGAAAAACACCAGCAATGTACATGGACAGAGAAAAGACCATGTGAAAACACAGAATTCATCAGCTGTAAGCCAAGGAGATCTCAAGCCTCAGAAGAAATCAATCCCACTAACACCTTGATCTTGACCTAGTCTACCACCTGGTCCAAAATAAACAGATAAATATTTTCTGCCATTGAGTCAACCTCAATTGCTACTTACTGAAGACACCCAGTAAACTAATACGTGTAGTAAGGGACACTTAGTTATAACATGACTTTAAAATCTCTCACAATAGAGACACAAAGGTGGGAAGTCCCCACCTTCACCCATTCCTGCTTTCTTCCGACAACCGGGAGAATAACACCTAGACCAATCTACAGTCAGTGATTGCAGACCTTCCAAGGACTGTCCTGGCATGCCCACCTAGTGTAGAGGATTCCCTGAGGAGGGGACCAGTTGCGTTGGAGAAGGATTACTGATTATTATTTTTTTTAACTTTCTGTTTAGAGACATCCTGTTGAGATGTGCGTAAAAGAAGAGATCTGGTAACGTCACTGCTAGCATGTTTCAGCCTGCAGAATGCAAAATATGTTCCTGCATCTAATTAGATATGAGGTCAAAGTAAAGAATTTCCTTCCCCAAATTAACTGTGGGAGTTTTGTATATTTATTTGAGTGAGCCAGATCAGTTGACAGGACCAACAAGCCTACAACTCCAACTGTGATTTATATTGTCGGTGATAGTGGTGGTGGGGGGTGGAGGGGTAGGGGAGAAGAAGTGGCACTGGAGACACAAGTCTCCTCTGGGGCAAATCCTCTTCTAGATACTATCTGTTCCTGGCTTTCTGTGGCTGTCCTCACTGTACATCTACAGTGATTTATGCAGAAAAAGTCTGCAGCTGGGGCCCTGTTCCCAACACGCATGCACATCTTAGAGAATAGATCAAAGACCCCTTCTCCACAGAGATCCCACAAAGGACTTTGTTATCTGTTGGTGACTTAAGGCAAAAAAAACAAGGGGATACTTTTCTTTTGAAAGGGCTACTTTAAGAGAAGAACAGCTTCAGGTAGAAGCATTTTCCAGGAGGTTTGTCTTAGGCTGTCTGGTACTGGGAATGTAGCATGGAAAGAGAAGCTAACAGACCATGAGAGATGCCCAGGTTTAGCTTCAGCTTTGAACACAAGGGACACAGTAATTGGACAGGTCATAATAAATGGATGGACTCATTATCTCTGTCTAAGAAATTGAGCTGCTGATGGTGAAATTGACATAACAGTTATCCAAGTTGGTCACGAAATGCTTTACAATTATTGTAACTTAAAGGGGCTCCTGAAATTTGTTGACTTGGGTGGAACTCTAAAATGACCCCCAAAGTCTTTTCTGCTATTTACAAATATTAAGTCCATCACTCTGTTATTGTTACTCTATAAGATGAAAGAATTTTGAGATTTCTAATTAGTTAATCAAAAGATGATCTTCTGTGGGAAGGTCACCTTGCAAGGAACGGCAAACAATCAGAGGTGGTCCTAGACCTAATTTCTATTGGGAGTTTCTTCCAATGACAAGAAAATTGCCGGGCATGGTGGCTCATGCCTGTAATCCTACCTCTCAGGAGGCTGAGAGCTAAGGATCAAAGTTGGGAGCCAGCATGAGCAGTAAATTAAGCACCCAAAGTTTGGAAGTAGAGCTATGACTCATGTGGTAGAGTACCAGCTGTGAGTAAAAAGGTTAAGGGACACTGTCCAGGTCCTGAAATCAAGCTATAGAGAAAGGAAGAAAGAAAGAAAGAAAGAAAGAAAGAGAAAGAAAGAAAGAAAGCAAAGAAAGGGAAAAAAAGAAAAGGAGAAAAGAAATGAAAAGAAAATTACCCACAGGAGCTTAGGAGTAGATCTTTTTCTCATCTAGCCCCCAGATGAGACTGTACTTGGCCAACACATTTAATTCATTATGCAGTAGTAGAAAATTAATACATTGGTGCCATTCAAAGCAGTGAAACTTGCCTTAGGTTAAAAAGTTTGCAAGTCGGAGAAGTTGAATTTGAACCTGGTTTCATGTGCTGAGGCATTTGCACTTACCCATTGCATTGCACATAGCTCCTGCCACCTGCCTTCTTTGGCTCCCTGTCCTTCACGGTTGCCATGGTGAGAGTATTACATAGGACCCCTCCCTGGCGAATCCCTGCTGTAAAAAGCCATTTTGAAATTGGTAACGGCAGTCTCCTGGCCTCTGGCCAGTCCTTACTCTGTAGCAACTCCCTTTTTTCATAGATGGGAAATCCTAGGCTTCATTCCCAGAGGCTTTTTTTTTCTTTTTTAACACTTCTCTTAAAAAAAATCACTACAGTTTTTGAATTATAGCCCTGTGGTTAAGGGAAAATGACATTTACTGGGGAAGCAACTTGTTATGGTCTTAGGTACTCTGCCAACTGCAATGAAAAGGGGACTTTTAAATGTCATTTGTACATTAAGAAAGATTTAAAGAGACATTAAAAGAATATACCCAGCAGACATTGCCAAAGTATGTAGGCCTCGTATGGACAAGTATCCTGGCCTAAAATGTATTTATTTCTTTTTATGAGTAAATAGACATGTTCTGTCCCACATCTGAACCAAAAATATTGGAAAACACGCTTTCTTAAAAGGGATTCGCTGAGATACGCCTGCAAGACAAAAGTATATAACAGAAGAGGAGACAGAAGCCTCTATCACTGTTTTAGGAGGATACATTCATTAGACAAATAATAAGGAAATATTGTGTTGATCCAGAGTATTTAACTGGATGGCTTGCCTTACG
Organism: Dipodomys ordii; assembly: GCF_000151885.1. NCBI lineage: Eukaryota > Metazoa > Chordata > Mammalia > Rodentia > Heteromyidae > Dipodomys > Dipodomys ordii. The sequence goes on along the minus strand of NW_012267257.1, from coordinate 14,087,431 downwards.
CTTTGTGAAAACCCCCAAAGAACATCCTTTATATTTAAAAGTATCTGAGGTAACAATAGTTTCGATACCAGAACATAACCAGCGGACAAATCCAAATGTATTCAGCAATGGTATTGAATTCAGCTGTGTCTCTGCTCTGGCTGGTTTGGTCTGATCCCTGATGAAGGAGGGTCGAAAGATGATTAACTCTTCAGGCTAATGTTGGCAGCATTACGCCTGCAATGCTTTTAACCCATGCCAATTAATTTTACCTGTGCTCTTGAATATATTAGCCTTATGTATCTGTGTTATATCATTTCTGTCATTCATGTTTTGGCCTGTAAAATATGCTTGGGAACCCCTTTGCCATTAACCTTCGAACATCCTTGGCTGTGCTTTAGCTCAGCTTATTTGTAGTCCAAACACTTGCCTTGAAAACAGAACAAAAAGCTGACAGAGCTCTATGCTCTATGTTCTGAAGTTGCTGAAACATGTTGACGCATTACACTAGAAAGTGGTCTTTATGGGTAAAAGTGGCATCATAAGAATCTCAGGATCACTGTACTGTGTTCATCAAATTGTTTTCATTTGCAAGTCAAATTTGAGCCAAATCAACCAGTGCTTGTGACCAGGAACATGTGTTGATAAAGACTTTTTTTTTAAACCAGGGGAAGGGTGATTGGAAGCAAACTTGTTTAAATCCGCATGGACTCTAGAGAATAAAAAGTGGTATAAAGATGATTCTATGACAATTGGAGTTAAAAAGTTGCAAATAAAATTTTAAAGAATGTTCAGAGCCAGGCGCCCGTGGCTCATGCCGGTAATCCTAGCTACTCAGAAGGCTGAGATCTGAGGATCCCAGTTCAAAGCCTGACTGGGCAGGAAAAGTCCATGAGATTCTTATCTCTAATAAACCACTCAGAAAACTGGAAGTGGTGCTGTGGCTCAAATGGTAGAGTGCTCGCCTTGAGCTGAAGAGCTGAAGGGACAGTGTCCAGGCTGAGAGTTCAAGCCCCCCAACCAACCAAAAAAAAAAAAGACTGTTCAGATTTGGGTTTTCTAAATCCAATATGATTTCATTGTATTGGAATAGAATAGAACCTGTATCTTATTTTGTCACTAGCATTTAAATCCATAGTATTTATTCATCCCATGCTCATTGAACAAGCATTTAATATTATCTTTAAGTAGTTATTCACAGGGGTTTCAACACTGCAGTTTATAAGAACAATGCATCGTGGATCTTGATTCTATTCCTGTTGTCTGTAGCAAGCTCTCTTGAAGATATCATCTACTCAGAATAGCTGTTATGAATTTAGGAAAATCTATATAAGATTATGCCAGACATAGTGCCTGATACCTAAGTTATTCAACTGAGAGAAAAATAGAAATTAAACGTTGAGTTAAAAGTTGTTTCTGTGCACCTGTATAATGATTAGATGAACACATAAAATACCTGACTTATGTAACTATAACCACTCTACACATCACCTTTATAGTAACAATTAAAAAAGAGATAAAATATGTAAGATACTCACTAATGGGATTTTCTGTATTGTGTCTTTGTTAATTTTTAAAAACACAATTAAAAAACACTATTATTGAGGAGAGTTTCCTTCATTATTATTTGGGCACTTGAGACAGCCAAATCTTTTTAGATGGAGTGAAATTTACTGAGAAACAATATTGAATAATGACAATACACTGTGGTAGAGTATGGATATACCAAATTAAGAAATTTTTAATAAAAATATCATGATAGTCTTTTCACAAAGCTTTGTTCCTAAATACCTGATTCAGAAATCTGGTCCAAATGATATATAAAGTTGATAGTAGTGTCTTCCCATGACCATTGTTAACCAGAAAAAAAAAAAAAAACTAAGGGAAAAAGTCCATCTCCTTGAGAACTCCATAGACAGCCTTTGGTCAACACTCTGATTGATGTTCTGGTAAACCTAGTAATAACAACAAAATGCAAATTATTTGCAAGGATAGAAACTAAAGTGTTCTGCGATTCCAGATGTTACTCTGCTCCAACCTCTAGCTGACAGGTCACAGAAGGTGACTTGTATTTCTATGTCTGAGTCACTATAAAACAGGACGATTTTAACTATTTAGTGACTTCATTGTTTTCACTAGGGACTCTTTCCTTAAGGATTTTTGTTAGCATACATTAGTTTCCAAGGGTGGTTTTATTGTGACATTTCCATCCATCCCTACAATAGACCCCAACTTCACTTCCTCTCTCACTCTCTTTTATCATTTACAGCATTTGATTTTCATACATGTATATAAAATATATTCACCCTCTCCATTGGTTCTCTTGCTGGTACTCTTCTTCCTATTTTACTTTCCTGTCATTAATTTTTCTTTGAGTAGGAGTTAATGGTATTGAGGGGTTTCACTACGGTATTTCTGATATGCACATTCACCAGGCACTCTTGAAATTCTTCTTAAAATTTCCTTCTAAGGGGAACATGGAATTTGGCACTCCTGTAGAGCCTGCCACGCAGTGTGATTGGTAAAGTCTGTTTCAGGTGTTGGGGCTCTGTAACCACCATTGTCATTGTTTTGGAAAAAAAGAAAACAAATGACCGGAAATGACTGTGTAAAGCAGCGTTTAGGTTTAAGCAGTGGAAGGAAGTGTAACTGAAATATGGAGGAAATCTTTCCTGAGGAAACTGAATGGGTTTCTTGAAGAAACAAAAGCCAAAATGTTCTGGGGGGGAAGGTGAAAGACTTGGTGACAGGTGGCTTAGCATTCAGTCTATTCCCAAATAAAACAGGCCAGTTGAAAGCACAGGGAGGAAGAAAGGGGCTAGTTCTGTGGTCAGCCTGCTCTAAGCAGGGGAGGAAGGAAGTTAGTCTTCAACACCTACTCCATCCCCAGCCTCTCCATCTCCTGCTGCAATCTTTTCTTCATTCCCATTTATTTTCTCTCTTTCTTTCCAAGTGCTCAGAGCATAAACTGAGTCTGTCTTCTCTGCCATGGTCAGGCATGGTTGGCTCAGAATAAACTTTCTTATTCCCTTTGGAGCAAGAACTATGTTATTCTCTGGTCAATGATTCTATTGGCATCCACTGCCCAATTTCATTTACTAGGTTAACTTGTTGTGCCAGTGCTTGCTTGTGTCTGCCACTCTAATTCTCAGGTTCCTGAACATCTCAGAAGTTAAGTACAGATCACTTTAAAGGGCTTTAAAAAATCTTGAGGCCATTATCATAATATGAATTTAGTTCTCCAAATTACTTTTATCCTTTAATTGGGGAACTTTGAACCACAGAAGAAAAAACTAATGAATTTCTTTCGACAATTAAATGGCAAGTAATATTTTTTTCTCAGATTCTTGATAGTTTTTTTTTCATACCCTGTCCCTATGATAAATTGATAGAAATTTGTAATATGTATCTTGAGTAGACCAAATATAAACAGAAACAGGGAAGCGATTCCTCTATTGCCCTCATTTCAAAGCTGAATTCAAGCCATCATAAGGTGTAACCTGTCCCAGTTCCCAGGCTAGCAGTATGTAATTTGGGCCTGGAAGTACAATGTAGATCTTTCCATACCTTTGTTCCTATGCTGCATTTTCACTTCCTCACAGGGCATCTTGCATATGACTCACATCTCTGTGGGGTTGTAAAGCTTCTTTATAATGTTCCTGAGAACAAGCATGCTATCTTGTATGTATTTTTTTTCTTTTTATGATTCCTAGTAACTCATATCCTGTTAATCATATAGTTGATAGAGTGGACACTTGGGAAATGAATGACTCGACATGTAGTACAGATCTGTTGATATAAATTTCCAAAGCATGATAAGGGACATTCACAACTTTTATTCAAGAGTGCATTCTCCCAGATTATTATGACCCTGTCTTTGCATGCATGGAAAATATTTATTTAACAAGTGAAGATTTTTTAAGGGACATCTGTTGTGTTTTATGTGTGTATTTTCCTCTATGATTTGGCACATGCAGAACCTGAAATTTAAGAGGAGAAATTCTTCCTTATTTCCATCTTTCTAGATTAATGGTTAGAATGTTATAAAAAAATAACTGATGATGAAAATAACTAGTGCTTTTCCAGCTGGTCTTCTTAAAGATAATTAAATAAAATAGTGCTTTTTGGGAATGCTAGGGAAACTTAAAACTCAATGTTCAGGGCAAATCTTTGCATTGTGAGAATAACAACAGCCTGGGCATAGTGACTGCTGTGTACCCCCTGAACAGCTCTAGAAAGGGGAGGACAATGACACAAGAGGTATTTGGCTCATAGAGCCTTCCTTTCTTTGTTTTCTTACTTCTAAGTAGGCACAATGAACTCCAGAGAACCTTTGTGATTTTTTGTTCCCACATTCCTACTCTTTCAAAAATAAAGAGGAAGAAAATAGCTTAGGTAATCAAGGACTGTATTAGAGTTCCTCTGAAGGGTCTAGATAAGTTCAACAAATCTCTCTCAGGGAGAGGCTTGTCTGTAAACAAAGTAAACAGCATTTTGAAGGGACAATATGAAAGTCTCTTGCTTTGCTAGAGTCATCAAGATGCTGAGGAAAATACATTGTGCTTGGACTTTAAATTATCTTTAGTGAACTGAAGAAGTGGCCAGAAATAGATAAAGATAGAAGAACATACCAGGAGAGTCATGGTAGATTAGCAGCTGACAGAAAGTCATGATAGTGAGCAGAGAGTTATTTGGGAAGTCCCAAGAGCAAAAGGAACATATGAGCTTGCCCAGTTCCTAAATTGATTTTTATGGAAAGTAATTCTGGAGAAGCTTAGAAAATGGAGAAATAAATATTAATTTCAGGAGCCTGAAATTGATATTTGAAGGATTGGATTGGTAGAAAACAAAACAATCGGGGTGGTAAAATGCTGCACATTTTCTGTGGGAGAATCCGTGAAAGCTGGATTAAATGCCTGGTAAATAGCATCAAAGCCACAATGGACAGTGCTTCATTCTTTATCCTCTTTCCTATTGCAGTATAAATCCTTATTCATGTGTTTATGGGACAGTTTTGACTAAGCACAGCCAAACTGAGAAGAGGAAGAGTAAGGAAAGAAGGAAGAAAGGAAGGCGGAATGTAGGAAAGAAGATGGGGGCACGTAAGGAAACAAAAGACATAAAGGAAGAAAGGAAAGAAATTTCAAAAAACAGTTTTTTTCAATTTCCACATTATACAGATGATACACAGAGAAGCTTTCAGTGAGTCCTGCATTATTCTCAATTGTGTCTCAATCATGATACAATCTGCCACTTCTCTATCATTAGTTTTCTGAAAACCTGCTTCCCCCCAAACACTGATGCCCAAAAGACTGGGTAAAAATTAATATGTGAAAGTTTTGTATTTGGTGAAAGATGGCATATCCTTAGTGGAGGTTGGTGGCACCTTGTGGGAAAAATAAATTGGGAATCCACACGATAATAGAAAATCCTATGCACCTGAACATTCACAGGTGTTCCTCAGTGGCAGTCTTCTTGGAACCATATATGACAGCCATTGGGGGCCTACTGTGCATAGATCCTGGGCAGAGATTCAATCCTCCTGGTAATTGTTAACATTGAAGCAAAGGAAATGGTATTTTGGATTTTCTTAACAGAGTGGCTGGAGAGAGTAATGGGCTGCCATAATATGATAGAGTGAGTGATTCAACAAAAGCTGAAGTCATAGTTTCTCATAGTTGGAGGCAAGGAAATCCAAAATCAAGATCCAAACAGATTGTTTCACCCAGTAGCTTCTTCTCTTGGCTTGTAGGTTAAGTGCAATCAGGTGTACTCACATGACCTCTCATATATGGTAGGCCAACAAAAGCTTAAGTCTCTTCCTCTTCTTATGGGGACTCCAAACCCACTATGGAGTTTTTGCTCTCAAACCTAATTATTTCCAAAGTCTTAATTTCCAAAGACATTGGGTGTTAGGGCTTCAACATATGGATTTGGGGAAGACCCAAAGATTTAGCAAGTAGCAAGGAGAAAGTCAGTTATATGGAAGAGAACCTATGATTCTTTTGGAGGCATTATGAGAAGTTGTCACATATAAAGAGGAAAATAAATACACAACAAGATGAACAATGGAGTTCTACCTTGCAGCTATCTATGAAACTGGGTACAGAATGATAGATGAGAAGTTGTGAAATATCTCAAGATTCAGGAGTTAGAAAAATGGAGTTCATTCAGATAAAAGAATAAAAATGTTCTAAGGTTGATTGTCAATAAAGAAAAAAAAAATAAGGGCTCTCCTTTCTGCATCTAGAATCAGCACAGAATTGAATTGAGAAGGCATCAGATAATCACTTCGGAATGTTTTGGTTGCCAGTAATTGACCTATCAGGCAAGGGATTAAAGAGTAAGAGGTAACTGCAGAGTCAGTAGAGAGTGTTCCAAATTCTGAGAGTAAAAACCCTGAAGTAGAGATCTGAAAGGAGGTGACTTTGTCTGATGTGGGGAAAGGAAGTAAATTGTGGAAAGTCAGCCCACTGTCAGAGGTGAGTTTGATGAGGGGGTGGAGGAGTGTCTTTGTACAGTCTACTAAGTGTTAAATTTAAAATGACTGGTGGGCTAATCTGTGGACAGATTGTGACATAAACCCATGTGAAATATTAGTGAAGAGATTACAATGATCCTACAACCTCCTTTAAGCACAGTCTCTTTATAGATAGGAACAGCCCTTCATTGAATAAAATTGCAAAAAACCCACTTTTCTCCTTTTATGTTTGTTTAAAAACAAGTTTCCTAAAGAAGATATGGAAGGGCAACTGAACTTGAAGTCTAATAGAGAAAAAGGAAATGAATGTATCTGATAGATGAAGTAGGCCAATTTCTCTTAGTATAGTTTGCTGCCCTGGAATATTAAACCTGTTCCCACATGGCCCGTATGATTCACAAAGAGCACGCACTCTGGTATCCACACTGTGTTTTTCCAAACACGTAATACTATAATCCCAAGAACAGTTCATGACAAAAAAACACTTATTTGAAAAAATGTACTAATAAAAGAATGTGAAACTGTAAATTTAAGACAATGTGAGCTATAAAGTTTAAATTTTTATTTCTATTCCTGCCTCCAATATGTCCTATGTGGTAGGATGAATTCGGCAATGTTTTATAAAACATCATCAAATTCTATATTCCTTCTGGACCTGTGGAATCTCCATTATACTGTGACCTCATTCTGTGCTAATAAAATCTGTATAGCTTAAGGTAGTTAGAGTAAATGGAGTAGATAGGTACCATACATGCCCTCTGCATATGTGTATGTGAGCATGTATGTACATATGTGTTCCTTTGTTCTATTGAATTTTAAAATGTCTCTATATAGCAATCAAGGCACATCTCAGTGATTGTGGAACACTAAGACTTATCTCTGGAGCATCCAGTGTGAATTAGAATTTAAAGTATCAGCCAAAGACTGACAGAACAGTCCCAGAATGTGATGTGCACGCCAATTTCCATTAAGAATAGATGGACGTGGTTCTGATGTGATTATTCTGGATTGGCAGCAGGGACCTGTTTTGAGACAGAGTGCTAGGAAACAAACAGACATTTGATTTATCTTCAACTCAAAATTTCCAGAACTTCTATATCTGGAATGATTAGTTTTAAAATTAAAAATGAGAATGTCATAAAAAATGTACATTTCTATTTTATAAGTTCTCTTGGCTGAAAGCTTCTGCTTATCAGGATGATTATTTTAGAAACATATCGGGCAGGGTTTGGATAGATTATGCCTGTAATTCTAGCTGCTCAACAGGCTAAGATCAGGAGGATCTTGGTTTGATGCCAGCCTGGACAGAAAAGTCTGTGAGGCTCCATTTCCAATTAACCAGTAAAAAAGCCAGACTGGAAGGATTAACTCAAGTGGTAGAGTGCTGGCTGTGAGCAAGCAAGTTAAATGAGAGTACCCTGAGTTCAAACCTTAGTATTGGCACTATGTCTGATTTTTAAAAACTAACAGATAGTTATAGATAATAAAAATATACAACTAGGTAAGCCCAAAGAAGGGAGTAGTCTGGATCAGGCAAAGGGCTGAAGCAACATGAATTTTGCCTAGTACCACGGCCCTGCTAGTCAGGCTCACTGACTTTTGCACTGCAAAGTGCCATGGACTCTAGAAAATTTTAAAACATAGAACTTATTCAGCCATTCTAGATGAGGCAATGTTCTGTCTGTACATTTGTATGTACTTAAATATATAACAAAGAAGTCTTGGCCATTTTTTAATTCAATGTATAGGAAAGTGAGGAGGTGAATATGTGCTCATACATGGGTCTGTCAGCTTTCTAATCTCATAAATGGCAATGAAGCAGGTAAACTTTTATAAACAAATGTGTGTATGTACTTATATGTACATGTGTATATTTTGAAAGTTTGAATGGAAAACCAGTTCTGCAATATATTTGGTGGTTTTATAAAACCCTGACATTTTCAAGGCTATTTTCTTCTGAAGTGATGCTATTTATATAAACTATAATCAAAGGCTAATGATGCGTATACTCAGGCCTTGAGGTTTAAACAGCTAGGTAGGCCCAAGAGAAATATAACCAACTCAGTTAAAGAACATTTTTAATGTTTTTTTCCCCTACTGGAATTCAAATTCTTAAGCAAAAAGCACAACAATTACTGAATGTGTGTGTGTGTGTGTGTGTGTGAAAGTTGACATCTATCACTTAGGTGCCTGGAGATACCTAATTGTCACCAATTCTCTTCAAAATGTTAATATCATTAATAAGGAACCCTGTCTTAGTGATTTTGAAAATTATTGTAGAGAACTAAAAACTCTGCACAGAAGTAAGAGATATAAATAAAATCAGGATATAAAATGCAGGACATAAAAATGCAGGATATAAGGAGTGAACAATGATTAAATAGAGGAGTTAAATTTTAAAAGATTCAAGTTTTTTTGTACTGTGATATTTGACTAAAATATCTGGAAGTACAGTATGATAATGTATTTCTGGAAAAAAGAAAACAATCCTTTCAGGAGATTTGTTTCAAAATGATTTTTAAAAGTAGACCACTTTGCAGAAGACATCACAAGTGTAACATAGGAAGGGTACGAAGTAACTATAGTCCAAGTATGTCTCTCATCACCCCTCCAAATCTCCCTAGGCCTAAGCCATGCCTAGTAAGTTAATTTCTTAAATCTCATGACATGTAACTTCATAAATTTTTTGCTTATAAGTGCTTTCCTTTTTTGCCTGTCAAACTCCTACTTACTTTCAGTCTTATGTCAAATATCTCCTTTGCCATGAAGCTATCCCTGATACTCTAGAATGTTTTGCTTTTTATTGCACTAATTACACTGTCAAAAGTATTTGTTTTGTTTCTTCTCTTCTAGATGATTCAAAATAGGCATATACTGTAATAGTCCTTTTTTAGGTACCAAATTCACCCAAAGTGCTCAATACATTATAGTTAAGTAAGAATTTTGAGCATCATGATTTTAGAAAATATGACTACTTCTCATGATATGATTGGGAACAAGACAAAGAGGTATAGTGTGTCTTTTCTAGAAAAACAAAGTCAAAGTCAAAAGACCAACAAAATCAGCACTAGGAAATGGGTACTTGCAAGACTGAGTTTGGGGCCAAGCAGAGAGGGGTTAGATGAATGAAAGGGAGAAGGAGGAGAAAATGCTATCAAAAATTCATGGTATGCTGGTGCCTGTGGCTCACACCTGTAATCCTTGGTACTCAGGAGGCTGAGATCTGAGGATCATGGTTCAAAGCCAGCCCCAGCAGGAAGTTCCTGAAACTCTTATCTCCACTTAACCACCAGAAAACCGGAAGTGACGCTGGTCGAGCCCTCTCCTTGAGCTGAGGAGCTCAGGGACAACACCCAGGCCCAGAGTTCAAGCCCCACGATCGACCAAAAACAAACAACAAAAAAAAAGAATTCATGGTATATCCCACAAAATTAAAAAAAGTAAGAGAAGATGTGGGTTGAAGGTGTGGTAAGAAAGGTTAAAGGGGTGACACTGATCAAAATGCATTGTATTCATAAACTACTTTGTTAAATAGCACCTCTTTTGTACAACTACCTAAAGATAACATTTAAAAAACTGTCGTATCAATTAAGTAAAGGTGGATGTATGATTAGGGATATACCTTCACTGAACAGGAAGATCAATATGAATGTAGGAAAATCGACACTATAATGCTTTCAGACTAAGAGGCATAACCAGTAACAAAAAAATAATAGATTAGAATTAGTTGAATCTATTCAACCTCAGATAGCCTTTAAAGTTTGAAAGCTCGGCAGTCTTGCAGGTACACCATGCCTGTCATTATTTCAAACAATATGTTAGCTTTATGGATTAAGAGAAAGAGGGAACAGCTGATATTGAGCAAAAGGAAAGAAATGTGCATATCACCGGATTTGTAAGAAACAGTTTTGTTAAAGGTCATAGAGCTCATAAGCTAAGTGGATTAAGATAATGATGACCATCCTTGTGAAGATTAAAGGGTGTTTGTGATTTAGCTAAGTATAACTGTGCCACAGGATTTTGAAATTTATGTAGTCACAAATTCAATAAAGAAATATTTGAAGAAAAGAAGAATTACTATTTTTTTGAGTTGGGTTATATTTTGCTTTTCTACAGCCTGGAATTCCCTGGTTGAACTAAAAAGGAAAGGAAAAAAATGTAACAATAATAAAACTAAAGTTCTTAATTTGAAACCATGAAATTTCTCTCTTATTGCATATTGTTTTCTCCTTAATATTTACTTTTCATTTAATATATTCTTGTTAAGTCTGACATAAGACAAAATTTCTTTATTTTTTTAGATGGCTTGATGGAGGAAATGTTAACAGGAAATGTTAGCAGTTGAAAATAATAACAACCCCATGTATTGTTGAGAATAGTCATTGGAAAATATGTGAGTTCTTTCATTTAAGAGGCTACTGTTGGAAAATAAAGGAAAGAAAACTATGCTATCATGTGGTTCTGCTGGCTTACAATGTAGACAAAACCATTAATTCTGAGGCCTTGGTAGACTCCACTATTCCAAGACCATTTACTCCATGCCACACAGAGGAACCCAATGTCTGGGTCTAAAAACTGACTTGCCCAAACAGCAGAGTACAAAAGAGAAATGTGGCTTATTCATAGTTTCAGAGCCAGAGGGACTTACACACAGTCTGGCTTAGAGATTTCCACATTAGACTGCTTCATCTGAATCACCTGAAGAACACTAAAATTACAGATTTTTTTTGGCCCTTGTCCTCTGAGATATTCTGGGAAAGAATCCAGGCATAACATTTATTAAAATTTTCAGATAGCCTATCCAGGTTTAGAAAATACTTATTCAAACCTATAGACTGAAGTGACCGTCAACTCAAGGTGTCAGACCCAGTATCAATGTACCTGCCCGAGGCCCAGAATCACAGATGCGATTTTCAGCTGCCTATTTGATGATTTAAGTGGCTTTCTTACTGCTTATGGCAGTGAAATAGTTAAAAGTATATGTAATTAAACCAAAGCATTGAAGACTGCCTTAAGAATACACTAAAATGATAGGTAAATGCTTCATAAACTTGAAGTGGTACTACTGTATATCAGTAAACATATAATAACAGTATATACTTGAGAATAAAAACTGTATCTAAAAATTAAAGTTAGTCAGAAGAAAATAAAAATACTTTCAACGAAGTTGGTAGTGCATTAGACATGTTCTACTATTCTCAATCCCAATTAGGCATGATGTACAGGTAAGAAGGCTGAACAACAGGTGCTTTGTTTTTGTAGTTTGTGTTATTCTCTTAGAGCTAGAAAAAATTTTGGGACTTGAGCCCAGCATTTTTACTTATTTCATGGTTGAATTATCTGAATCCCAGTTTTATGCTTTCTAAGTCAGACAGTTAAAGAAGATTATAACAGTGTATTGGGAGCTTTAATAATATGATCTTCTTTCTGACAACTTTAAAAAATCTTTCTATTATTTTGATTCTTCCTATTTTCTTACATGTGCTGATATTGGGCTTGAATTCAGGGCCTGGGTACTATCTCTTAACTTTTTGCTCAAGGCTGGGTGCTCTTCTAATTGGGCCACACCTCTACTTCCAGAGTTTTGATGGTTAATTGGAAATAAGAATCTCATGGACTCTCCTACCTAGGCTGATTCTGAACTGTGATCCTCAGATTTCAGCCTCTTGAGCAGTTAGGATTACAGGCGTGAGCCACTGGTACCCAGCATATTTTTGAATTCCACTTTCTGTTTTTATCTCTTTTTTTTGCTTTCAAAATTTTAAATTAAAAGTATTTACTAAGCACTTTTTTTTTTTTTGGTTAGTCGGGCCTGAACTCTGGGCCTGGGCGCTGTCCCTGAGCTCTTCAGTTCAAGGAGAGTGCTCTACCACTTGAGCCACGGCACCTCTTCCAGTTTTCTGGTGGTTAGGTGGAGATAAGACTCTAATGGACTTTCAAACTGCTTGGGTTGGCTTTGAACCATGATTCTCAGATCTCAGCCTCCTGAGTAGTGAGGATTACAGACCTGAGCCACTCGTGTCTGGCTTACTAAGCATTCTTTTACATATGTTACTTTGTGAAGTTTGTTGGCACATAAAAATGAGCAGTATTATATTCCTGATCTTAAAGAACTCATATGCTAGAATGAAGGAGAGGCATGGAAATAAGCATATTATGAGCAATATCATCAAGACTATGATCTCAGTAACATATGTAGCTTCCTACAAGCATTAGTAAGATAAAAATCAATTGTTCTATGGGGTAGAATTTGCATGATGCTGTTGTTTAAGATTTACAGAGAGAGGCTGGGAAGGTTGCTCAGTGGTACAGTACTTGCCTCGCATGCATGAGGCCCTGGGTTCGTTTCCTCAGTACCACATAAGTAGAAAAAAACCAGATGTGGCATTGTGGCTCAGGTGGTAGAGCGCTAGCCTTGAGTTGAAGAGCTGAGGGACAACGTCCAGGCCCAGAGTTCAGACCATTACCGACAAAAAAAAAAAAAAAAAAGATTTACAGAGAGGTAAGCATAAATAAGAGATAATACAGTGAACATTTCAAGTGATTTCTGAATAAAAGTTTGAAGGGGCCAAGTATGGTCAGAGAATGGTCATTAAAGTTAGCATAAGTCTTTGCAACTAGTATTATTTTCTCCTTATACAGTTCAGTTCCTCTCTGCTTCCAGGCTCCTTCTCTGAGAAATATGAATAGGACAGATCAGAGAGATCTATCTCTTTCTGGAGTACTGGGGTGGGAATTAAACACTGTTAAGCATTGTTAAATGTGACTATATACTATTAAATGTTATTAGAATCATTATGCATTGAACTTCACTTAAGTCTTTATTGTAAACTTTCTTTTAATTCTTTCTATGAATGATTACTTTCATGAATGGGCCATTTTGGTCAGGTGCAGTGGCTCATGCTGGTAATCCTAGCTATTTGGGAGGTTGAGATTGGGAGAATCAGGGGTTGGGAGAATAGTGGTATGTTCCCATGGTTCTAGTCATGTCGGTGATCCTGGAGAAAAAGAACTGAGACCTTATCTGGTTAAAAGAGCTAGATCTGTAGACTTAGTGGTAAAGTGTTAGTCTAGCATGTATAAGGCTCTGAGTTCAAATCCCGGTGCCTTCAAAAAATATGAAAATAAGTGTGTGCTTTGATAGATCCTTTCTTTATACTTCAAAACAACCACTATCAGCCAGGAAGTCTTTTTGTTGGTAACCAGCTAGACTACTGCCACATAGTAGCTCTACGGTAGTAGCCTTTTGGTAAGTTCAGAAACTTTACAATTACTCTGAGGATGCAGTTGCATAGGATGAATATGACCACAGCTAAAGACGTGTTCCAGTCATCACCATTCCATATAGTCTGCATTGGTCTTGGAAAGTAGCACTCTTAAGCAAAACAAGACTCAAGGAGCTCTAGATGACCCTATTTTTCCTAAAGATCTTCTCACTCAGGCCAGAGGGGACTGCTTCTCTTGGTAGTATAGATGATGGCTTGTGATTGGAATGAACAGGATTCTTCATTCGCATGCAGGACCATGACATTAATGCAGAATCCTTCATTTGCATGAAAGGCTGTGCAAGGATTGGTGCAAACACCTTTGCCACAACCTCTTTCTTTCTCAGATGGTCACCTTGCGCTATGGTTTCCTAGAGCTTTGTCTGTCTGCAACAGACAAAACAATTTTATTTTATTTTGGCAAATAGCTGAGCAGTCATTTATTTTTGAAGCTGTCAAGATAATTTTATAGTTTCAGCACACTTTGTGATGATGTCTCCATGTAAGATTTAATAAAACTAGTGAGAAAATTCATTATGACCTTATTTTTTTTCTTTCACCTTTCCTGTGTGAAGCAAAGCACTTATATAGTCAGAAAGTAGAAAGTTAAATACAAATGGATAGAAGGGACTATATTCTTCTTAACTAATAGAAAGGATTGAGAGAGAAATGGAGGAAGATTTGGCACCACTCAATATATAAGGCAATAAGACAAACGTTTCTCCATCTAACACTGTCACTAATATCTAAAGATATGGAAATGACTAAATTCTGTAAGCTCTTTACAAGAATATAGGAAGGAGCAAGGAAATATTCTTCCTGATATTTCTTATCTGCTTGGGAATTAACTAAGAACACAGATAACTGTTTATGGTATGTGAAGCTTGCTGGGTAATTTTAACTCTGTCCAACATTGCCTGGAAAGGAATTCATATTGGCCTGGAGTCCTTTGAAGACAGGAAAACCAGAGGAAGGATATGGGCTTGTTTTCCAGTTTACCACTTTCCCACCATGCCTATGAAATGTGAAAAATGGTTATGGTCTTTTGGCTCAAGGTTTGATCTCAGGAAAATCTTTCCTTTGTTCTCTTTAGACCACATGCACAAAGGCACTTGGTACCCAGGTGTCTGGAATAGTAGATCTCTAACCACATGGATATCTGAATGAGTCAGCTTGGCATAGGCTAGCTTAAGACCTTTTTGTAGAAAAGAAAACAGATTGCTTTAGATGTCAAAGAGTTGCCCATGAGCCCAAATCCTTGCTTTCCCATTGTCTGTGTTCTAATTTTAACATGAAATCATAAAGTGAGTTGAAATACAAGCTTGCTTGTCTAAAGGAAATGCCCCTTCCTTTCCAGGTATTTGCATAAATGAATTGGAAGAGTGGGAAATGAGGGTGTGGAAAAGGCTAGTCCTAGTAGTGTTGCCTACTAAGTTATTTTCTACCTCGAAGGAAAACTGTTGATTTTGCTATTTTCCTCAATAGGAAAAAATGATAATGAACTCAAATAAGTTTAAACATAATTTGTAGAATATATATTTGACAATAAGGAAATGGACTTGAATCACAGAACAGAGGACTTGGCAAGGTCTCTTATGTTGGGATGGTCAGGTATAATCTGTTCTTGACTCAGTGGAATATATGAAGATGGAACAGAAGGTTTAGAGAAGCATGTTGACCCTGAAAGTGATAGAAAAAAATGAGGAGGACAAATAAAGATGTATGTATGTGTGTGTGTGGGGGGGGTGTTAACATATCAATACATGAGATGGCTCAGCAGACTATGGAGGGATTAGGTACTGACAACAAACTCCTTGGCCTCAGAATTTTCATGTGCTAGCTGTAGGACTTAGGTCAACTACTTAGTTGACCTTTGACGAGGTCTACAATTTCTCATCTATAAAGCTGCAGGAAGACTAGTATATATCCCACAGGGTTTTGAAGATTCAATATGCTAATTCATATTGAGCACTCAGAGTATTATAAGAACTCAAAAATGTGAATCATTATGTTGAGTAAACATTTCTACTACAGTTCACATTAATATTACATGGAAGCAAAGGCCATTAGTAGGCTGGATGTTTGATGAATAATTTGATGAGCAATGAAGTAGACATGTTTATCATTCTTTCCCTCCCTATCCTATAGGACTGCTAATACTAAATATGCTTTTCAATAATCTTAAATCTATTAAATGGCAGACAAGAGCCCTAGAAGCTTTTAAAAATCTTTTAAAATAAACCTTTTAACTTTAGGACAGTTTTAGATTACATAAAAGTTTCCTTGGAAAATCTTCTACACATCCCTATCCAACAACCCATGTCTCCCTTTATTAACATACTTTAGATGTTGATACTTTTGTTGTAGTTAATGAACCAATGTTAATATTAATAATTGTAATGAATTAATATTAATATTAACCAAAGGCTACATTTTATTCAGGCTTTCTTAATTTTTACTAAATGTCTGATTTCTATTTCAGGATGCTATTTAGGGCACTAAACATTTTATTTTAAATCTTTTTAAATATAAACATTTTCTAGGGAAATAGCATAAAAAGTATTTAATAAGTAAAATTAATTTATAAAATTGTTTTTCCCAACAACAGTGAATTTTGGGCTTAGTGTTTTTTAATCAAGGACAATTTTCTTCCCAAGGGATACTTGGTAATATCTGGAGGTATTTTATTTACACACATGAAGGAAGGAATATTGCTGGCATCTAATAAGAACAATGAGAAGCAATAGTAAGAAATAATAACGATAAGGAAGAAATAATTAATGAAAAGAAAAATAAGAGTAGGCATTTAGAAGACAACCCATCATAGTTTTCTCCAGCTTGGGAAGAAATTATAGTTCACAATGAGATACACCCTTGACTAAATAATAGCAAGAGAAAAAGCTACTAAATTATAGATTGATAAGGAGAAACATCTCTGAGTTGGGTCTTAACAATGCAGAAATGTTTAATAGGTCAGAGTAAAAGTAGATCTACAGTTTTAAGGAAATGACAAAGTCTCAAATCTAGGGTTCTTCTTAGATTCTGATTTTGTGATCAAAATGCCTCTTTGCCTAGAGAGGCTCTTTAGATTAAATTCCAATAAAGTTAGGGCAACAATTCAGACAATTTGGAGAGTAACAGTATCTCCAGGAAGATTATTTTGGAGTTGCTGTAGAGGAAAGAGGAAGAAGTAGATGGCATGAGAAGGGGCAGGTCTTGTTTTTAATACTGATTAGTGATTTGAAGTTGGCATGGACCTTACGGATCATTTAATTCAACTCCCTCATCTTGTAGCTGAGAAAACTGACTTAAGTGTTAAATTTTATGAGTAAATCTTAACTCTCCTGCTACTGGGAAGATAGGACATTTCTCCAATTTGGTCTATTTTTTCCAGAGATAAAATTAATATCAAGATATTGTGAGGAAAATAACAGTAGCTGATTCCAGTGGCTCACACCTGTAAACCTAGCTACTCAGGAGGCTGAGATCTGAGGATCGTGGTTCAAAGCCAGCGGGGGCAGGAAAGTCTGTGAAACTCTTATCTCCAAGAAACCACCAGAAAACTGGAAGTGGCGCTGTGGCTCAAGAGGCAGAGCCACTAGAAAAGTGGAAGTGGCACTATGACTCAAGAGGCAGAGCGCTAGCCTTGAGCTGAAGAGCTGAGGGACAGCGCTCAGGCCCAGAGTTCAAGCCCCCACAACTGACAAAAAAGAAAAGAAAAGAAAAGAACAATATTACTTTGTTTATACAATTCTAGGCACAATTTCATGAGATAATGCACACTTAATAACATGTGAACATATAATTTATTATCGGAAGTGGGACACTTTGGAAATGAAAAGGAGAGACTATTAATAATCATTTGAAAACAATGGCACACATTGGCAGTGTTGCAACTACCCGGGAATGTGTGGTCATTTGCTTTTCACCTAATTGCAGAATTTCTAAGGGCAAGATCCAGGTGAGGTTATGATGTGAAAGTTTGTGAGCTTAGAGGCTGAGAACTGCTCAGCTGTTCAGAGCTCACTGAGATAGGAAGTCTGGGTTTATCTTCTGCCTTCAGGGCTAACATTTGTGTATTTTCATCCTTCACCGAAATGTGTTCATTGACAAAAATATTTCAATAAGATATTTATTGAGAACCAGGTATGCAGTGCTGGAATTTAAAACTGTAAGTGAAGTAAATTAAGGGGACAATTTCTGCCATGTTAGGAGCTTACCATAGTCATCTGGCAGGTAAATACACTGCTGAATCCAGTTAGTAAAAATGAACAAATGATAAAAAACTGTTTATATATATATATATATATATATGTGTGTGTGTGTGTGTGTATATATATATATATATATATATATATATATATATATATATATATTCATGACTTCAAAATGCTTCTTTCTGAACTTGGATTTGGCTTTGGTATTTGGCCATGCCAGGAAACAATACATATTTACCTATTTTTGCTTCTGCTGATGTAGACTTGGAGAACAGTTAATTCTGGGCTTCGTGTTTTTTAATCAAGGACCATTTTCTTCCCAAGCAATATTTGGTAATATCTGGAGGTATTTTATTTGCACACAGGAAGGAAGGGATATTGCTGGCATCTAGTAAGAACAGCCAGGGACATGGTCAAACATAATGAAGAGAATAGACTCCCACCCAAAGGAAATATCCAGCCTGAAATAATATCAAAAGGGCGACTTTGGGAAACCTTGGTCAAGATGAAGATAGTGTTTTTATTTTACTGTATTGTTTGAAGCAGGATCGCAGGTTGACTTCAGGCTAGTCCAGGGTGGCCTCAAACTTACGATTCTCCTGCCTCAGACTCTTGACTGCTGGGATCAAACACTCAACTCAGCTAGAGATGGTTTTTGTTTGGAGCTTTGTTTATTTATCTGTTTATTATCATTATTTTTTGAATTCCAGACCATGTCTTGGTTAGCCAAGCATTCTACCTACCATTTGTTCTCCATCATTAGCCCTGTTAGCTTTAGTTTATTTTTCAGATAATGTCTTAGAGATACTATCTCATGCTTTCTGTCTGAGGACCCATGTTTGGGGTTATAGGTGTGTCTCCATGCCTGCCGATGAAGGTAGTTTTTTGATGCCATTTAACACTGCTGTTTCAGTTTTTGGAATTCCAAAGCAGAAAGGAAGAGTGAAGAAATAGGGAGACTATTTCAGAGATAAAGGAAAAGTCAAGATAAGAAGGGTTCATTTTATATTGCTGAAATAAAATATCGGAATCTCAGTATTTTTTAAGGTAAGGAGTTTGATTTAGTTCACAGTTTTGGAGACTGAAACTCTGAGATCTAGCAACAGCATCGATCAGCCTAAGGTACTGGCATGCAGAAGGCACATAGGTGTAAGCAAGGAATCAAGGGATGCAGCGGGACCAGAATTACTGTTTTATAATCACTGTTTTGTAAAAGCCTTCTCCCTTAGGAACTAATCTACTCCCACCAGGTCTGATCCATTACTGAGAGACAGCGTTAATTCATTCACGGCAGTGGAGCTCCATCCAATCAGCTAATTACCTGTTATAAGCCCCACTTCTTAAAGATTCTACCACCTTAACCCTACTCAGGTGTGGGGGTGGGGAGAGGGGCTTGCTTCTAGCACGTGAACCTTTTGGGAACAAACCATAACGGAGGTCATTATTGATGTAGTTGTGAGTAAGAGAAGCAAGATTCCACCAAGATCTTCAGAGGAACATTTAAAATACTTCGCTGAATTGTCCCTGGAGAAATGGAAGAGGATGGCATTTTCTTACCCATTCTAACACCTTCCTTTGTTTCCGGGATGTTTCTGGGGCTTAAATGCCCTGGTACACCACAGCTGAGAGTATGTGCACTGGAATAGGGCTCTGTCAGTGTGAGTCTGAGTTCGTATAGAACTATCCACCTTAGCTGGGGTTGAAATCATTGGTGGGCTACAGAGATTGATATAGAGAACCAGATGTGTTTGCTATAATTGGCTTAGGCAAAGTACATCTGGTTTCTGGATAATGTGGTTTGTAGTTATAATGACTGCATTTCCCCAAATTCACAATTTAGTCTATTAAGTTTGCCTCTTTACTATGCATGGGAAAGGGCTTGCTTAGCAAACTAAGACAATAAAGTTTTCAGAGCACATTGATATATTTTTTAAAAAACCTCAAGATTTCAGCAGTTTAAAAAAATTATTGTAAAGATACTGTACAGAGGGGTTACAGTTACATGAGTAAGGTAATGAGTACATTTCCTATCGAGTATTGTTACCCCCTCCTTTGTTTTCTCCTATTACCCCCTCCCCCAAATTGTAAAGTTCATTTTCAACATAGTGTCTTGTTACAGTGGGTCATCTGTATCCTTCTTTCAGCATTTTGTTATTTCCCTTCCCCTCCCCAAATTAGAAAAATGTATATACAAGATGCAGGGCACCAGAATCAAATACAGTGACAATAGGGGTTGTACCATGGGGGAAGAACATACAAAAGAAACAAAAAAAATCACATAGTACATTAAAAACAACAGCAACAAAGAAAAAAACCTCTTATGTCCTTATCTTGAGATTCATTTCGCCTAACATCATCTTATCTGGTCATCTGTACATAGCTTTTGACCTTTTCTGCTTGTTTGGTAAGATTATCCTAGATACTAGTTATTGCAAATATGGGAAACCATGGGACCTATGTTTCTTTGGGTCTGGCTTACTTTACTTAATATAACTTTTTCCAAGTCTTTCCATTTCGTCAGCAATTAAATTTTTTTTATTGTAAAGATACTGTCCAGAGGGGTTACACTTACATGAGTAAGGTAATGAGTACATTTCCTATCCACCATTGTTAGCCCTTCCTTTGTCTTCCCCTACTATCCCTTCCCCAACTACCCAACTCCTCCCTTCTCCCCAGCCCCCACACCTAAAGTTGTAAAGTTCGTTTTCAACATAGTGTCTTGTACATCTCATTGTTACAATGGGTCAACCTGTATCCCATTTTAAACATTTTGTTTTTTCCTTCCCCCTCCCCAAATTAAGAAAAATGTATATACAAGATGCAGTGCAGCGACATCAAGTACAGTGAAGACAGGGGCTATACTGTGGGGGAGGAACATACCAAAGAAACGAAAACATCACATAGTACATTATAAATATGTTAAAAACTATAGCAAGCAAGAAAAAACAAGTTGTGTCCCTATCTTGGGGTTCATTTCACTTAACATCATCTTATCTTGTTCTATATACATAGTTTTCGACCTTTTCTGCTTGTACTAGACATCTACTAGTTATTGAAAATATGGGAAACCATGGGACCTATGTTTCTTTGGGCCTGGCTTACTTCACTTAATAGAAATTTTTCCAAGTCTTTCTATATCCTAACAAATGGGGTGATATCATTCTTTCTGATGGAGGCATAGAATTCCAATACACACACACACACACACACACACACACACACACACTCCAACCACATTTTCTTGATCCATTCATCTACTGAGAAGCATCTGGGTTGATTCCATATCTTAGCTATGGTAAATAATGCTGCAATAAGCATAGTTGTCCTCAGCAGTTTTTATGTTAGCACAACATACTTAAGATAAAAGAACTATTTTATACATATAAACAAAATCCTGTTCTTTCACAATCCAAAATTAATCAAATTACATTAAGGAATGTCATATATGGAAAAGAATTGCATATACTGAAAAGAATATTATATGCTGAAAAGATTGAAATATGCATTTAATTCTGATAACTATACTGTTAGTCTTTTTTTCTCTGTATTCTCATTCACTTTCTTTGTTTAGTGAAGAGAATGAACTGAACAGATGTAAGGAAAAAGTTTTGATGTTGTGCCTGTGGACCCTGTGGATATCAGAAGCTATATGCTAGGTTTGGATTTTGTTATATAAATTAGATAATTAATATATATTTAGGTACAGAGTTTTTTTTTTTTTTTTTTTGTAGGTTGTGGGGCCTGAACTGTGGGCCTAGGCGCTGTCCCTCAGCTCTTCAGCTCTAGGCTAGCGCTCTACCACTTGAGCCACAGCGCCACTTCTGGCTTTTTTCTGTTATGTGGTGCTGAGGAATGGAACCCTGGGCTTCATGCATTATGAGGCAAATAATCTACCACTGAGTTTATTCTCCATCAGTATGTGCAAATAAGCACAGGTAAAAATGTGTCCAGAACTTTATTTCTAACATCAAGCAGTATATATCCCCAAAATATACTGCAATCCAAATAAAAGGGCCTTCTTATGATATGATACACTTGAATTATAGTAATGAATTCCAGACAGAGATGGGAAAACATAAAGGTCTAAAATAACTGGCTATTAACTCCTGTCAAATGGAGAAACTTCTCCAAGAAGAGTCCAAAATCTGTCCTGTATCATCATGTATTAAAGTTGTGGAGGGAAACAAAACAAGTATGGTCACATATAAACTATATGATGGCTAATATTTACTGAGAGATCTGCCAGTTACTTGTCTGTTAGATATAAATTCTATTTTCTGCCTTTCCACTTTCATAGCAGACGACATTTCCCATAAACAAAGAGAAACCAACTGCCTCCTAGAAAGTTTCAGACAGTAGTGGCACTGGTAGGAGATTGCAAGGAGGCTGTAGCTCCCAACCACACTGTTTCAGGCTCAGTTTTGTAAGTGGTTAAATCTTTTTCATGGTTTCAGTATCTAGACTGTTGAAATGACAGCCACAGCTCCTTGACTTTGTCGAAATGACTTCCTTTCTTGCCTTCTCATCCTCTGGAAGGGTAAAGACTTCCTGTTCTTGTTAATCCCTGGATTTCTTCTTGGTCTCTTGTTTAGAGTTTCAGTACTTCCTATTTATTTAAAAATAGTTCTGCTTGGTTTGGTGTCTCTGCTTCTATCCTGATTATTCTAAATACTTGATGTATATTAATTATCTAATTTATATAACAATTGGATTAAGCAGACAATTACCCCATTTTGAAAAGGAGGAATTGAAGTAAATAGAAATTAAGGAACTTGTCCAAAGTCCATTAACAGTGGTGACCCATAAACAGGACAGTGAAAGTCCAGAGTCTCAACTCTTAACCAACCATGTCATCTCTCATCAGAGTCAAGTCATTCACCTTTGACTCCAAACATTTCTAACTGAGGAATTCTTTCTTGAACTCTGAGCTTGGGGTCACTGGTCTCCTGCCAAATGTCTCTGGTGATGCTTCTAATTTTAGCAGGGCAACAAGCCAAGGGACTGCTTATGTTACCCCCTGTGAACTCCAAGACCCATTTTGCTTTCTCTTTGTTTATATTTTATCTCCTCTTTTTCATCTACAAGACTCTTTTGAAGACACCCTCTATCAAATTCTCTTGGTCCCAGTAAGTCTTTTCACTCTACCTAGAGATGACTGCTGCTCTAGTTTTGCTCTTTATTTCATTTCTGCTCTTTTCTCGGTCCACGGTTACATAAGGACAGATCAGAGATATTCGTCTTAACACCTTGAATAGTCTAATGATAAACAGGTGATCTCTTTTAAGAGCTCTACTCTCTTTTTCAATACAAATGTTGTCCCACTACTTGGATTTCTATGAATATATCATATACTTGGTATTTGAATATAGTATTTCCTTGTACTACCCTTTTTGTTTGAAATGCTCTTTCCTTCTCCTCTATCTCCTTCTGGAAAAATCTTGTTCATCTTGAAAGTCAAGTTAAGAGAGCTTAAGTGCTAGCTATTCTGGGGATTTTCCCATGACTTCTTCTCCCAACTCTACCCCAGATAAAATAATTACTTTCTATTTTTTTGCTTAACCCTTTGATCTACTCCTCTAACTGCCTATCTTCTGAACAAGACTGACAATAGGGAGCAGATCTTTGATCTTTTCTATCACTAAACACAAAATGGTTAAAAGTTTAATCATACCAACCAGTCTAGTAGACCTCTCCTGTAGCAGATCTAGGAGCCAGAGGGATGAAGACCAAGCAACATTTAGTGAGTGGTGACTGCAGATGTTGAATTTCTTCACCATCCTTAACTTCTTATGTTGAAACTATTTTTGATTTGTCCATACCCTTGTAATTCTTGTGATGTCAACTGTTGCTGGCAGTGAAATGTCCCTACAGCTGAACCAGGGCCTCAATGGTTTCATTGGCAGTCATGACGGATTATATCATGGGTATAGCTCTTCTAAAAGTTCATGTCTGTCTCTTTGGGTGCTCACATTTTCACACTGTTCTTCACCTCGTTTGCCCTTCTAGAATGTATGCACCTGTTCTGTGGAGTCTCCAGTGTTCTCCATTTTGTCATCACTGACTGGCTCTTTTCCACTGTCTTTCAATATGCTCTCCAGAGAGATAGATTCTTTCAGATTCTTTCCCTTTTTTCCCCATTGCCATTTGGCTCTTGCTCTGTGAAACTGAAATGTACCTATTCCTGTAGGAACATATAATCCTAAGGAAGTAATAAATATTTGGAACTCAGAAGGGTGGGAGGATGATGCGGTCAACAATCCCACGTATATCCTACAAAGTTAAGAAAAGTGAGGGAAAGGGTAGGTTGGAAGGAATGAGTGAGAAGGGTAAGCGGGGGGTGTGACACTGATCAAGATGCATTGTATTCACAAACTGCTTTGTTAATTGGCAACTCCTCTGTCCAGCTACTTAAAGGTAATAAAAATAAGCTTAAAGCAGAATTCAAATAGTTTTTGAACCTCCTCATTGAAATCTTTTATATCATGTGCCACCCTATTCCTTACGATTTTGAGAAAAACAAATACTTGAATTTATTTTAGTGTGTATTTATTATTTTAGTTGTTCTATAAAGTCTTCAAAATCTCAGTGATATATTACAAGTCTCATTTCTTCCTTATATGCATTCCTGCAGTGTTTAGGTGCTTGTGCTATAACTTTTAGAGCCAAGCTTCGCCTTCTTTTAGCAAGGAATCAGACAGAGATGTGGCTAAAGATGTCCACTCAGACATGGAAGATCCCATGGGGTATGATTTTATAGGCTGCATCTCTAAATGTGGAGCTCTCTTTCCTTAACATTCTGTTTTATTTTTTGTATCATCTGTAAGTATTTGTACAATATGTACACATATTAATTTTTGAGAACAATGCACCTTGACCAATGTAATCCCTTCCATTGTTCCCTCCCAGTTTTTCCAAGTTACCTAGCTCCACGCATCCCTCCAAGTTACCTAGCTCCATTTTCACATATGTACATTGAATATTATGACTGCATCCATCCATCCTTTTCTCATTTGTTGACCCTTTCCTGACCTTCCCTTTACCACCACCAGCACAAATTTCAGCTTCCTAATATTCATTTTACTAAACTATGAGTTAGTTGTTTGAAGGAATTATACCATTGCAAACCTCCCTTACGTATACCATGCTTCAAGCAATATGTTTGTGTATAGATACATATAGATCTCTATTTCTATATGTGCTTATAATTTAGATCTAATTTCCACATAAAACAGGAGCCCTTTGTCTCTGGGAGCCTGATTTACTACACTTAACATAAAATTTTCCAGGTCTGTCTGTCTGTCTGTCTGTCATCTATGCACATTTTCTTGATCCATTCATTCATTGTAGGGTATGTAGACTATTTTCATGTCTTCTTAGAAGAAGTAAAAATGACCAATAGACACAGGAAGAAATAGTCAATTGAAGTCTCTCTGGCCATTAGGGAAATTCAAATAAAAACAGAACTGAGATTTCATTTTACCTCAGTAAGAATAGACATTATCCAGAAAATAAACAATTGGGATGTGATTGAAAGGGACACTACTAACCTGTTGGTGGGAATGAATACAACTGCAGCCTCTAGGGGAGACTGTTTGGAGCTTCTTCAAAAAAGAAAAAGAAAGCATAAAACCATTCCTTGATCCAGTGATAGCACTCTTGGGCCTTTATTCAAAAGTTTTCCAAGTCAGGATACAGAACAGCCATTTGTAAAACAATGTTCACTGTTGTACTACTGAATCTTCCTTTAACATATAGGGGAAAAATTAGCACCATTTAAATGAGTAGATAATTTTGGTGAATATGTAGGTCCATGCTTAAAGATTTTCTTAAGATTGAAATAAATTTAATAATAAATTTAAGACAAACAACTTTTTAAGGAAAGTGGTTTTCAAAATTTCAATTTTTGTTCATTCAATTCCTTGCTGTCTGGTTGAAGAATTCTGTACACCCAGTTTTCATTTATTGTTCTAATATTTCCAGTAGTTTTTTTATGAATTGCATATGTCTCCCTTGGAGAAGGTAAAGAATGAAAAGCTCAAACATTTAACATAGATAAACATATTTTAAGCCATGAACTAGTAACAATGAACTGGCAGTCCTAGCTACCAAGGAAGCTGCATTTCAGAGGATCACAGTTTGAAGTCAGCTGGAGACTCCAGTTCCAATTTATCAGCAAAAAAATCGAACTGGAGACAAGACTCAAAGGACAGAGTACCAGCTAAGCAAGCAAGCTGAGCAAGTGAGAGGCTCTGTATTCAAGTCCTTGAACTGTAAAAGAATGAACAAAAAACAAAATATTTTAGAGCTAGCTTGCAAAATGCTATTTATTAAAATCATTCTACTTTTCCTGGCCTGGCTGATGTTGGCTCTGGTATTTGCTCTTGTATCAGCAAACAGAGTGAAAGCCAGGACGTTTTTTTTTTCCCCCCCAAGACAGTCTTTTTTCAGCCATTAGCTCAAGGAAGCAAGGTTAAACAGCTTGATTGTACACAAAGCAAGCTTTTTTCTTATACTGCACTTGTACTTGCTTTCTGAGAAGTAGCAGTTTTCTCTCTTCATTTCATTTATCTTTTGTTTCTCTTTCCCACTGTTTTTGCTGTCAATCGTTAGACAGAGATAAGCATATCACTCTTTAAACATTTGTTTTCCAAGCCAAACAAAATATCAGAATCCTCAGAATAAGTGATTTTTTTTCTTTCTCTTCCCTTTCTTTGTGTACCATGTAGATTAGATTGGTTTTTCCAAATGGGCACATCTTTGTCTACTAGGTCTGATTGCTTGATTTTAAAAAAGCATCATACACTCTTCATCCTGTTATTTCCCAGGATCAAGTATTTTTTTCTCGGACATAATATATGAACTGATTTGAGACAAAAATATTTTAAACTTTTCAGAATATTAGGACTTCTATTTTATTTTTTGTTGAAGGCTTGTGAGCAAATGAATGATCCTAAATTCTTGGAACTAAGATAAATACTGAGAGAGGCTCATGGAACATTCATTCCCAGAAAACGCTATTCTATCTTGGTCAATAATAGAAATCTTTCCCTCAAGAAGTCAGGAAAGGAAAAGAACATGTTGTTTAAAAAAGTATAAAGTTCTGGGATCAGAGTCTAATCACTATGAGTTATAAAATGAATTTTTTAAAATAACTATCTAAGAAGATACAGAAACTGAAGAAACATTCATTAAAAAATCTATTAGCTCAGTAATAACCATGAGAATTGGTGATATTTTTTTAAATTAAATTTTACTGCAAAGGTGATGTACAGAGGGGTTACACTTAAATGGTAGGTAGTGAGTACATTTCTTTGTGAGCAGTATTATGGCCCTCCCTCATTTTCTCCCACTTTTTTTCCTCCCAACCTTCCATCTCTCCCAAGTTGTATAATTAATATCAACATAGTGTCTAGTGAGTATCACTGCTGATTTGGTTCAACCTTTGTCCCACCATTCTGTGAAATGGAAATGAGTTTTTTTCATTGTACTGTTTGAAGTTATTATTTTTTCTTTCTTTTTTCCTCTTTGGTTTATTCCCTTTCATCACTGTTTTTGATTTCTGCGCTCTTTGTCTTATACATATAAGTTTATCTGATTTGGGAAGAGGAAGGGGAATTGGTGATATTTCAACAAAAACTCAGGCTTTCCCTTAAGAAATCTCCCATGTTAGCAAAACAGAAACTGGATATAGTTTTTACCTTAGCTCCTTAGTATATAGATACCCCTAAAGAAGCAGGACATAATAATTTCTTCTTCTGTGTTCCCCCTACTTATTCCTGTTGTGGAGGCCAAGTTCTGGGCAAATGTTAAAAACCAGAGTGTCCTTCTTTTTCCCATCCCCCATTACAAGACCCAGTTTCTACCTTGAGTGTGGTGCTGAAGTATGCTGCTCCTTGAGCTCCACCTCAAGGACTAGAAGTTTCACACTAAGAAAACCAAGTCTAGGAGAACTTTGAACTTTTGTTCTCTATCAACTGAGCTCCCAATTGTATGTGTTATCAAAAGAAGTTCACCATTTTCCTTAATCCTAGCACCGGAAGGGATTTTCCCAGAGTTGTGAGAGGAGGAAACAACTAGAACATGTGAGGCCAAATACTGTGACCTTCCATGCATTTACTGGGACTAGGGTAGGATTGGCACATTGTAGAAAATGCATGGAAAGCCATAAGTAGAAGAAAATGTTGAAAACAGAGAGAAAAAAACAGGCTCATTCCTTAGAGTGGAACTCCTTGTCCAGTGAGCTGCTAAATTTATTGGAGTTCCACTCTAAGGGCAAAACCAAAACCAGCCACAAAGAAAAACCACTCATTCAAATGGTTATCTGTTATGAATTCTTATCAACACTTTAAGAAGAATTAATAACAATTATTCACAATCTCTTCCCCACAAAAGAGCACTTCCAAATTTATATGAAATAACGGTAGCCTAATTCCAAAATCAGACAGATATATCATAAGAAAAGGAAGTAATAGACTCATATCTCTATGAATATCAAGACAGAAATTCTCAAGAAAAGTCTGGCGCCTGTGGCTCTCGCCTGTAATACTAGCTACTCAGGAGGCTGAGATCTGAGGATCGAGGTTCAAAGCCAGCCTGGGCAAGAAAGACTGTGAGATTCCTATCTCCAGTAAACCACTAAAAAACTGGAAGTGGTGCTGTAGCTCAAGTGGTAGAGTGCTTGCCTTGAGCTGAAGAGCTGAGGGACAGCGCCCAGGCCCAGAGTTCAAGCCCCATGACTGAAAAAAAAAATTCTCAAGAAAATATTAGAAATAAAATCAGTCAAATAATTAGAAATTACACAACATACTAAGTAAATTTTATCTTAGGAATGTAAACTTGGTTTGATATCCACGAATCTATTGAAGTAATTCAGATAAATTTTCTGCAGAATGAAATACTTTGAATGTTTCAAGGTGGTATAATTTTTCTCTTTGTCAGGATATACTCATGTTTAGAGGTAAAAAGAGCAAAGAAGTCATATCATAGAAAAGAGATAATTTATCATCTTTAGATAAGTCTGTTACGTTCATTATGCCCTGATAAATTTAGCTTAATCATTAATCTATTAATCTGTTTATTCACTCAGTTAATTGATGTCACCCAGCTAATCTGTAAAGATCTCTAGGAAACTTCTAATATTTATAGCAGCATGAAACTCTCAAAAAAGCTTCCTTCGAGCATGTATAATCAAAGTAAGAAATGGTTTCATCAGCGAGACATACCACTGTGACTATAATTTTAGTTCTCTGAAGACTGAGGTAGGAGTATGGAAAGTTCCAGGTCAGTATGGTTTACTGAGCAAAATTCTGTGTCTTTATCAATCTATTACCAATAATGACATTATCTTAGCTGTTAGTGAATTTCTTAAAAGCAAAGAATTATGGAATTTGGAAAGAAGAAAATGGAAAAGAAGAAATGTTTGAATTTATTTCATCTTAGTGGTAACAGATAGAGGCCTGTGAAGACAACCATGAGTAACAAATGTATATCATTTCTTTGTTTTCCATGCTGGTTAGCTCTCTAGTAGTTGTGAGAAACATTGAATTCGAAATAGAAACATTTGTTCTGTTAACCACTTATGCTTTTAGTTAGAAAAATATGCTATGAAAAATTGAATTTCCTTGGGTAAACAATAATGCAAGTGAAAGGAAAACATAGACACCATAAGGCTTTCACAGAAAGTGGTCAAGAGCAGGAAGAGTATCGATTTTTGTGGTAATTTAGAAGAAACTTCTCCCCTGCCATCATTCTTAGAATTGGAAAAATAGAAAACAAAAAAAATGTCATTTAAAGAAAATCTTCAGTAAATTTGAAATTCAGCTGGAAATAATTTGCAAGAATGTCTAGAATACTCTTAACAGTGTCCCATTGATTTGATTGATTCAAAGAGAAAAAAGGCAAACCAAACCAGTTATTTGCCATAAATGACTATAATCTTTCCAGTTTCTTACATAGGTTTCATTATTTAGATTTTGAGTTGTATGCTGCTGTGGATAATTTCTTGTCTTTTCCCTTAATTGTCAATCTCTTGTTGATTTCACTACATGAGTGAAAAAAATAAGTAAAAATATTAGTTGTTGTAGCCCAGGAAGAGTAACATTTTTTAATATGTGCTACAAATGATTATAATTTTTCTTTTCTTTTTTAAAAATATAGGATTTTATATCTTTAGTTGTACAAAGGGACTGCAATTCAACATGTCAATTTATGATTACAATGCATCTTGATTAATAGTACCCCTTGGTCATAATTTTTCTTTATAATAAAGAAAAATGGCATAGCAACAATAATTGTTATGGGGTTAGGACAAATGGTGACAGAGTTCAATTGAGCACAATTGAATAATCTTCATGTTATACAATATTTACAGTGCCTAGATTTTAAGCATGAGAAGAATTGTTCTTAATATAAATGATGAGAGAAAATTAATGAGAAGAGTTGGACTTTTATTGTGTAAACCATATTGGATTTGTTTGTTTATTTAGGGGACTTTTTTCTTTTATTTTTTGACTTTTTCTTTTTAAATATCAGATGTATTCTAGGAAATCCAATAGGTTTCAGTTCCCAAAGGTGTAATGAGACCACAGGATGAAATAAATGAGAAAAGTCAAAGAAAAAGAAAATTTCAAAGGGCTATTTTGATGTGAATCAAATAGAAGATTGTGGCTTTTTACTATCAAAGAAAGAAAAACAAATATCTACCAGTAGCCCGAGCATTCGTATCATTGAGATCCTTGGGGGAAATGCAGAATATCAAATACTACTCCAGACCTAATGAATTTGAAGGTGCATTTTATCAACACACTCTCATGTGATTTCCTATGTGTATTTAGATTTGTATAGCCCTAGAAAAGGCCCTTTCCCCGGTAGTGACTGTAAGCATTTCCTACTTTGATGGTGTTATGCTCGATGGAAGATTCCCAGTAGCCCATTGTGTGCATTTAGATAAATGGCTTCAAGCCTTGAACTGTAAAAGCACAGGACTTGTGTGTAATTATTGGGTAAAACTAAACAATAGAAGTGATGTGTATTTAACATGTGAATAAACCAATTTCTCCATTTATGTAGTATAAAGTAATTTAAATTCTTTGGTGTTTAGATTTAGGTTTTTGTTATAAGTTCTGGATATAGAAGTAATTATGTAATTTTGAATGAATCTTATAAGGAAGTCAGTTTGTGGACATTTCTCATCTACCCCCCCCAAGAATATGGATATTACTGTCCAGGACTGAGGATATGATCTGAGCAAAGTTACTATGCCTTCCTGAGATTCTTCTGATTATATATTTAAATATAAATTCATAATTGAAAAGATATTTTAAGGCAAGACATCATTATACTATGCTTACAGAAATTTGAAAAGTTAGCATTCCATTATCATTACCTGAGGACATTTGGAGAACTCTTGATATGTTTATAAAGTACAATAGTTATTAAATGCAAGACATACTCTATTAATCTAATTATTCTAGACAGATATTAGCATACTGAATGACATCACTGGGCGCTGTGCAGCTGACAATTTTAATTTATTGATACACTTTATAGTCATGATAAATGATCAATTTTTAAAAATTAAATGACAGTGTTTCCCTCAGAAACCCATAAAGTAGATAGAATGCAAACATCACAGCCTTAGTAATACAATTTAAGCAATTTTCTTTCTTTTTTAAAATTTAAGCAATTTTCTTATTTTCTCCCAAAGAATGCTCAGCAGCTCAACACTTTCTCTCTTCCCCATACTACAAACAATGAAGCAATGAAGCAATGTGGCAGTGATTTTTTTTCAAAAAGCAGCATTTTCTAATATGGATGCTGTCTCACCAATGAATACTAGGAACACACTTTTAGTTCCACAAATTTATTTAATTTCTTGATGAGAGAATAAGCATAGTAAGATAGCTGGGGCATTTTCTTCACAAGATAGTGCTTGTGTCTACCTTACTTTAAACTTTGAAGCCCTAAATAACCCTACTGTGATAGTATTTGGAGATAGAAGTTTGGGAGATAAGTTCATGAACATAATCAGTTAGCTCTCTCTTCTACCCTGGCCAAGTAGACACAGTGAGAAGGCAGTGTTACCCTGCGGGTCAAAAAGGGACCTCTCACAAGGAATAGACCACACTGACAGCTCAATTCAGACTTCTAGTGTCCAGAACTGTGAGAAATAAACCTCTGCTATTGACATTACCTTTTCTTGTAAGTACCACACACTAACCAATTGCACCATTGGAGTTCCTGACATTAGCCTTTCTAAGGTTGTTAGAAAGAAGCTATTATATAGTAGTTGAGCTTTGGTTGGGTGAATTGAGGATGGATTGATGGTGTTATCAGAAAGTGAGGACAGTTCTATGACATTGTATCTCTAAAACAGAGAGGAGAAGCCAGACACCCGTAGCTCATGTCTCTAACCTTAACTACTCAGGAGGCTGAGATCTGAGGATAGTGATTCAAAGCCAGCCTGGGCAGGAAAGTCCCTGAGATTCTTATCTCCAATTAACCACCCAGAAAACGGGAAGTGGTTCTGTGGTTCAAAGTGGTAGAGCACTAACTTTGAGCACAAAAGCTCAGGGACAGCGTCCATGCCTTGAGTTCAAGCCCCACAACTGACAATATAAATAAATAAATAAGTAGGTAAAAAAAATAGAGAGGACAGATAAGAGAGAAGAGAAAAACCATCATTGGTAAATAGGTAAGTCATATATTAGTCAGCACAGGGTAATAATGCTTGATATTTGTAGATGACATAGTGACCTTTATGTTTTTTTTATACTGATGTAAAATAATGAAGTGATCTTGCTTTGTCCCTTTGTCATTGTCTCAGAGTGACCTCATCTTGTGTCAGGTGAGATTCTTCGTGATTGGCAGGTGAATAATGCGGCTTGGGCCAGCCTTTGCTCTACACCCAGACACACCACCCCAGATCCTAGATGTCATGAGCCAACTTGGCTTTCTTTTTCACTAAGTAGAGCTCTGTTTTCTAGATATTTGAGGAGAGCTATTTCTTCCAATCATAGAATATATTTGATTACAATGAAAATGTTTTCAATTTAATTCATTACAAGCCAGCATTAAATGGCTAAGATCATAAATTGAATATTTAACAATTTTGTTTATGAAAGTAGGCTCAAACAGAATTTTAACATCTTTATTCATTTGATTCTTGTGTCCTCCCAGGAGTTGTCAAGTCTAGCCTGTGCTGAAATAGCTCCAGTGAAAGGAACCGTTTACCCATCTGAGATGGTGCATCCCATAGCTCAACACTTGTCCTATGTGTTTTCTTGTACCTTCTACACGTTGGCTCTACTTATACCTTTTTCCAGCTATAAGGGAACAAAATGAATGTTCATCAATCGAAGCCTACACAAACTAATTGAAGATAAAAGGTATTTTTCTACAAAGACTATAACAGGCAACATCAGAAACAATGATAAAAAGAAAACTCCTACCACATGGAAGCAAAATGAGTCTCTTATTCATTTTCCCATAGATTCATAACATCTCTCATTTCTTTTTAAGATACATTTTTTCTGGTTTCTATTTTTGTTTATTTTCTTGCTGGCCCTGGGGCTTGAACTCAGGGCCTGGGCCTGGGTGCTATCCCTGAGCTTCTTTATGTTCAAGGCTAAAGCTCTACCACTTGAGCCACAGTACTACTTCTGGCTTTTTCTGAGTAGTTTATTGGAAATAAGAATCTCATGGACTTTTCTGCCCTGGCTGCCTTCAAACCACAATTCTCAGATCACAGCCTCTGAGTAGCTAGGATTATAGGTATGAGCCACCAGTGTCCAGCAAAATATTTTTATTATCTTCAAGTAGTCATACAGAAGAGTTGCTATTCAACAAAGCATCTTGAATACAATGCATCTAGATCAATGTCACTTCT
Source organism: Dipodomys ordii (assembly GCF_000151885.1). Lineage (NCBI taxonomy): Eukaryota > Metazoa > Chordata > Mammalia > Rodentia > Heteromyidae > Dipodomys > Dipodomys ordii. The sequence continues at coordinate 14,053,603 of NW_012267257.1, read as the reverse complement.
TTCATTGCTCTCCCCTATCTCTCCCAACCCAAACCCTTCCCTCAATTTTCTTAATTTTGTAGGATATGCACGGGATCTCTCATTTCTAATTATCACTAAGGTATTTTTCCTTTTTGCAAGTCTGCTTCATCATTTTGCTCATAACATTAGCTGGAAGGCTACTTGGGCTAATCATGGTGCCTGCTCCAGTCCAAACTGGCATTGTAATGACAGAAGGTATTTTGCCTTAGGACCTTTGAGTAACCTGGAGTAAATTTGCATGTGAGCAATCAGCTTAGATAAATTTATGCTATGAACATTTTTTCTCCCTGTAGGTCAGCTATTTAGTTTAATCTAATCATTCTAGTTAAATGCCAGGCCAAGACTAACTCTCTATTCAATATACAGATCTAGTTTAAATCCAAATAGTTCTTTAAATACGGACCTAATTAAGATAAAGTCTATGAATTCACACAGTTTACAGAAAAGGAAATACCACTTGCTCCTGAACAAAAGAAGAATTATTTTTCAATAATTTTCAACTATGAGATGATTATAAGTTAAAATTGTAGGTATAGTTGATAATTCAGTATGTTAGTGAGGCTGTTAATAAACTGACCTGTGCTTCTGTTTCTGGGGAAAATGTGCTTTAGGACAGGCTCTATGGAGAGCAATTTAAATATATGTACAATTTAATTTTTTATTAAAAGTGACTAAATAAGCTACAAAACAGTCAAAGAATAAAAACCTATGTAAATACCTCATCTACCTATATGGCAAGATTTACAGTGTAAGTGGAAAATCTTTCATCCTTTTGGCTTTATTCCTCATAAAAATCTATTTTTAATAAAGGGCTCTGTTACACCAACAGAAGAGGGCACCCTTGAACTAAAAATTTTGTAAGCCACCATGAATCCACAAGATGAGTCGAAACAAGTAAATATATGCAAAGATACTCTGAGATAACAAAATCAAGATAAAATTATTCTACCTGATGAAAATTCCCCTACAGAGCATAATAAAACTAAAGGAAAAATACCAGCAAAAGCTCCAAACCCAATTTAGAATTCTTAAACAAGCAATTTCAGATACAAAAACATTAAGGACAAAAATCACCTTTACAATAAAATAAAATTTAATTAAAAGAAAATGCAAACAGAAAAAGACAAAAAAACAGTAATTGTCAGAAGAACTACGCTAAATTCTAAAGGAAAGAAAGAAAAAGAGAAAATTGTCACTATAAGAAAATGAGAGTGCCCAGGAGAAGATAGATATAAATGAACATCTTTATGATAGACACGTCAAAGTGGAAATATAGAAAAGATAATGAAAGAGAAGAAGTGAAAAGCAACCAGGACAGCACTGCTGATACACATGAAAAAAAATAGTCAAATGAAAAATGTAAAAAGATATCTCTGATATATAAATATTTTAAAATTGAGAGGAATAAACAACAAAAATCTGGCAGAACAATTTACAAAGTTATAAAAATGATATGTTAAAATAAGAAAAGTCATTCAACCTCATTTGTAATACAGAAGTGTAAAAATGGAACTATGCTCAGTAATGTTCCATTGCTCAGCTTAGAATTAGAAAGAATGATAATACATTTGTTGGAGCAATTAGGTGCAATCTGGTACGCTCAGACATTGCTAGTGAGATGACTTAAAAGATGGATAATATCTCACAAAAATAGTTATGCATTAACCTTTCAACAACATCCTTTCTAGGAATTTATCCTGAAAGTATTCATCCAGCAGTTGGAATGTGTGTACATGTGTATACATTATTTCATACCACACTATTTGTGTGTATGTGTATATGTGTGTGTGTGTGTGTATGTGAGAGAGAGAGAGAGAGAGGGAGGGGGTGATAGTTACAAAATACTAGAGATGACTTTAATACCCCTTTACAATCTGGGTATTGAACAAACTGAAGAGAAACAATCCAATGGGGCTATTACAAATCTATTTAAGAATATACAGGAATCCAATCAATTGATATGGAATGATTTATAGTATACTTCAAGAGATTTCAGACAAAATGTAAAAAAAGTATCTAGCACAGACTTTCCTGCTTAAATTAAAAAAACAGAAATACATACACACACATGAAATTTGCTTAATGATGCAAAACAAAACACAGAAAACATAAACCAAAATCTAATTATATAGCTACCACCAGGAATAGTTAGGCATGAGACCAGGAAAGAAAATGTGGGAAAAAAGGAATGGAATAGGATGCATGTATTAGAGTAGGGAGGAGTTCTCTAAGTATGCTGATTATATAAATCTGACTTTTACTAGCAAGACAATGTTTCATGTTCTAAAGTTATGAATGCATGATGCTAACAATGTGGAGGAAACAAAAATGGAATATCAACAGAAACAAATGAGCCAAATTGTATAACACATGAATAATGCAACTACAGTGAATGGGCGACTAGTATATACCCTATACCTTCAGGTTATTGTTAAATCAAATATTGATTCAGCTTTGCTGGTGTGTGTGTGTGTGTGTGTGTGTGTTTTACAGGAGTCTAAGTTAGCAACTCTGGTGCCATTTTAAATATATTTCAATATAAAACAAATAACATGCAGTAGATTATCAGAGACATAATACATCTTCTCAGAGAACCAAGTGACAAGAAAATAAAGGGGAAAATTAGGAGGAAGCTTTCAGGGTGAACTCATATTTTAAAATATATAATGTTAGAGGAAGATACTCCCCCCCCATGTCTTTATTAAAAGGAACAACAGTTCCTAGAGAAATGGCAGTTTTGAGGACTAGTAGGTTCAAGTTATTATTACCACAGTCTTTGTGGTTGTGCAATCATGGAACCTGAGATAAAGCACAGCCCACTGAGCATCAAAATAATTAATGGCACCTTCTAACCTGTGAGTTTTAGCTCATATAAATGTGGAGATAAATACATAAATTTAGAGGATGTGAAGGAGCAGTCCAATAGAAAACATCATGTGAATAAATGTGAACCACTGGGTCTGCCCCCACCCCATGCCGTGATCAGCACAGCATGAGTGGGCTGAAATAGCTTATGGGAAGCAATGTTTTTATATAATCTCAAAGTATCTTCTCATAGAAAAGTGATTAATTACTACGGGGAAATGCAAGCCTTGGAAGAACAATGTCATACTACGTCACCGGTGCTGTCCTTATGGTGAGTCATGAGAGGAATGTCACACACTACTTGGCATCATACACCTGAAGATGCAGTGTGATCGCTATTACAAAGTGATTCTGATCTTGAGAAACTATCAGACAAACCCAAACTGACAACATTGTACAGAGTATCAAAGTCGTTAAAAACTACAAAAACTGTTCTTAGAATAAAGGACTCTTGACAAACCCAATGTGTGTTACCTGGATTGGATCTTGAACCAGGAAGGAAGATTTTACTATAAAGGGCATTGATGGGACAGTTGTTAATATTTGAGCAAGTTCTGTAGATTAGGAAATACTATTGCACCAGTGTTACTTTCCCAGTTTTGATCATTGTAGTCATGTCTGCAATATTCTTGGTCCTGTGATTGACACACATCCATGTTGAAGGATGAGGACACAATGTCTCCAAAGGAGAGAGAGAGAGGAAATGACAAAGCAGATATTTGTAGTAAAATGTTTATTTGGGGGTATCTGGGAGATAGATCTGTAGGAATTCTTTCTACAATTTTTGTCAACTTGAGTCTGAAAATATCTCTAAAGTACAATGTGTAAAAATAGCATTAACTTTCAAAAGTAGTGTTAGAACATCTGCCTGAGGAATTTGAAATATTGCTACAGTCTCATCTCCAGCTGTGTAACATTCCTTGTTTGTCCACTTATTTAGTTGTTTATTTATTAAGTGCCAGCCAAAAGGTAGCTTCTAAGTCCGAGATGGCTGGGTTTAAACTTACAATCAAAGCAGATAAATGTGTCTCTCTGGGAACTTATGTTTGTGCGTGGGAAATAAAAGCTACATAGGGCTGGGAAGGTGACTCAGTGGTAGAGCACTTGCCTTGCATGCATGAGGCCCTGGATTCGATTCCTCAGCACCACATAAGCAGAAAAACCTGGAAGTGGCGCTGTGACTCAAGTGGTAGAGCACTAGCCTTGAGCTGAAGAGCTCAGGGACAGCGCCCAGGCCCAGAGTTTAGGCCCCATGACTGACAAAAAAAAAAAAAAAGCTACATAAAGCCAACACATCGTAGTTTTCTCTCAGGTATATTAAATGGGGGTAGTCTCAGTCACAGAAGCGGATGGGTGGAAATGGTCAGGAAAGGTATTTCTGAGAGAGTGGCATGAAGCTGTACCTGAGCAGAGAGAAAGCCGTCATCACAGCACTAAGAGAACACTGTATGAAAGAGTGCCTAGAAATACAGTAGATATCACAGTGTGCAACTGTATTAGGTTCCATTTAGTCTCTAAGAATAATATTTAACTTAGAATTTTGTTAAATCTTTCCAACTAGAAAGCCACTTCATAAGTTATTGGAATGACAAGATACATTAAATCTGTTCATTACCACTCTACCGAGGTAGGTGGCAGATTAGGCAAAGTCCAGACATTCCCTGAATCTCAGTTTTTTTTTTTTTTGCTTATAATTTTTTTATTGTGAAAATTCCGTGCAAAGGGGTTACAATTACATGAGCAAGGTAATGAGTACATTTCTTATCAAGCATTGTTGCCCTTTACCATCCTTTCCCATCTTCTCTCTCCCCACCCCCCAACCCTCCTGCGAAAGTTGTAAAGTTTGTTTTTTGACATAATGTCTTGTAAATCTCATTGTTGCAATGGGTCCACAGGCATCCCTGTTTAAACAATTTGTTTTTCTCCTTCCCCTCCACAAATTATACCAACATCAAGTACAGTGAAAGTAGGGGCTATACTGTGGGGGAGGGACATACAAAGCAACATAGAAATCATCTTATAAATATGTTAGAAACAATCGTAAGAAAAAAAAACCATTTGAATCCTTATCTTGGGGTTCATTCACCTAACATCAACTTATCTGACCTTTTCTGCTTGATTCAGACATATACTAGTTATTGCAAATAAGGGAAACCATGGGACCTATGTTTCTTTGGGCCTGGCTTCCTTCACTTAATATAATTTTGTCCAAGTCTTTCCATTTCCTAACAAATGGGGCAATGCCATTCTTTCTGATGGAGGCATAGAATTCCATTGTGTATATACACCACATTTTCTTGATCCATTCATCTACTGAGGGGCATCTGGGTTGGTTCCATATCTTAGCTATGGTAAATAATGCTGCAATAAACATAGTTGTGCTGGTAGCTTTAGTGTGGTCTTGTTTATGATCATTTGGGTAAGTGCCCAAAAGTGGGATTGCTGGGTCATAGGGGAGTTCTATGTGGAGTCTTTTGAGGAACCTCCATACTGCTTTCCAAAGTGGTTGAACAAGTTTACACTCCCACCAACAATGTAGTAGGGTTCCCTTCTGTCCACATCCCCTCCAACATCTGTTGTTATTAGAGGTCTTGATTATAGCCATTCTAACTGGGGTGAGGTGGTATTTCAATGTTGTTTTGATTTGCATTTCTTTTATGGCTAGGGAGGTTGAGCCTTTCTTCGTGTGACTATTGGCCATCCTTATTTTCTCTTCAGAGAAGTTTCTCTGTAAGTCTTTAGCCCACTTATTTATTGGGCAGTTGTTTCTTTGAGGATTTGTTGTTGGGGGATTTAATTTTTTGAGTTCCAGGTATATTTTAGATATGAGTTTCAGTTTTATCTGTAATAAAAGCTATGGGTACATAATACTTATGACTGTATAATTGTTTTTTAAGAATGTTTTTTATTGTGAAAATACTGTACAGAGGGGTTATAGTTACTTGAGCAAGGTAATGAGTACATTTCTTATCAATCATTGTTGCTTCCTCCTTTGTTTTTCTCCTACCATCCCTCCCACCTCCACAACTTCACCCCCTCCCCCCCGCCTAAATTGTAAAGTTCGTTTTTTGACATAACATCTTGTACATCTCATTGTTGCAATGGGTCAATCTGTATCCCTATTTAAACATTTTGTTTTTTCCCTTCCCCTCCCCAAATAATATGAACACCAAATACAGTAAAAACAGGGGTTATACTGTGGGGGAGGGACATACAAAGCAACAACAACAACAAAATCACATGGTACCTTATAAATACATTAGAAACAATAGCAAGAAAGAAAAACACCACTTGTGTCCCTATCTTGGGATTCATTTCGCTTAACATCTTATTGATCATATGTATATAGCTTTTGACCTTTTCTACTTGTCCCAGACATATACTAGTTATTGCAAATAAGGGAAACCACGAGATCTATGTTTCTTTGGGTCTGGCTTACATCACTTAATATAATTTTTTCCAAGTCTTTCCATTTCCTAACAAATGGGGCGATGTCATCCTTTCTGATGGAGGCATAGTATAATTGTTTTTAATCTTAGCACTTATTCTTTTACAATTATATAAGTGCCCATGAAGATAAGTTCAAGCAGATAACAGAGAACAAATAATGTTTGCTCTGAACACTCTTTAGGCTAACTCATACTTTATTCTTTTTATTTACTTATTTATTTTTGATTAGCCTTAAGTAGTTGTACAAAGGAGTTTGCATTTAACACGTTAATGTGTGAGTACAATGTTACCCTTTCTATCATTTGCCCTCTGCCCACATCACCTATTTTTTACTCAGTTCTTCAAGTTACCTGGTTCCATATTCATATAAATACATTGAGTATTACAAGGGTATTCCCCCACTCTTTCTTTCTCTATTCATCCGCTCCCTTCTCCTGAAACTCCACTCCCTCTGACCAAACATGGTTGACATTTATGTCTTTTTAACAGAGGTGTGGAGGGATATGTTTTAACTTTTCTTAATGCTAATAGGCTTCTATTCCCCTATCAGAAAGGATTAGATGAAGGTTGCAGAATACTATGAATATTAGGAGATATGTCACCTCTTGATGCATAGCATGTCTTCAACTTATTTGGAGAAAACTGAAAACTTCATTCCATTTTGGACATTAAAGATTTTAGCGGCAATTAATACCAGTATGACGTTAACTAGTTTATTGGTATATCAATTTGTAGGCATACTACAGCTTTTAATGTGGACTGACTGAAATCTCTACCCTATATGGACAATAGTAATAAATTGGCAGAGAAAAAATAATCTGTGGTAAGGTTGGAAGTCACTTCCTCAGGAAGTACATCAAGGTCTCCCTGGGGCCCATCACCAATTGACCTTACCCCAACCTCCTTAGCAGCCTGAACTAGACAATCTCTAAGCTTTTGATAGTAAGTTCTTCATTGCTTAATGAGAATCAAGAGTTGTGTGCGAGGGGCTGGGAAGGTGGCTCAGTGGTAGAGTGCTTGCCTTGCATGCATGAGGCCCTGGGTTCAATTCCTCAGCCCCACATAAGCAGAAAAAGCTGGAAGTGGCACTGTGGCTCAAGTGGTAGAGCATTAGCCTTGAGCTGAAGAGCACAGGGACAGCGCCCAGGCCCAGAGTTCAGGCTCCACAACCGACAAAAAAAAAAAAAAAGAGCTGTGTGTGATTCAAGATTACCTGACTTCAAAGTTTTAATAAAGATTATTTTTCCTTGGTAAGAATGTGTAGGAACTGGGAGCTTAAAACTACAAAGAAGAAAGAGAAAATGGAATATATATTTGGAAGTATCTTGTCTGCTATGCAATGTCTCCCTTATAGTATTTGAGCCTGCCTGTCTCTGGGTGCTCTGCATCTTCAGGGCAAAAGTTATGTTAGTTTCCTTGCTTTTACCATTGCATAGAACTTTGACAATGCCTTGTAACTCACTAAGTATTAATAAATGTTTAATTAACTAAACTAGACTGATTCAACAACCATTAGGCTATGGAAAAATGTTTGGCTATATCTCTCTTAGAAGTATATGACAACTCCTTTGTATAACTGAAAGATATTTTAAAATGTCAATTAAAAAGAAGTTAAATCCTTTCCTACCCAACTCCTGCCACCATAACACAATGCACACAGGAATGGAAGCCCTTGTCTATTATCAGACTATCACCTTAGACACTTGAGTTTTGTTCTTGAGACAGACTCACTCTATCTCTTGGTTTGAGGATTGGGCAGTGGGAAACTTCCCTGCAGCTAGGTTATTCAGGCTGTAGCAGGTAATAGAGCATCTGGTTGACTACCTATAACATAGTATGGACATGGTAAATGCAGAGCTAGTGGAGGCTGAGAGTCTAGATTGTGGTCTGTTAATGCTAATATGAAACACATGTTAATGTGCTGCGCACATCAAAGATAAGTTTGCCTTTGTAAACAGTCCATCTCTCCCCTAGTAAATAGGCTAGAAGAGATGACTTTGACAGGAATGAGACTTCAGGACTGGGCACTCCTAAATGAAGGGGACTATTTAGTTAATTATGGGGCCAACTTGTGAATGTGTTCCTAGGGGCTGGAAATGAATACTGCCCCTTGTGCTAAAGGAGCAGGAGGTGATGGTTTTGGCCAACTTCAGCCCCAAATATGAAGAGCCCACACTTCCCTGGATAAGTCGCCCAACTGTTAGGTCTATTTAATAATTAGAGAAGGAACATATTGGTCAGAGCTGACAAGGAAAGTTGGGAGCAAGGAAGAGAGGTAAATTTTTCATCAGGGAATGCTTATGTGTACATGTGTGTTCTGGGCTGGGGGTCGGACTTGTGTTCTGGGGCTTTGCAGGGATCCACTCCAGTGTCTTTGAATTTGTTTAGTTTATCGTATGGCATTGTTGCTCTGTGTTGTACTAAAACTTTCATGGGGAATAAATTTGAGACAGAAACTTTTTTCTCTATACATATACACACATAGGACTTAAAATGCATATAGAACTTTCTAGAAAAGTTACATTCAGAACATATAAAATAATGCACGGAACTAAACTCTCATGGCCTATGCAGTCACTTCTTTCTTTACTATTCTTTGTTTTCCACTGAATACTTTGTCCTAGGTAGCTGTAATGACATTAAACTGGATGATTTATAAATAAAGTTCTCAGTGTTCTGGAGTCTAGAAGTCAAGGACGTGGAAGATTGAGAGTCTAGTGAGTACCAGCTTCCTGGCTTAGAGGAGGTACCTTGTAGTTATGTCCTCAGTAGAATGGGCAAGACTGCTCTGTGGATGCCAGTTCCAATCACTGGGTTTTACCCTCAGGGACCAATCACTTCTGTAAAGGTCCTGCTGCTGCCAGGTACCAAGAGCCTGGTGCTGAGCTTTCAACCCATGAAGGGAGGGGGCACAAATGTGAGATAATAGCAACTTATTAGATGTGGTAAAAATCTTCCTTGGTTCTGAATCCAGTTCCAGCTCCATTACTTCAGTTAAACTTGTGGGCTGCCGAATCAGCATACCTGCATTTATACTCTGGTGACATACTTCTGTAACCTCAGGTTCATTTTGTATAAAATAGTACACATTTCATAGGAACAGTGTGAGCAAGTAAGTGTGTTAATTCATGTTAGGATCAGTGGAAGAAAGGGAAACTGGAGAGCTAGGATAAGTATTTGAGAGCAAATGTTGAAAGTATATCCTATGAAAGCAGGAATGTGGGTGGGGTTGGGAGCCAGGATGCGGGAGAAGATAAAGGGCCACCTTGTACTCATAAGCTGGCATGTTGAATTGTAACAGCTTTTACAACTACATAAAGATATTAAAATGTAAACTTAAAAATGACTGAGCTTGCCATGCATTGGTGCCTCACGTCTATGATCCTAGCTACTCAGGAGGCTGAGAGCTGAGGATTGTAGTTTGAAGACAGCCTGGGCAGGAAAGTTCGTGAGACTCTTATCTCCAATTGATCACCTAAAAACTGGAAGTGGAGTTATAGCTCAAAGTGGTAAAGTACTAGCCTTGAGAAAAAAAAAAAAAGTTCAGGGACAGCACCCAGTCCCTGAGTTCATGACAAACATGTTTGCCATGTCCCATGGCAAACAAAACCTTTTTTTTTTTTTTAAAAAAAAAAAAGACTGAAATGGATATAGAAGGTGGCAGCCCATATGTAAATGGTTTGGCATCGGTAGCTGCATGTTACACAGGTTAAAGCAAACTTGGGGGTTCCAAACAGTGTTTGTTTAAAGAGATGTTAAGACTATAAGGTCTTCTCAAAGATATGGTAAGAATCTTTGGTCTGAGAAATAGGTTTTCTTTCTTGTAGTGAGGTAGAACTAGGAGCTGAAACTCAAGCCATGTGTCTGTGAAGATATTGTTGTTTTCCTCAGCCACTCCAGCGAAGCGCTGCCTTTGCTGTCACTAAATTTACAAATGGAGGCTAGTGATGTTCCTCCCATGTAGCTACATTCTTCTCCTCTTTTTGTTATTCTGGAAAAGCAATTAACTAGAGGGAAAATCTATAATCAGGGTAAGGGAGGACATATTCTAGAAAACTAGACATGAGTAGCCATATTAAAGTCATAGAGATGATGTCACAGTAAAGTAGCCTCTTACATCATAGTGGGAAATACTCTACGTCTCAAGTAATGTCTCAACTGGTATCTATATTTACCTCTAATTAGGAAATTGCCTGCTTGTGATTTTCAGCATCCTGCCTAGACATACAGTTTTTCTAAGTATTTATGTATATACTGGTAGACCACTCTAGTCCTTGAAGTTAAGGTACAAATGCCACCAGGCAAGGTAGCAATATACTTATAATATTGTATCAGAAATGTAATGGAAAAGCAAATTCTGTCAATGGAGAATGATGAGAAGGTTAAATTACACTTGAGCACTAAACATTTAACAAATAAAGAGATGTGGAAGATGCAGTGAAAGGTGGATAGAGATTCCAAAGGCACATGAAATGATCTTGATTAGATCAAGCTGTTCTGAGCTCCTCAGGTGAGACAAGTCTTATCCCACCTCAACAAGTTCAAGTTAGTACTATTATCATCCCCATTTGAAGTCACTTTCCCAAGGTTATATAGATGGTGAATTATTCACATTCAAACCTTGAGTCAGACTAGTGCCTGCATTCTTGATTACTATCAAGAATGACATTTTATTGTCACAATTTTATACCTGTAACTTGTGAATCGCACAGAGCTAAGGGGTTGACCCAGCCAATTTACCACAGCCATTGTAGTGTAAATAAATCTGTCTGTGCTTGTGTCATGCATGTAGTAATGGGAGGTGATAGGAAAGTTCTTATGTTCCTTTACCAAATTCTTCTACTACTGTAAAAACTACTGTTCAAATAGATGAACCAGATAAGCATCAAGGTGGTAATTTTGTGTTACTAGGATAAAACACCGTCAATATGCTCAGTAATTTTTTTATTTCCCAAGTTAGAACAGTACCCTAAGTTAGCATTGATAAACTTTTTGTTGAGAAAAGAAAAGAAGTATGATTGATGGAAAAGCTCTGGATTTGTAGGAGAAAGTACTCTGGGAAGGGGGAAGAGATTTATGTTTTCTGTTTTTTTCTCATTTTTTCTCTTTTCATTGGTATCAACAATAGATTGCACTAAATAATATTTTTGGCTGGGCGCCAGCAGCTGTGTCCATAAATCTTAGCTACTCAGCAGCCAGAGGGATGAAGTCTTCACAGTTGAAAGGAAGAGTCAGCCTCAGACAAGAAAACAAGGGTAGAAAGAGGACTGTAGAGCTGGGAATAAGTAGGTGGAAAGGAAACAGAAAAATTTGTCCCCAGAACTCCAAGGGACTAGCTATATTGCATTGATAGTGGAAACGATGGGGTTGGATAGAAAAGGAAAGCGACAATGACTTAAAGAGCTCTTTAAGTTGTCTTGCTGAGTGCACTTCATGTAACCCTTATTGATAATGATCATGAAAGTATAAAAAATGACATGGTAATTGTAGTCATCCCTTATTAAGTACTCCATCTATATCAGATGGAAAACTGGCACTTCCTGCCATTTAGTCTTCATCTGTGATGTAGATTCTATCATTCTCCTTTGTGGTATAGTTGTTTGACACACCAGTGTTTCGGATTCACTTTGGAAAACTTGTCAATTCATACAGCTCTGGCTCATGAGGCATATACATAGACATCTGGAATATTAGGGAATATGTTGCTTTCTGATTAACTGTTGTGGCATTTCTGTCTACTTCCTGCCATGATCACAATAGAATGTCTGCACTTGCAGCAGTTATTTTGTTTTTCCCTGAGGTAAAGGAGTTGAGAAATAGCCTAATGAACATCAGAACAGCTAGTACTGAAACCATCAAGCTATTGCACACAAATCAACAGCTGCTGAACAAGCGCATTTCTTGTTGAGTGGAGAAAACAAGTCCAGAATCAACTGAGAGTATTGATCTGCAAAGCTATAAATATTCCCGATCAATATACCTGTTAGAAGAAGGAAATAGGGTTTGAGTTATTAAAAACTGTCCCAAGAGTGTTCCTTTAGGAAATAGTAGAGTCAGGATTCCAACCTCAAAGTCTGGTCTCTTAAACAATAATGTACAGGGCCCTTTCCCTCACTCTTTCAGTTTGTAAAGGAACAAAATAGAAAGGAAAGCCATTCTTGGATGAGAGAAAAAGAATGTTCATGGTAGAGAAAAGGAAGGCTTAATAATAGGAAACCAAAGTTTCGCATTATTATTTTCTATTGGTGCTGGGGCTTGAACTCAGGGCCTTGCTCCCTGGTTCAGCTTTCTTTCTTTCTTTTTTTAATTGTGAAAATACCGTATAGAGGGGTTACAATTACATGGGCAAGATAATGAGTGCATTTCTTATCAAGCATTGTTGCCTCCTCCTTTGTTTCCCCTTCCTATCCCTTCCTACCCCACCCTCCCCCACCAAAGTTGTAAAATTCGTTTTTCGACATAATGACTTGTGCATCTTATTGTTGCAATGGGTCCACCTGTGTCCCTATTTAAACGATTTGTTTTTGCCCTTCCCCTCCACAAATTATACCAACATCAAATACAATGAAAGTAGGGGTTATACCGTGGGGGAGGGACATACAAAGCAACAAAGAAATCATCTTATAAATATGTTTGAAACAATCGCAAGAAAGAAAAAAATGGATACTTATCTTGGAGTTCATCAACTTATCTGACCTTTTCTGCTTGATTCAGACATATACTAGTTATTGCAAATAAGGGAAACCATGGGACCTATGTTTCTTTGGGCCTGGCTTCCTTCACTTAATATAATTTTGTCCAAGTCTTTCCATTTCCTAACAAATGGGGCAATGTCATTCTTTCTGATGGAGGCATAGAATTCCATTGTGTATATATACCACATTTTCTTGATCCATTCATCTACTGAGGGGCATCTGGGTTGGTTCCATATCTTAGCTATGGTAAATAAGAGGCTGCAATAAACATAGTTGTGCTGGTAGCTTTAGTATGGTCTTGTTTGTGATCATTTGGGTAAGTGCCCAAAAGTGGGATTGCTGGGTTATAGGGGAGCTCTATGTGGAGTCTTTTGAGGAGCCTCCATACTACGTTCCAAAGTGGTTGTGGTTCAGCTTTCTTAATGTACCATTTGAACCACACCTATAGCTTGGCTTCTGTTTAGCTGATTGGAGGTGAATTCTTATAAATTTTCTGCCCTTCCTTGCCTGGGCTGACTTCAAACCATAGTCTTTTGATGCCGGTCTCCACATTGAGATTGGTATCTGAGTATATCAGCACCACTGATTTTTTTTTACAGTGAGTATAGGAATTTTCTCTTTACTTGAGTGAGCCTGGAGTGATAGGCTCTGAATTCCTTGATATTTAAGCCAGCTTTCCTTAACATCTTGAGGTTCCCTAAATAGTAGGCAGTCAGTACATGTTTGTTAAGCATGATTGAAAGTTGTGTTGTACCATCTTTAATCTTTACTGCCCTCCTGCCTTAGGCTCTTGACAAACATTCCTTTCAGATCTCCATTTTTCCTCTTCTCTCCTTGGGGATTAATGGTCATCTTTTCAAGAAATGATAACTAGACCATGATTTATGCTTTGTTGTTTCAAAAAGTAAACACATGGATAAGTTGCACTCTTGTTGATCTTGACTGCCAGTAGCAAAGAGTTAAAAATAGGACTACTTAAATTAGCTAGAGAGAGAATCTGTTCTTTGTGTTTTCTGATAGTCCAATTGCCATGGAAACAACTTTGTCCCAGTGTCAGTTCATTAGGGTTTTTTCTCCCCCTTAAATAATTTGGAGAATGGCCATGTTCCACTGCAGAGTGCTTCATGGGAAAGATCATAGTTGACATCTTCTTCCTTATGCTAAACACTGCCCTAAATAGAAGAGCAGCAGTCCTGAAAATTAGCACATCCACCTCAAGTTTCAATTATTATAGCAAGCAATCCATTTAATAAAAGTAAAGCAATTTTACAGTGGAATCAAATATATGAAGTAAGAGCAGGAATAAATTTTCTAAATCAAAACCATTGTGTTTGGTCTGGAAATTATGATCTTCTTCAGAAGGAACATTCTGGGATTATAAGCACGTACTGTTATGCCCAGCTAGATTAGAATGTTCATTCATATAACAACTAATAATCAATGTTAGGAAGTTATGGCTTTAAACGTGGGCAGGAAACAGAAACAGAAAAAAAACCAGAAAAAGCCAATTGCTGCTAGTGAGAGATGATTGCACAGATACTGGAACAAGCTTAAAACTGGGCTTTAAAATCCTTGGGAAACTACATCTTCCAATGAAGAAGATGCTATTGAAATTCCAGTAGAGCCGAAGAGATGGCTCAAGGAGAAAGAGTACCAACCAAAGCAAGTCCTGAATTACAATAAATTGGCTCTATTAGAATATGCCCATGGGATCTGCATTCATGAAAGGGCAAATGAGATGCCAGGGCATGGAGCATGGAAGGGCAGCTTACCTTTGGCATCCAAGAAAGCCACACAGTATAAACAGCCAAAAACAAAATCACGAAACTTCTGGGAGAACCATGACTAACATAACTTTTACTACCATATATCATTTTAGTTCTATCTTATTAATAGGTATTATTGCTCATCTTTTACTATGCCTAGTTGATAAATTTGACCCTATCACAGGATCACAGGATGTAAAAGGTAGGCTGTGTAGGGTTTTTATAATATCTGTGATTTCTGATATCCACTTGGAGTCTTTGAACTTATAATCCAGATAAAAGGGGACCGAAAAAGAAGGAATATGGTAAGCAGGAATAATTGTAGAATGCCTCACAAAGGGGAAAATGTTGCAACACAGTTTGGGCTCACTTTTATTTTCTTTTCACAATTATTCCTTTTTCTGTCATTGGGGCTTGAAATCTGTGCTTGGGTGCTGTCCCTCAGCTCTTCAGCTCAAGACTAGCATTCTATCACTTGAGCCACAATGCCACTTCCGGTTTTCTGGTGGTTTATTGGTGATGGTGATAAGAGTCTCAAGGACTTTTCCTGCCTAGGCTGGTTTTGAACCGCAGATCCTCACGAACAGCGATCCTCAGATCTCAGCCTCCTGAGTAGCTAGGATGACAGGCGTGAGCCACCGGTGCCCTGTCAATTACTCCTTTTCCTGCTCGTCTTCGGTGTGTGTTCGCTGCTCTCTGAACAGCTTCTGTTTTCCTGTTCTGCTGATGTTGACTCTGGCCTCGTAGCTTTTTTTCATTAGGGAATGTGAGCAGAGCGAATGCTTGAGGTCATTTCAGGGAATCTCTGGCTGAGAGGACTTGGGGGGATCCTGTGCTGAAGTCTTCATGTAGATTTCACACTTTCTGGTACAGCATGTAATCGTCAATCTAAAAAAAAATAGATTCATGTCATCTACTCACAAATGTAGTATCTATTCCCACTCACTGAACATTTATCATACACTCTGGCCCCAACTTTTGAGTCTTAAAATAGACCTTATGATAAACCATGTGTATTTTTACTCTCTTATGCTTTCTCATGATAACAGCATGCCCGGGTTCACTGGAAACCCCAGAATGAAACATCTAGTTTCATTATAAGTGGCCTGAACTCATGTATCTCTTGTACCCTAGCTCAGTTCTACACACTCATTCTCTTTCTTATATATCTGATAATGGATCAGATATACAGAATGTACGTAATCACACTCATCACCTTTTGGGGGAAGAACAATGAATACCTTTTCATTGGTAGAGAGAATAAATACATTGTATCTCTCCCCAAGTTATAAGTTACATAGAAATCTTTCCATTCCTACTTTTCCCATTTCCTTGCTACTTTCCCCTTTATCTCTCCCAGTATATCCAACCATGTTAAACTCTTCCCTATTCTTCCCTGAAGACATTATTTTATTTCAATGACTATGAGGCATTTTTAGAGACTGCATTCTCCTCAGGACCCTTCTTCTCCAGACTCTGTGTGTCAACATCTTAATGCTAAGGTTAGCTTAAATGTAGATTTGCTCTCATTCCTTTGTCCTTATCTCCACAGAACCCATTGGTTTTTCTCATGTGTGCTTGTAAAAATTCTGCTTATACTTCTAGTTTGGACATCCTGTATTGTTTAATATATTACTTAGGTATCTTGATCTCCAGAACAGAGAGACCTTGGTATTTGTGAATTCTCAGTGTATCCAGCAACTTCTCAGTAAGTGGTTTGGTTTTTGATGTGTTTAAGTAAAAATTTATTCCTCCTTAGTTTTGGAGGACCAGGCAGGGTCATTTTTCATTTAGAAACTAGAGAAGAATACTAGAATCCTTTATTGTCCCTTCTTGCCTACCACTGAAAATCTTTGCATTTTTATTTTATTTATTTGCTTTTGTGGCTCATAGGTATATTACTCCGATTTCTTATTTTGACTTTCATGTGGCTATCATCTCTCCATATGTCTCTGTGTATTCTCTCTCCATGTTGCTTTTCTGTATAACACAGATAGGCTGAGAGTTTTCTATATCATCAAGTTCTGGTTTCTGTTTGTCTAATAGTTACTTCATTGATTTTTATCTCTTCTTGCTCATATTTTGTTATTATTAGAAATTTCCCTCTCCTTTTTCTTAAAAACATATCTCTGAGTTAAAAGATCATCCTAATTCCACACAACTGCACATTAATTGAATGCATCTTCAAAGACCCAATTTTTAAATATAGTTGCCTTCAAAGTTATTGGGGGTCATGAACATATCTTTTGGGAGGACAAATCCATTCTATTACAGAATACTCTCAGACCAGAAAGATCCATGCCCTTCTCAGGTGCAAAACACATTTACCCCTTCTCAACACTTCCAAAATTTTGACTCATTTCTCTATCAAATCTAAGTCCCCAAAATTATCAGTGAGATGTGAGTATGATCCTTCCTGGGGGAAAAGTCCCTCTCTGCGGATCTGAAATACATATTATCTGTTCTTAAAATTGATTGTGGGACAGATTTTCTTTTCGAAGAAGAAGTATTGAATTTTTTTTCCACCTGAGCCACAGCGTCATTTCCAGCTTTTTTTTTTTCCTGCTTATGTGGTGCTGAGGAATCAAACTCAGGGCCTCATGCATGCAAGGCAGGCACTCTACCACTGAGCCACCTTCCCAGCTACGAAGAGGAAGTATTGAGAGGAATAAAATGGCTAGGAGTCCCAAGCAAGTCTGAAAGCCAACTGAGCAAATGCTATGAAGAATCAAAGTCTAGGAGCAGCCAGCTGTGGCTCCAGGCATCTTCTCTGTTGGAGGTAGTTAGGGCACCCACCCTGTTGGAGTTAGGGGACCCACCCTTTGTGCCTCCGAAGTGGTGTCCCCTTTCTCTCAGCTAGCAGCTTTGTCACTGTGCCACTCTTTCTGGTTCTTGAAGAGCTATGCATGCTTTCACCCTAGTGGCAGCATCGACACGCCTGACGCCTTTGCAAACTTTGTCCCATTAAAGTCTTTATGGTTCAGTGTTCTTGTTGGTGTCATGTTCTCAAAACCCTAATCAATCTTTCAAGTATTTTAAAGAGAGATCCACACCAGTAGATCTGGGTTCTCCACAGATCCCTCGTGGGTAATCACATATCTACCCATAGCTTCTGCTGAGATGGCTGTCTGAATCCATGAATCATGTACCAACCACGGGGTCACTAAAGGCTACCCCATTGTTAGCCTTGGTATTCTCTCCATGCATGTTTTAACAAATTTTACAATGCGTATCAGCTTAGAGTTTTCAACGTCATGACATCAGGTCTTCTTTTGCTTCGTAGCTTCTCGTTTTATATTTCCCTTCACATTCCACTTGAACTGTCCACCAGCAAGGTTTGTCATTCTTTGTCTTGTCATTTCCTCACTCCACTTTCTGTCACCTATGCTACCCTCCCCTCTACATCTCTGTTCTCAGTAAATGTTGGATGCAATAACAACTTCCTGGAGAGAAGCCAAGCTGGCCAAAGGATGAGGAGGCTTTCAGTTCACGACCAAAGGTTGAGTAACTCATTTGGCACTCAGAACACTCCCATGAGGAAAGTTGGAAGAATAACTTAAATCCCTCCGCTACCCCCACAGCTCCAAAATGCTATCAGTGAAGGAAAAAAAGGTTTTGGAGCTATTTTAATATATTAGTTTCCAACAGGTTCTTGTATTACACTTTTGGTGAAGAGAAAACTAAAAAAGGAGAGGAGATTAAGTGAGAAAAGAACATGGAGCTAGAAACTAAGGACATTCCAGACATGTTATGACAGTTAAAACACGGATACTTTGTCCCTCACTTCCTGCATTTGTATGCATTATATGTACCTTGACCTGTTGAACTCAGCTTGAGTTTCCTGAGGAGTTCACTCTTTCAGGACAAGCTGTATACCATAAGGGGGCAATCATATACTTCCATTAATAGTTGAATGGATAGTGGTAATTTAATAAAATAATTCATGCAATTCATGAAATAAGATTGTTAGTATAATTAGATGCTAATTAACAAAGCTATGAATTTTCATGGAAAAAGACTGTAAACATATAGTCAGTAACTCTGTCTTTTTGTCCTTGATGTTGAAGCTGACCAAAGATAGAAAAGAAAATGACATTTCCATTCAGGTCCCATGGAGCAAACAAGGTATATATATATATATATATATATATATGCATATATATCTTCCAGAAAAATACTTGTATGTAATATATGTCATATGTGACATATAATTTGTATCTGTCATAATATATATGTCACATTTTTTTCTGGATGTGTGTCACACATAATTTTCTGGAGGAGATATAAATTTACAAAGTATAATAGAGGCCCTCTTATAATAGCCAAAATGCTAACTGGTCAGTGTACTTAAGTTAATTCTAGTTTCTAGATACAAATAAATCTCTGTTTTAGTGGCTTAGCTGGAAAATATATTTCTTTTTAACTCTGGGCAAGTCACTTCTAAATGGCAATTTAGGGATGATGATTTCCTAGTTCTCTTCTATGGTGATGTCTTCCTGGGGCTCAGACAAATTCAACATAGGACTCTAAGGGTGTTCTGCATGTTGTCTGCATCCAGAGTGGCAAGGGGGTTGGCAGAGTTGTAGATTGTGTATTGCTGCTAAGTCCATTGACAAAAATGCCAATTGTAAGACTATGCTTACCTCCAAGGAAAACTAGAAGTGTAGTTTTCCCTTTACAATCCTTCTTGCTCATGCTTTCTGTCCCCATCAGTGTAAGCTATTTGTGTTTCTGGTAGAATAAACTCGGAATGTTCTAAGGGGAGAAGGTGAACGAAGGTAAATAGGATTGAAGTACTTGATATCTAATGAGTAAAGAGAACAAGGGAATCTGTTGCAATTGTTTTAAGAAAGAGCAGGGGATACAATAAAAATATATTAATTTAAAAAAGAGAGAGCAGGGGAGAATGAGGGAGAGTTGTAGAGGGAGTGAGGTTGACGGGATGTATTGTTTGTGCATATTGGAAATCACAATGAAATCCCTCTTATACAACTTGTGTTAATAAAAATCTTAATGAAATAAATTTTTGTTAATAAAAAGTCTCAATTAAAAATATCCTATGCATGAAAAAGGAATCTACACCATTAGATACTTTTGGTACTCCACAAATTCTTCCTGGCTAGCCACATCTGTATTCCTGGCTTCTGCTGATATGGGTGATCGAATCCATAAGTGAGACATTTAGCGTAATCACCCTAACAAATATTTGTCCAGTCATATCATTGGCTTATTTCCATAGCATCCTGTCTGAACAGACTGAGAGTTTTCCAAATCTTGAGGTGCTAATTCCTTTTGGCTTTTCTGTTTCTTGCTCAATTTATCTCTTTTGTACGGCACTTTTCTATAAGTCAGTCAGGAGAAACCACGTGGTATCTTTTATACTTCACTTGAAAATCTCCTACTTAATATCTATCCTCATCACTAGTATTCTCCACCCAGGAGAAAAAGGTTTCAGGCAAGATATTTGCTGTTTTATAACAAAGATCACCTTCCCCCCGCTTTCCAATACTATGCTTTTCATCTTTAATTTTTATAATTGTGGAATACAAATATGTTCATAATTGTAACTGTAGTCTTTAAAACAACAGGACCCCCTTCTCATTGTCCATTCAGGTATCAATCCCCAATGGGCTAACCCCCTGATGTAGTTCTTGCTTTCACAATTCAATCACCTCTCAATAGCCGGGTGAGAACAGAGCCGTCAACACATGAATCTTTGGATGCAGACGAAGGACACTTTCTTTTCTTTTCTTTTCTTTTTTTTTTTGGTCCAGTCATGGGGCCTGAACTCTGGGCCTGGGCGCTGTCCCTCAGCTCTTCAGCTCAAGGCTAGCGCTCTACCACTTGAGCCACAACGCCACTTCCGGCTTTTTTCTTTTTGCTTATGTGGTGCTGAGGAATAGAACCCAGGGCCTCATGCATGTAAGGCAAGCGCTCTACCACTGAGCCACCTTCCCAGCCCCAAGAAGGACACTTTCTATACAAATTATAAGACATTGTACTCTCCCTCCACAAAGTGAATTATAATAATAATTTGACAGTGTGTGTTGAAAAAGTATAGAGCCTGGATACTGTGATCAATGACCCAAATCTCCCTTTCCTTTGATATTACCTTTCTCTCCAAGCCTATTGTCATATGCAATTACAAGTACTAAATCAGTTCTTTACTCTGAATATATGTTCAACAAATTGATATAATTAGGCTGTTCATTAGAATTTTTCATAGAAAAACAATATGCTATTTATTTGAAAATTCTTCCCTCAGAAATAATTCTCTTACAATGTAAAGTGACATTTCTGGTATGGAATAAAATAGTAATTCATATGGGTATGAAGAGCTGAGGATTATATCAGCTCCTTAATCAAGTACATCCCTTGAAATCACTGTCAGAGCAGCCAGCGGACCTAACAAGCAGATACACTGCATCCAACCTAAAATGCTGGCAAAAAAGCAAAGCTTGGCAAATGGAATTGTTTCAAGCTGAAAAATTTCTGCACAGCAAAGGAAACTACACGGTGAACACAGACAACCTATATATTAAACAGAAATATTTTTAATCTATGCACATTTTAAGTAGTTAATATGTAAAATATATAAGAAACCCAAGTAATTCAACAGTAAGAAAACACCATGATTTAAAAGCAGACAAGAGACCTGAGGAGACAAAAGAAGTCATAGAAAGCACCAACAAATATATGAAAAAACGGTTACTATCACTAACCATCAATGCAGATTAAGACCAGGATGAGGTATCACTTCATATTTTCAGAATGGCTATTATCAAGAGACAAAAGGTAACTAACAGGTGTTGTCAAGAATGTAAAGGAGAAACAACTCTTATATACTGTTAGGTGCAAACTAGTATCACCATTGTGGAGAACTCTGTGGAGCTTCCCTCCCTGAAGTAAAATAGAACTTTCATCTGATCCACAATCCCATTTCTGGATGTTTCTCTGAAAGTTCCCAAATTAGTAAGTCAAAAAAGATGTCTCTATACTCTGATGTTCACTGAAGCATCGCTCACAAACTCACCAATTATGGAGCCAACTGAAATGTCCCGCAACACATAAATAAATAAAGAAGGTATAATGTATACACAGAAGGGACTACTAACCAGCCGAAAAAAGGGAAATTCTCTCTTTTGTGAATTAGAGATGCAGAACATATGCTGAATGAAATACATCAGGATCAGAGAGACAAATACTGAATATTCTCACATGGTCAGTCTAAAACAACTGACCTCACAGAAGTAGATGCTGGGGGATGAAGGAACCAGAGATGATGGAGAAAGAACACATCTCAGCCAGAATAAGACTGTGTTGAGAGCTACTTTTCCCACAGTATAGTTAACATTGTTAACAGCAGTGTATTGTATTTTAAAAATTGCTAAGGATACATTCTTAGCACAAACACTAAAATGAGAGGTATGCTTATTACCTTGATTGAATTGTTTCACATAGAAGCATCACACTCTGCTGTTCTCCATAAGCAAACACAACTACAAATTGTCATCTTACAATATCATGTTTAAAAAGATAGGAGTTAATTTCTTCCGTGGAGAAATATCAACAACAACAAAAAATGAACGGGACATAATCCCCGTTCCAACAGGCTGGGCAGCCTTTCTGCCTCTGCTGATGAGTTGGAGATCTTGTACTTTTAGGCCACTTTCTGGATCTGGATCCTTCCCCTATGCAAGCCATACTGATGGAGGTAAACGTTTACAGATGCATTTGTCTGAGCATTTCATCCGTCTTAAGCAAGCAGTTTGTTTAGTGAGTTTTGGCATGGCCTTGTTGTGAAGAGCCAGACTCTCTTTAGCACTTAAAGTATTTTGGAGGAAAGGTGCTATGCAAATTGAATTGATGCTATTTATGACTGCCTTGGTTTTCCTCTAAGTGTCTGGAATGTCTGCTCAGAGATTACCAACTTGAGGACTCCAAAGGCATGCCCACGAGGCCTTGCCGCAAAGGGGCAGCTCTATCAATGTCCAGTTTGTGAAAAACAGAACGGGATTCTGTACCTAGTGGGAAGGCCAGAGCTATTTATGTCATATTAAAAGGTGGCCCCAGGTCATCATGCTAACACCAGCCTTGGTAAATTCACCTTGACATGTGGTTTTCCTCAATTGTTGATGAAATGTCTCCTTTGGTGACACTGCAGCAAGGGATAAAGTTCGACTCTTCAACTGGTGTTCAGTGTCATCTATAATGCTTCTTTGCGCTTTGTTTTCCTGGTTACCCTCAAGAGCCCCCTGCTCTGATCAAATGGCCCTAGTCACCATTGCTCAAACCATCTTCCCACCTTCTCATTAGTATGTTTCTGTTCACCTCACCTAGAATGTCTCCTCAATTTATTCTTCCCTATCTTTCTCCTCTTCCACTATGCCCAGACTCAATATCCTTTATTGAAATCTACATATCCTTTTAAGAGGTAGTAAGAATTCTG
This sequence comes from Dipodomys ordii, assembly GCF_000151885.1. Classification (NCBI taxonomy): domain Eukaryota; kingdom Metazoa; phylum Chordata; class Mammalia; order Rodentia; family Heteromyidae; genus Dipodomys; species Dipodomys ordii. Next base: position 14,030,357 of record NW_012267257.1, on the reverse strand, counting down.
GTTTTACATGAGAACATCTTCAAAGAGATTGTGGATGGCCTTCTGTTTATTTGTATGGCTGGTATTCTCAATTTAGATTCTATTTTGTGTGTGTGTGTTTAAAAAATGTTTTTAGATTTGAAACACCTAAAGGACAGGATGTGACTCTACATCTCTGCACATAGCCCAAATCCCTGTGTAATTAGGAACTAAAAAATTATTCCTTTTAATGATGCTGCTGTTGAGAAGATAAATATAGGAGGGCAGGAGGGAGAGCCCTTGATTGTTTACTCCTAGAAATTTGCTCTGTAATTTATTAAAAAAATCATGTTGACCTCGGTTCCCCTGAAGAATTTTTATAAATGTGTAAACTTTATATCATTAGTGGACCTCATCAAAAGTGGCCGGTGTGGTTGTGGAGGTGTGAAGCTAGGTTAGACCACCTGAATGGGATTCTCAAACTTAACTTTTATGATCTTTCCCTGGGCCATAAAAAAGGAAAACAGGCTTCTCAGAGCAAGAATCATATTTCCACAAATGCCTAGTATTTCTAGAAAGCTGGGGCAAAGTGGCAAAATACATTTTTGCCTGAGATTAAGGTTAATATTTATCTAAATAAATAAGGTCACATCTTGATTGTTATGAATAATCTTCCTGATGATCTATATTTTTTCAGCAGCAACAGCAACAGTCCTTCCTTCCATTAATAAGAGTGATAAGCTAGAGCAATTGATGCTAACATAGATCAATAAGAGCAAGAAACCTTCATCAATCATTGAGTCATCAAAGATGATTTAAAACAGAATCAACATTTACTTTTATTTGTTTTTATCACACTTTATTTGCATATATTAATTATTACAAAGGGACTTCATTGTAATATTTAGAACTTGGGTATAATGGTACTTTGATCAATTCCATCCATCAATATTACTTTCTTAACCCTTTTCTTCACTCTATCTCCTTTTAAATGCATTTTTGTGGGTCTCATTATACTATTTTCACATATAATGAGTGTGTTTCTATAATATTCACTCACATTACCTTCTACCCCCACCTGCTTTTACTTCTTGCCTATTCCCTTCCAATGCTTCATTTATAAGTTGCCCAATACATTTTGCTATGACTTTGAGTCGTCTTATCTTATGTGCAAAGAGAAGTGTGCTTGTGCCATTTTAATAAATCTCTCTGGTGAATCAACCTTCTTCTCTATTTGTATTTGTTGTGTCATCTGAGGCTGTAACTTTTATAGAGATATTGTTTTTGAGATGGAAATTCTTATACTCTGCTCCCTGTGACCTACACAAATAGCAAATTTGGCCTTTCAGTGAATGAAATATAAGATTTGTACACTGATCTAAAGCCACATGACATGTCAAGTGGTACTTTCTTTTATTGCTTCATATATATATATCTATATATATAGATATAGATATATATATATTGTTCTTGTAAAGATGATGTGCAGAGGGGTTAAAGTTACATAAGTCAGAGAAAGTACATTTCTTTTTAAACATTGTCATGCCTTTCCTCATTCCCAGTTGTTCCTTCCCATCCACACCCACAAGCTGCATAGTTCATTTTCAACATAGTGTCTAATAAGTACCACTGCTGCATTTGTCAACCCTTTGCCATACCCTTTCTGTGTTTCCTCCTTAACTTCCCCCCAAACAGAAAAACTAACAAACAAGAGGAAAACAAAAAGAGCAACAAAGAAAAAAGCATTCTTGTTTCCATTTCTTGGGGTTCATTTTGATATTGTTTTATATGATCAGATATGCACATAAGCAATGAGTCTTTGTGATCCTCTTCTAAGAATATCCTCCTTTGGTCTCACTATATGTGAATGCTTAGAGACTGGTATGACTTATCATGTCGCAGGGTTTTGTTCTGATCCAGTGTGTTTACTTGTAGATTTATAGGCACATTCTAGTTATAAATGAGGGAAACCATGCAACCTGTGTTTCTTTGGGTCTGACTTACTTTACTTAATATAATTGTTTCAAGTCTTTCCATTTCCTTACAAATGGTGAGTAAAATTCCATGTGTATGTTATACCACATTTTCTTGATCTATTTGACACTGACAGGCATCTAGGCTGATTCCATATCTTGGTAGTGATAAACAACACTGCAATGAACATGGTTGTGCTGGTAGTTTTAGTGTGGCTTGGTTTATAGTCTATTGGATAAATGCTCATCAGAGGAAATTCTGGGTCATAAGGAAGCTCATATTTAGTCTTTTTGTTATTGTTGTTGTTGGTCATGGGCTTGAACTCTGGGCCTGGGCACTGTCCTTGAGCTCTTCAGCTCAAGGTTAGGCCTCTCCCACTTTGAGCCACAGCACCATTTCTGGTTTTCTGGTGGTTAATTGGAGATAAGAGTCTAACAGATTTTCCTGCCCAGGCTGGCTTTGAACTATGATCCTCAGATTTCAGCCTCCTGAGTAGGTAGGATTACAGGTATGAGCCACTGGCACCCAGCTATCCCTAGTCCTTTTTTGTTGTTGTTGTTGGTTGTGGGCATGAACTCTGGGCCTGCGCACTGTCCCTCAGCTCTTCAGCTCAAGGCTAGCACTCTACCACTTGAGCCACAGTGCTACTTCCGGCCTTTTCTGCTTATCTGGTGCTGAGGAATCAAACCCATGGCCTCATGCATGCAAGGATAACTAACACTCTACCACTAAGCCATCTTCCCAGCCTCGGATATCTAGTCTTTTGAGGAACCTCCACACTGTTTTCCAGAGTAGTTATACAAGTTAAATTCCCACCAAGAATGAAAGAGTTCTCTTTTGGCCACATCCATGCTATCATCTGACATTGTTATTTTCTTGATAATGGCCATTCTAACTGGGGTGAGGTGGAATCTCAATGTTGTTTTGATTTACATTTCTTTTGTGGCCAGAAGTGTTGAACAGGAGAGGGAGACAAGATGGCGGAGGAGAAGCTGGAATCTGAACAAGCTCTCGCATAGAAAACCAGAAGTGTTGAACATTTCTTCATGTGTTTATTGGCCATTCTTTCGTTTTCTTCTGAGAAGTATCTTTTTAAGTCTTTAGCCCATTTATTAATTAGGTTGTTGTCTCTTTGAGGGTTACTTTGGGGAAGGGAGTTAATTTTTTGAGCTCTAGGTATATTTTAAATATAAGGCCCTTGCCACATGCATAGCTGGTAATGAATGGAATTGTATCAAACTGAAATGTTTCTGCATAGCAAATCACATAGCTCACAAGATAAATAGAAAGTCCACAGAATGGGAGAAGATTTTGCTTTGTTTTGAGAAGCATTTTTGTTCTTTACTTTGGGATGGTAGAAAGACATGCATCACTTAACTCTAGATCATCAGAAGGGTTTGGTACTTTTGGGTACTTTCTTTTCATTGCTCTTCACTTGTGACCAGTCACCACCAGATCATCATATGTTAAGAAGCATCAGGCAAAGCAGGACACAAGAAAATGCTTGATGAGATTCAACTATACATAAATATTTGTTAGCCTGCAAAGGTGCTTTCCAAATTGTAAAAAGTTAGAGGAAATATGAAGAAAATGTGCACCATTTGCTTAGAGAAAGATTTTTGTGTATTTTATGCCAATGCCTCTTTTTTTCTTTTACTTTCTTACTTTTTTAAGGATAAGGAATTAAAAATATTTGGTGCAGCCTTACATATAATATGATCCAGTGGCAAAAAATATCTGTGAGTTTGTGTAGTTTCTAATCTGTTTTAACTGTTTTCTTTACCTCTATGCACAGTTGCCTTCTGGGTAAAGAATCACACTTGTTACAGCCCACTTTCTTGATTAGTATTGACTGAATCATAACATAAGTCCCTATGGGGGAATCTTTTGTTGAGTAAAGTTATTTCCTTTACTGGCTCTTTCAAAATATAGTGTCTGTAAAACATTCTGAATATTTCAGTTGTTATCAAAACAGTCTCCAAAGCCCACGGTCTGGGTTCTGATTTGGATTGGAGAGTTGTAGTTTCATAAGAATCAAATGAATGTGCATTTCTGGAACGAAGAAACATTTTTTGTGGTAATGGCAAATGCAACTGGACATCACCAGTTTAGACTTAGGGGCATCTGAGAAGAATGTGATATTTTTCTGTATTTTAGCTTCTTGATTTATGAAGCTAGTTTCCTTGATTCAGTGGTATGCTTTTATATTGGGATTTTTTTCTCCCTTATTGTGATTGCAGATACACTTGACAACAGTTTAGCTTCCAGGCTTTAAATGTACACAACAAATATGGTCCATGCAATTAAGAATTAAAAATGGTTGAGGTCTACACAAAAGAAGGAAAGAAAGGAACAAGAAAGAAAGAAAAAAGGGAAAAAGAAGGAAAGTAAGAGAAAGAAGGAAAGTAAGAGAAAGAAGGAAAGGAAGAAGTGAAGAAGGAGAGGAAGATGAAAGAAAGAAATGCAGAAAGAGAAATGAATGACAAGAATGTGAAACAAGTCCTTGTAGAGTGCGGCTAGTAGTAGGAGGGCGAAGGCAAATCGCGAGGATGAAGGAGAGTGAATATGGTCAAAATACTTTATACATGTGTGAAAATCCAACAATGAAGCTTGTTGGTTGCTTTGGGGAGGAACTAGGGGGGCAGGGGATGGAAGGGGTGAGTCTAATCTGTACATTATGTGAAAATATGGACATTTCAAAATGAAGTTAAATGATGTTTCTAAAAATGTGGAGGGGCCAGGTGCCAGTGGCTCACACCTGCAATTCTAGCTATTCAGGAGGCTGAGATCTGAGGATTGTGGTTCAAAGCCAGCCTGGGCAGGAAAGTCTGTGAGACTCTTATCTCCAATAAACCACCAGAAAAATTGGAAATAGCGCTGTGGCTCAAATGGTAAAGTGCTACCCTTGAGCTGAAGAGCTCAGGGACAGCGTTCAAGCTGTCCAGAGTTCAAGCCCCACGACTGATTAAAAAAAAAAGTGGAGGGAAATGCTTGCAATAATACAGTTTCTGATCAGATTGGGGCACTACTCAGGAAGTAAGAAAAGGGAAGATATACATGAAAATCTGTATCATATACAATAGAGCAAGCTATATCTTTTTTCTGTTGGTTTTTTTTTTCTGGGAGAGATACTGGAAAATGGAGACAAAGATATGAATGACTTAGTGGTGGGGTCATTAAAAGTATGAAAATAAATTATGGATGAATTTGATGATGAGTTGGGAAAGTTTGATATAAATGACTAATAATTTAATCTTCTAATAAGCTTCAAATAATGTCTTTGCATAATTTATTTTCAAATAATTTCTGATGAATAGAAAAAGTATAGTAACAATAACAAGAAGTAACCCTCCCCCAAGTTCTCCAATATTCACATTAAATCACTTTTTTCTCTCTCTGTTCAACTTTAAACATATCTGTGTGTATTTTCCCAAAACATATCCCTACATGACCAAATGCTCATCTAGAGGAATCAATAGGACTATCAAATCCGCAGACCATATATCCCATCAATTGTACCATATATTTCCCATCACCTTTGTCAAAGTGCAGATCATGTACAGATCACGAGCGACATTTTGCAGCCATATGTCTTTTTAATTTTGGTTATATCTGTTCTTAACCCAGAATCATTCAACTGTCCTCTGGCTTCCATGATCTTTAGTTTTGAAGAATTGTCTTCAGTGTGGACCTATCTGATGTTTCCCTTTTGCCTCCTCTCAGGCATGGTTTCTTAGCAGTAATTAATACAGCAGAAGTAATATGTACTTCTCATCGCCTGGCATTACTGAGTCATACAATGTTCACTTATCCTACTATGAGTCATACTTACCTTGATTAGTTAGTGCCTGCCCAGTCTCTCTGCTGTAATCATCACTGAGAAATGATAATATTCCAGGATTTTGTTAATATTTTTAGCACTAAAGCCCCAACTACTATCTTTAGCATTCTGTAAAGAACATCTTCTGAATAAACCAATTTTATGAGAGATGCCAAAGATATATATTTACTATTTTTAATTCCACAGTATGAAGAGTTCTTGTATTACTGAATCCTCCAGAGAAGTAGAATTAGTAGGATATCTATCTATCTATCTATCTATCTATCTATCTATCTATCTATCTATCTATCTATCTAATCTCTCTATCTAATCTATCTAATATCTGCCTAGCACTATACATATCTATGTAGATATAAACATATATATATATTCATATATATAAGGATATGTATAAGAAAATGCCTACATAGAAGCACGTATTTAACAGATTCTGCCCAGATCCAGGCACTACTCAAAGTTACAGATGGGGAAAATAGAATATATGTACAAAAGTCTGTGAGATATACCAAATAGTGGTTCATCTTTTTGTGTGTGTGTTTCTCTTAAAAGATATATCTGGAATCTATAAATAAAAACACAACTACTTTAATGCTATGGGTAGCCCATGGTCTATAGTCAGCTAGCTGGAGACCCAGAGAGCCAGTGATGAGAAGAACCAGGAGAATGGATGGTTTAAGTTCCAATCAGAGTCCAAAGGCCTAAGGCCAAGAGAATTTATGATGTAAGTTTAATCCTAGTCTGAGCATGAAGGTCATAGGCAACTAATGTCCCAGATTGAAGACAGGCAAAAAAGTGAAATCTTCTTTACTCTGTCTTTGTCTTCTGTTCAGGCCTCCAAAGAAGTGGATGAAGCCCACCCATATTAACGAGGGGCGCTAAGCTCATCCAGGAGCATAATCACAGAGATACCCAGAATAATGCCTAAACAAATGCCTGGGTGCCCTATGGTCTAGGCAAGTTGACAAACAAAATTAATCATTCCAAGACTACCCATTGTCAGCATACCACCAATATTATTTCCTTGTAGCATACTTGATCTCTAAATGAAGATTGCACAACTATGATTAGACCTAATAATAAAAATATACTAACCTCTTCCTTAGATACACAAAGAAAACTTTAAAGGAGGTTTACTCTTCTCCATGTTATATAACTAAAAACTTATCATGTAAAATTAACTACACTTATGTACTATACTATGATGTCAATATATATCTTATTGTATGATAAGGGAAGAAAAGAGCGCATAAAAATGTAAACAAAATAAGGAAGAACTACTCTTGACAAAGTCCTCATTTTGGTTAATGGTGATACAGAACTATGTGGCATTTATAATTACCCTGCTCCTCCACCTTTTCTATCTTGCCTTTGCTTTCAATAAACACCTCAGACAGCTGTGGTGCTACCTACACCTTGTAGAGTGACTCAAGTCTTCAAGAACTGAAGTCATTAGCAATCCTGCCTGGACTAGACTATAGGAGTTTTCAGACATGGATTAGTATATTTTAAAAGAGCTCCTATAACTGGGCATTTGTGGCTCATGCCTGTAATCCTAGCTACTCAGGAGGCTGAGATCTGAGGATTATGGTTCAAAGCTATTGGGGGCAGGAAAGTCAGAGACTTTTATCTCCAATTAATCACCAAAAGATCAGAAATGGAGTTGTTGCTCAAGTGGTGGAACAGTAGTCTTGAACAAAAAAAAATTGTTGAGGGATAGTACTCAGGCCCTGAGTTCTCACCCCAGAACCAGCACACATTCACACATATGTACACATACACATGAAAGATCTCTTATGGAAATACTTTTTCTTACTACCTTGTGCAGTAGCAGCCTAATTTCTCTTTGGTAGCCAGAATTATTCACCCCAAATAATGCCATAACTTCTTTCTTAGCCTCCTGATTCAGAAGCCATCTTGATTTGTAGCTCCATAGAAACATCACTATGTACCCAGGGAAAAGCATCCCTCCCTTTTGAGCTCAAACTTCTAAATCAAGGCAGGGCAAGGATTTGACAGTAGAGAGGAAAGCATGTTACTGTTGTGTTACTAGGAATAATATGCCTATTCCCATCCCATCCCTTGTCTTTGGATCTTAGAATATTGGTTACAGAAAACAAAAGCCTGGGCTGGTTCCATATCTTAGCTATGGTAAATAATGCTGCAATAGTTGTGCTGGTAGCTTTAGTGTGGTCTTGTTTGTGATCATTTGGGTAAATGCCCAAAAGTGGGATTGCTGGGTCATAGG
>NW_012267257.1:13998880-14021944 GCF_000151885.1 Dipodomys ordii | reverse complement strand
CCATGGTTTCCCTTATTTGTAATAACTAGTATATGTCTGAGACAAGCAGAAAAGGTCAGATAAGTTGATGTTAGGTGAAATGAACCCCAAGATAAGTATTCAAATGGTTTTTCTTTCATGCAATTGTTTCTAACATATTTATCAGATGATTTCTTTGTTGCTTTGTATGTCCCTCTCCAATTTGTGGAGGGGAAGGGCAAAAACAAATCGTTTAAATAGGGGTACAGGTGGGTCCATTGCAACAATGAGATGTACAAATCATTATGTCGAAAAGCAAACTTTACAACGTTGGTGCGGGTCGGGGGGAAATGGGGGAGATGGGAAGGGATGGGAAGGGGAAACAAAGGAGGGGGCAACAATGCTTGATAAGAAATGTACTTATTATCTTGCTCATGTAATTGTAACCTCTCTTATGGTATTTTCACAATAAAGAAACCCCCAACATCAGTACATAGTGAATACTGATTCAGAGACTGTGTATCCTTTTGGAGAACCTTGCCAAAGCCTTGTAGTATATAACCACTTACCTGGAATGATGACTGAGAGAATCATCCCACCATTCTCTCATATGAGCATTGGCCTACCATCACCCTTGTTTTGTTGTGATGTGAGTTCTTTGTTCAGTATCAGCCTCATGTGCAGTCTCAGGATGGTAGAGAAGGAATTCTGTAAGTCTACGTATGACATTTGTGACCAAAACTTGGCATAAAGATAAAGTAAATCCATTTTTATATTAAGTTGCTGTCCCAGTAAGAGCAAAATCTAGCTTCTTCTATGGTGAGAGCAATCAAACATAATCTGGTTGATGATCACGGAGAATGATGGTCAGGAATTTAATCTTGTTTCCTGCCATGACCAGATTGGGTAGTTAACAGTGGTTGTAGCTGCTTTGGGCTTGTTGAAGCTGTATATAGTCTTTATCACAGACACCATGTCTATTTTGTTCATTAACCCACTGGTGATGGCAGAAATGACCAAGGAAAATGATGACTAGAATCCACAAGAATCAGTTATTCCATAGATTCAATGATTAAAATCCTCTTCTGCTAGGGTCAGCTTAGGGTGACTATTAAAGTGGTACAAATGCCTTCATTATTTTGCTCTTTCCCTGAGGTGATCTGCATAGTTTTTTCCCCAAATTTCCTTGTCAGCAAGTTTGCTGTCATGGTTCTTCAAGTCACAACATGCCAAATGATTGTCTACAGTCCATGAATAACTACATAATCCCAGTTGTTGTGTAATTCTAATTTAATCTCTTTCCAAACAAAGTCAATAGTCAGGTGCACTGCTCAGAGCTGGCTACTGAGAGAGTTTCCCTTTCTTGCCATCCTTTGGTGATGACACAGAAAGAGGATAGTGCTACCATTGTCCACTTTCAGGACATGCCTGGTTATTATGCAGGACCATCTACATAACCAAGCTTGAATCTTCATCAGCTGGTTACAGTTGTGAGTACCATCGGCTAAATACAGCAGAAATGAGTACCAGAGACATTTGGAATGCTTCTTCATGTAAGTCACTCCTGCCGCCAGGGTTTTCCCTTTCACTTCTCAGTGAGTATCATTAACTCAGGATGATGATTTTATCCATCATTATCATTATTTTGATGCTCCAACTCTTCCAGTAATTTCTGATAATGAAAGCCACTTTAAATTTGTTTCTATATCACTTTGACATGTCTGCGTTTTTCTTTAAGGACTTTTTTCTTTCTTTCTGGTACAATGAAATATTCCAGGTCACTTTGAACTGCCCATGTGCTGGAATTTAGCTCTTCAAAAGCCTTGATTACTTTCAATGAGAATAAAGACCTTTGTTGTTAATATGCTCCATTGCTATTGAAATGATGTAGGTTCCAAAACCACTCAGCACACATGATATTTCTGTGTGTATATACATTCACGCACAGCTATATTTGTACATTTACACATGCATATTTAAAAAATTTAAAAAGTGAACTACAAATTTCTACCAATACATGATAATGACAATCTAGCACCTAATAGCAACATTTACCTAAGAATGATTTATTTTTAGATCCCTTTTGTATTTGCAAAAGGCTGGTTTGCATTGCCCTTCACATAGAGACAGGATTAACTCTCATGTACTCAACTGATCACTCAAGTACAATAGCCACTCTCTCAGCTTCTACATTATTGCTATTTTTTTCAGGCTCACTGCTATCTTTGGCCTTTGTTCATGCTGCCATCTCATATCTTGTTGCCAACTCCAAAGGGAGGCAATAGAAAGGAACAACTTCTTAGTGATGCATCTTTTAATTTAAACATAGCAAACTCATAAAAACATAGGATATTCCCAAACAGATATTCAAAAAGTCCCCTAAAGTCTCTGCAGAGTAAATAATTTTGTTGTGGCCTCATTTTTACATTTAAAGATAAAGGATTATGTTCTAGAGAAGATGACTTACTACCATGCTTTTAAACAGGTGCCTAAATTCTTTTCCACATGTTCCTTCAAGAGACACAGTCTGATTCTTTGCCCCTGAAAAAAAAGAGGCAGCCTTAACGATTTGCTTATAAAATATGGAATACAAGGGCAATAACACAATGTAATATTAAATGACAGATCATGTGACATGCTATGCCTTTTGTCTGATTTTCTCTTGTGACACTGTCTTTTGGAACCAAGACACTATGCTGTAAGGAATTCTGGAATCCCATGTGCAGTTATTGTAGTTAACACCCTGCTGAGTTTCTTCTAAAATCCAGCATCAGCTGCTATATGTATGAGATGATTCTAGCCCCTGCTAAAAATCTCTCCGAAACCATATGAAAGACCTTGAGAAAAATCGATCTGCTGAGCACTATCTATCTCTAGCCCCATGAGAGGCAATAATAATGACACAATTGTGGTTGTTTAGGTCATCAGGTTTTGGATGATTCAATACAGAGAAATAGGCAATCAGAATGCTTATTTGCTTAATGCTTCTAGTCATTCGTTTGGTACTGATGAGTCAGATCTGATAAGTTACTATATTTAAATGGCAAATTGCTGAGATAAATAGCAATACTGATTTGTCAGTTAATGTATCAGCTTATTTAATTTATGCAACAGATCTAAACCAGTAGACATTAAAATGAGCAATTTTTGGATTTGCAGGATGATACATTATCATAGAAATGAGAGAAAATAAAGTATTGGACTATGTTAAAAGCTTACCTCACAGTGTGTTTTCTTTTAAGATCTAAAACCTTGATTTACTAAACAAAGACTTTCCTAAGAATTCTCCATTTATACACAATTTGAAGCCATACAGCTTCATTTTATTTAAGAAATACTTATCTTTTCCTTTCTTTCATGATATTACAGTGTCCTGTTTCTCCACTCATCTCACCAGCAAGTTTTTCCTTTCCTTAAACTTCTTCCTTCCCACAGTAACTAAATGTAAATACTTTTTCAAAATCAGTCTGAGGTACCCAATGCTCTCTGGTTTTTCAAAGGCAAATCTCCTCTAGCTGTACTTATATTTTTATTGTTCTTCATTTTATATACCAAGTAGTCATTTACTCTTAAGAGTATTAACACCAGCACAAAACACCAACAAAATTACATCTTCAATATAATCATCAAAAAAGATCAAGGATAACTTTAGGGAAAGAGAAGAAGGTGGATTAGATATCCAACATATTTCCCTGTCTCCATGAGACAGAATCAGGTCTGTGGCTGCAGGGATTAAGATAGGGTAGTCATCAAATAAGAATAGACTGGAAATGTAAACATATAGATAGTACCCCTTGTAAAGAACCAAAAAGAATTAAACATTAGAGATCAAAACCCCTGTTAGCAAATGGAAAAATGCCTTTTATTAATAGGTAGGCTGGGTTCAAGGATGTATGGATAGAAACCCAAAATACTGAAAAGCAAAAAAAGAACAAAGACTGATCAGAATTTTCAAAGGCTGTGGCACACTATAAAAGGTGTAACTAGGCATAATGGAAATACCAGAAAAAGAAGTAGAAGAAATATCTGAAATAATGACTGAGAATTTCTCCCCAAAGTAATGTCAGACATCAAGCCACAAATTCAGGAGAGTAAATTCCATAATAGTGTAAAGTAACAGGACATTTGCTAATATAAAAACATCAGATAGGATTAGCTGAAATAACAAAAATGAACACTTGTCAAGTGGGTTGTCTGTTATAAAAGTACTTACAGACAGGGGATAGAAAAGAAATCGATGATATAATCTCTCTCTGATGGACCTTCCATTATTTTCAGGCGATAAAATGTGCACACTATTTATATGAAAAACTTAAAGACCATTAAATACATAAAAATTTTCAGGTGGGCTGGAATAGATAATTAAATAATTTAAGTAGAATATTTATACTTGGTGTTTTTTTGAGAAAAGAAGAAATAAATACAAAGTTAAATGTAAAATTTTTTGATAAGATCATTTTGAACAGTAATCTTTTCCTACTTTTCTTGTTCCTTTCACATAATTTTCAGTGATGAGGAAATGTTGAGAGTTGTAACAAATGTAGGTAATTATAGTCATTTTAGATATAGGTACTGAGGACTTACAACGAGTTTTTCCTGAGAAAAATTTCTTTGAGTCTTTCAGGTTCAACGACATAATTTGAAATGTACTTCAGTCACTGTGTCTGGCAAAACTACACTTAATTGGATTAGCAAATGCAAGTCTAGAATTTTAAATACCAAATTTGTGCACATTCTTGGCATTCTAAATTCATTGGAGGCACTTTGGAATGCTTAAAAGTCTCCAAGGGGTCCAGACTAACCAATCTACCCACTCGGGCAAAAATTTCAACCTAAGAGAATACACTTTAATTTTAAAATATTATTTGATTTCTTAGTTGACTGTTAGTTCAGTTTAACCCCATGCTTATGAGTCTAAGTGTATTAGAAAATTTGTCTCCTAGTATCTGTTCTTTCTCCTTGGGTGGTTCTAGAACCTCTATTTACCATTTGATAAATGTATGGTGAAAAGAATATCATGTTCAGTTATTATGAGATTCACTTCTTGAAGAGATAAGAGAGTGATAATGTCCCTTTCTCCTTTGCCCACCGTGTCTTGAATCCTGGTCATTTAACAGACTTGCCTTTATGTTTAGCTCTCCTGGTCACCTCTTGGCTCTTCCTCAATGTTTAGTTCAACTCTACTACTTTTCCATGAAGCTTCAAAAAATTATTCTACTCTGTATTTAACCCTAAATCTTCTACACTTGTATTCTATTTACAAGTTCAGACAGTTCAGTTTGTAATTTCTATCATAATATAATGTGTTTTTTATAAAAACAGTTTACAAATGTAAATAGTTTATGTATTACATACAAATGCAATTTTGCTGCTAATTCAATTTTTAATTAAAAGGCTAATCAGAGTGTTATTACAAATGATTGTAACCAGTTGTATCTAAAATATTTCTAGCCCAGAATTCACAAAATTTATAGGTAAAATATTTTCAATTGTTGAATTGTATGCATGGTGGGTTAAGTTTTCTAAAAGAAGGAACATCAAAACTTCAGCTTTATCTTTAGCAATTCTTTACACATGCATTCCCCTTAGACCATTAACTTGACTTTGAAAGGATTCCTGGATCTAAACAAAGATAAAACAACTCTTGATCATTTTGTTTCATTCCAATGTTCACATATTACTCAGTTTTCTATAGTACTAGTCCAGTTTTCCTGTACTCTTCACCAAATGACGAAAAGAAGGTAAGGGGGGAAAGAGGGAGGGAGGAAAAATGGAGGGAGAGAAAAAGAAAAGAAATGATCCATCTCAGGTCATAAATGATAGAAAGGCTAGCAATGTGGTTTAGTGGTAGAGTGCTTGCCTAGCATACATGAAGTCCTGAGTTCAATTCTTTAGTACTACATAAACAGAAAAAGCCAGAGTGGCGCTGTGGCTCAAGTGGTAGAGTGCTAGCTTTGAGCAAAAGAAGCTCAGGGACAGTGCTCAGGTCCTATGTTCAAGCCCCAGAACTGGCAAAAAAAAAAAAAAAAAAGATAGAAGATGGGCTATATCTTAGAATTTGGAGCCTTTACTATCTACTGTCTATTTTCTTCCTCTTGAGCTCACCAACAAATATTTCCCTTGCCTTATGTGAAGTGTGTCCATTCATATTTAAGACTTAGAGGCTATGCTTCTTTTTGAAATGTGCTTTTTAAATCTAATTTTCACAAAAGGTGGTCTTATTTCATACCAGCAGTCAAGAATATCTTCTTCCTCCACCACCACTACCACTACCACTTCTCCTCCTCCTCCTCCTCCTCCTCCTCCTCCTCCTCCTCCTCCTCCTCCTCCTCCTCCTTCTCTTCTCCCTCCTCTTCTTCCCCTTCCCCCTACTCCCCTTCCCTTTCCTCCCCTTTCCTTTCCTCCCCTTCCTCTTCCTGGCTGGGTGCTATCCCTGAGTTTCTTTTGCTCAAGACTAGCACTCTACCACTTGAGTACCACTTCTGGCTTTTTTGAGTAGTTTATTGGAGATAAGAGTCTCACACACTTTCCTGCCTGGGCTGGCTTCGAACTGTGATCCTCAAATCTCAGCCTCCTGAGAGCTAGGATTACAGGCATGAGCCATTGGCACTGGCTTTTCCTTGCATTGTAAAATTCCTTAATTACATCTACAGAGATAATCTGGGCAACCCAACCTATAAACTTTTATACTGAGCAGAAAACACTCCTTTTTACTTTCACAAGGTTTCTTGTGTCCATGTAGTATTACCACAATTGACTGTTTACTAGGGCTTTGCACTAGGCTATCTATATTTCCTTTGAGGAACTCATGAGGTCATTATATTTGTTTCTAAGAATAACAGTGAATTCCCAAAGCTTGTTGTATTGAAATGGTTGAAATCTAATTTCTCACACTCACAGTTCTGGAAGTCAATGGTCAGGACTGAAGTTATCTGCAGAACACGTCTCCTGTTAGACTCTAGTCGAGGATCTTCCCTTTGTTTGTCCATCACCTGCATTATACTTGAATAATTTCAATTTATCTTCACATGGACGTTTCTTCTGCTTTGTATCTCTCTTCTGTGATCCTTTTTCCAAGGAAACTTTTGATTGTATTTAGTACTCACAAGAATGACCAATTTTCAAAATCTTCCATTACATTTTGTCCAAATGAGATTATATTCACAAGTTCAGGGGATTGAAATGGAGAAAGATAAGAACCATCATTTAGTCCATGTTAACACATGGATAAAAACAATATTTAGGGAATTCATATGATGTTGGCCAAAACTAGAATTTGCTTTTCTAACTTGTGGTTATCTTCTTTTTTGTTATTATTGTCTTTTAAGTAAGTGTTCAAATGAGTTACTATTTAACAAAGCAGTTTATGAATACAATCTTGATGAATACATCTTTATGAATACAATCTTTATGAATACATCTTTATTATCCTATTCACAATGTCAACTATTGCTATTGTTTATAAATTAGATATACATAGTTTTGAAAGAAATGCATATGATAAATTACAGAATATAATTTCTAATAAAATTGAACAAAGAACTTATATACCCACAGTCATGAACTTCCAAAATGAAATCAAGTATAACCCTAGTAACAAAACTCTAGCTGGGCGCCGGTGGCTCACGCCTGTAATCCTAGCTACTCAGGAGGCTGAGATCAAAGCCAGCCTGGGCAGAAACATCCATGAGACTCTTATCTCCAATTAACCACCAGAAAACTGGAAGTGGCACTGTAGCTCAAATGGTAGAATGCTAACCTTGAGCTGAAGAACTCAGGGATAGCGCCCAGGCCCAGAGTTCAAACCCCACAACCAACAAAACAACAAAACAAACCAAACCAAAATACTCTCTTTACAGACTTCAACCCTAGTTATTTTTTAAAAAATTGAATCTAGGTTAATTTCATGCCAAGAATTTTACTATTTCTATGACATTTTCTCTTATGTGACACTCTCTCATTGCTTGCAGATCTTAAGTAGATGCATCTTGCTTTATATGTATACTCCTTTATTCTACTCTGATTCTAGTGCCTCTCCAGGTAAGCCCGTCCTCATAGAAGAGATATCTGTGGATATTTTCTTCAAAATATGCTTCAAGCATAATCATTTCAGTTACCCCATGATAAAATGCTGATAAAGAACAACACACTCCTAGCAAACCAGCTCACTGCTATAAACAGCATTTACAATACTCCCTTTAATATCAGCAGAAGGGGCAGATGGTTTAAGTCATGCACTCGGGTTATCAGCAGGACAAAAGTTTCCACTAATAAATATCAACAGTGCTTTCATAAAATGTTGTTTTTATGGCATGCTTTAATCTGAGTGGTTGTTTATTATCAAATTGAGAAGACATCTTTAATTTGATACCCATGACCTATTGGCCTTGACCCAGAACAGATATACTGAGCTCACAGCCTGATTGCTGTGAGTCGACCTCTCAATTGGAATTATTTTACAATAAGAGATACTTTGTTTTATTTATTATCCCAAGAATGGAAAATATTTGTTTTCATATGCTAGGTTTATCGTTGCATCTCTTGTTCATTTCAATTCTTTCCTTCAGCAATTGCACAAGAGTACATTTTCATAGTGAGTTTAGGAACTGACAGTTGATTCAATGATATGTGCTCTTGATTGCTATAACTGCAGGCTCATTTTGTATCTGGGAAAGTGGTTTCATAAACAAATGACTTTTCATAGGCTCTAAGGCAATTCAGTGTCTAAGATTTCTAGCCATGGCTCTCTGGATCATGACTGACTTTCTCTTGTCAAATCCTGCCCACACAAAAATAGTTTCTAACTTTGTAACTGATGGCATTCCTTCCTGTCCTTGTACTTGCCATTTACCTTAGCATGGCTTAGGATGTTAACAATTGCTTTCATGATTTAAATTCTTTATAGTCTTTCATCTTTTTATCTTTATGTAATGTGATAGACCACGTCCATAGACTGAAAACTTTTGTATCTTGAATCCCTTCTCATTGTGCCTACATTGCAATGTGACACTGTACATTCAAGTATATAATACATGGGCATATTCCTTCAGAAAAGGAAATACATCCTCTTCCGATCCATGAAGCAAAATTTGTTTATTCCCACTATTTTAGGCTATTGAAACCATAGCACCGAAAGAATGGTTTTGAAGACCATGGACTTTACAGGCATACAACCTGGGCTCAAGTCTACATCTATTTCTTAGTCAAAGGACTTAGCATTTCTGTCCTTCAGCTTTTTTCTGCCCATAAGCTGGAAATAAATAGTACTTACAGAGTGAAAATGATGAATGGAATTGATACTGGGATGATTAAATTGATACTAGAATGGGAATCATGAGGGGAGCACAGGAAGTACTAAATACATGTTTCTTAATTATTTTTAGCATTACTGCTAGTGCCACATGTTAGCTATCTGCTCCAGTCTTATTCCATACCAATTCACTTGTTTTGGAAGCCAAAGTGATTGTTCTAGAGTACAGAAAGGACATGTTGTTTCATAAAAACATAATAGGGATTTTAGCCATCAGTGATTTTTTTGTCATAAACATCTCAGACAACTGTTTTTCAGAAATGGCTTAAGCTATGATCCTTGAAGGGAGAAGAACTCATGGAGCTCCACACTTGCCCAGCCTAGGAACAACTTTCTGACTGAAGGATAGAGGACTGGAGTCAAGCAGAATACAGCGGTCCCTCTAAGCTGAGGCAGGAATTAACATTATGGGTAGATAAAGCTGTTGGAATAGAATAGAATATGGAGGTGTCCCTGAATTCTATGTGATGTGATAGACCACTTCAAGGCCATAACTGACCTGTTTACACTCAGGACAAATCATCAGAAGCTTAACAGCTCATAACTTTTAGAGAGTGCCATAAGCTGAAGGATAAATAATAGCTACGGTCATTGGAGTTCAGCCTTGCCAGAGTAGAGACATTTCCTTTTTAATACTGCTAATATCTAGTTGAGACTAGACATCAGGAAGGGCTATGTCTTAAGATTGTACACCATGCTCCAAAGTAAGACCTCCAGTGTTGGCCTTGAAAAGGCCTAAAATCAATTTCTAGCATGACCCACAGACAGGTTGGGAGGGGTTTTATTAAACACCTGGGCTTTGCACAGTTCTTAACTTACAAAGCACAAAATCAAGATGCCTAGGGAAAACAGTCAAATCTTAATTTCCTATAACATAGGAGCTAAAATATCTAGTGTTCAATAAAAAAAAACGCAACAAATGTTATACACAGTCAAGAAAAGGAAGCGTAGGGGCTGGGAAGGTGGCTCAGTGGTAGAGCGCTTGCCTTGCATGCATGAGGCCCTGAGTTCGATTCCTCAGCACCACATAAGCAAAAAGAAAAAAAGCCGGAAGTGGCGCTGTGGCTCAAGTGGTAGAGCGCTAGCCTTGAACTGAAGAGCTGAGGGACAGCGCCCAGGCCCAGAGTTCAGGCCCCATGACCAACCCAAAAAAAGAAAAGAAAAGGAAGCCTAGTAGCAGCATAATTGAATTGATAATTCAACAGTATAGTGATAATATTTTTAAACATTTGGTACTAAAATAATTAATCTATAATCTCTATAGCCACAGTAGTAAACTTCATCCTTTACCTCATACAATGTAGAAATCAATTTAAAATGCAGCATAGACCAAAATGCAGATGAAGACCATAAGCTTCTAAAAGCAATCATAAGAGAAAGGAAAAAGCTGTAGCCAGAGAATAAAATGCTGGTAAGTTTGAATTCTTCAGCAATTGCAATCACCTGTTCTGTGAAGGAGATGCTCAGAAAATAAAAGGATAGCTAGGTATTAAAAGAAAATACAGAGCTGGGAAGGTGGCTCAGTGGTAGAGTGCTTGCCTTGCATGCCTGAGGCCCTGGGTTCGATTCCTCAGCACCACATAAGCAAAAAGTAAAAAGCCGGAAGTGGCGCTATGGCTCAAGTGGTAGAGCGCTAGCCTAGAGCTGAAGAGCTGAGGGACAGCGCCCAGGCCCAGAGTTCAGGCCCCACAACTGGACCAAAAAGAAAAAAGAAAAAAGACCCTGGGTTTGGTCCCCAACACAGAAAAAAGAAGTAAAAATACAAATAATAAAATAAAAAAATAAAAGAAAATACATATAATATACATATTATATAATATGCATACATGTACATATATGTACATATATATACATATACATATAACAGTATTTGACTGAACAATATATAAATGACTTTCACCCCATTCTATATTTTTATGGCAAAAGATATAAAAATATCGGAAAGACAAAATATGAATGACCAATACTATTTTCAAAGATGTTCAATATGCTTGATCAATAACATTGCTTTGTGGAAATACTAATTAAGATCATAACATAATAAAATGTTAATCTACTGCAATTATAATGACTAAATTTAAAATACTGGTAATATAAGAGAGTGGTAATATTGGCAATGTATAAAGAAACAAACTCGTAGACTTAAGATAATATTAAATTGGTGTGTGCACTTTTAAAAACAGTTTCCCAGTTTCTTATAGTTAACGATATTCATCCAGTGATACATCAATTCATCTCCTACACATATTTATTCAAGAGATAGGAAAATGTCCATTAAAGGGCTGTTATAAAAATATTCATAATAGTAGTTTTATAGTAGTCTCAAACTAAAATCAACCCAAATAAGGATAGTTTCCAGCAACAAACTAGAGAAATTATAGTGTATCAGAAAACCAAATACTACAAAAGAACAAAACATACAGATTAGCTGGGCACTGGTGGCTCACACCTATAATCCTAGCTACTCCAGCTGAGATCTGAGGATCGTGGATGGAAGCCAGCCTGGGCAGGAAAGTCCATGAGATTCTTATCTCCAATTAATTACAGAAAAAGCTGGAAGTGGCACTGTGGCTCAAGTGGTAGAGCACTAGCCTTTAGTAAATAAGCTCAGGGACAGTGCCCAGGTCCAGAGTTCAAGGCCCAGGACCAGTTAAAACCAAACCAAACCATGTGGATCTTATACTTATTATGCTCTCAAATGCACAAAGAATTTATCCTTAAAATATATTTATATGAAATTCTAGAATAACTGAAACCATTCTATAATGATAAAAAATAAGCATATTCCCCCACGGTTCAAAGGGCAGGAGCAGGAGAGGGAGAAAATTAACAAAGGATTATTACCAAATGTCATCAGGAAATATCTCCCATCTTGATTAGGATAAAGAATATGTATGTACACATTTGTCAAAATACATTTAACCTTAGGGGTATGCTTCTGAGTTACTGAATGTAATATGCACCTTAGTTTAGTTCATTAAGAGTAAAAACTGACCTAAGCACTGGTGGCTCATGCCTGTACTCCTAGTTACTCAGGAGGCTGAGATCTGAAGATTGTGGTTCAAAGCCACCAGAAAACTGGAAGTGGTCCTGTGGCTCAAGTGGTAGAGCACTAGCATTGAACTGAAGAGCTGAGGGACAGCACCCAGGCCTAGAGTTCAAGCCCCATGACTGACAAAAAAAAAAAAAGTAAAAGCCTTTTTCATATCTCACTTTGCGCTTTTCCTTGTGGCCTAATTCTTTCTTTTCATCTTCAAGTTATTCTTATATTTGGACTTTTCTAGTTTCTAAGCTTCAGAGTCTTGTGTGTAATATTTTCATTACTTGACGATCTTTCTCTTCCTTCTTTACTTTGAGGTAAAGTGTTTCTTTAAGTTACATGTTCATCCTGCTTCATACCCTGCACTGCACATTACTTCCCAGCAGAGATTAGATCCTATTTTATTGATTTTGCTTTGTTTAATTGTCTGTCTTCCCTTTCAAGCTATAACCTCCCTGAGAGCAATAACTGTCTGCCTTGTGGCCACTTTTCCTATCACAGCCTAGCCTTGTAGTTGACAATAAATAAGTTGTTAAATTAATGAATGGATGAATCAACAACAAACAAATTCACATAAACCTTCTGAGCTATTCAGGTAGATTCGCAGTAATATCTGAGAAAGTCCTATTTTTGTAAGGAAAATCTAGGGCTTCCCCCTTTCTGTGAATGTTATTTTTGGTGTGGAATCACACATTTTATTATTGGTATTTTCTTTCAAATTGTATTTCTCAGAAGCCACCGTCTTTGCAGGAGCCATGAGTCACTGAATTGCAATTCTTGGCTGAGCCTTTGCCCACCATCCTGTCCCCCCAGCTAGCCAGAGCAAACATTCCATATTAGCAGTGTTTTTGATTGTCTAAGGGATTTCTGTCTGAATTTGATTACAAGAAATCTTGTAGCGTATATCCACACACAGTATACATAAGACATCTAAGATGAAGCTTAAACTTAATAAGATAGTTGCTTATTTACCCTGTCATTGTTTCCTGCACCTTTTATTTCTAATTTATGTATGCTTTTTAAAGCTTGAGGAGAAAGCTATGTTACTGTTTATTAAATTCATTGATCCAAAGTATCAGAGAGATGTTACAGAGTCTTCTCCTCCACCTGCTCAGAGGTTGGCTGGAACTTAAACCAGCCATTGTGTGCTGTGTGACAGAGGAAAACCAAGTGGAGGGCACCAAATGAAGGCTGGAGTCTGTAAGTCTATAGACATGTGATCTGAGACAGAAGATTCAGGTTGAGGGGCGAGTTCATAAAAGAGAGAGCATGATGTTTGAGATGCTTAAGATCAGTATTAGAAGATGTTGAGACAGAGATACCACAGGCCATGATGTCTGGCTACTTACTGCAGGAGAAGGAAATGAGTCTAAAGCCCAAACGACAGTTGAAGATAAAGATGCAGATACTAAAGGAACTTATGTAGTAGTTAAAATTTGGGGTAAGTATTCTTTTATTTTGAGTATATAGATTGAGAAGAGGTCCAAACTTATATCTTAATTTATTGGCTTGTAGGCTCCTCTTCTGTACTTCATGTAAGAATTCAATACATTGACTTGTTCATTTAACAATGAGAATTGTCTGATAATCTTTGGAGATGTAAAATACTAGGGAAAATTGCAATTGTAATGAATGTGTAAACTTTTTTCTTTATTCCCTAAATATATAGTATATAACTATTTACATAGCATTTTCATTGTATTAGATATCATAAATAATATAGAGATGATTTGTGGTATATGGGCTGTGCACCATGGCTCATGCCTATAAGTCTAGCTACTCAGGGGGCCGAGATCAGAGAATCATGGTTTGAAGCTAGCTCAGGCAGACAAATCTAAGAAACTTCCTTCCAATTAACCAGTTAGAAGTAGGGCATGGCTCAAGTGGTAGAACACCAACCTTGAGTGAAAAGCTGAGCAAGAGCATGAGACTTTGAGTTAAACCCCATTAATAAAGTATGAAAGAGGATGTATACAGGTTATACACAAACACAATTCCATTTTATATAAGGAGGTTGACCATCTCTGGATTTTGGTATTTATGAGAGGATTTTGGAACCAGTCCGAAATGGATAGTGAGGAAGGACTCTTTCAGTATGAGTTAAACAACAGGCTAGATTCTCTTTGGAATAGAAAAGAAGAAGATATAATTTCCCTCTTTAGGAGCCTATCAGCTGGTTAGCAAGTTAAGGTACTTTTATATACCAAGTTTTAGGAGTCATAATCATGTACAATCTAGGCTGGGGAAAGTAGTAATCTGTTTTCTGCTTCTGGATATATTTCAAGAAACATCTAGGGATCTCATAGCTAAGTATACTAAAGTATTCAAAATATAAAATTTAATTTAAACCTTATTGACCTAAGTTTCTCCCAGTTTTTTCCTGTACTCCTCTTTTGAATCTATTTGTCACTTTACAAATATTAAAAACCAACCTTCCTTCCTTCCTTCCTTCCTTCCTTCCTTCTCTCCTTCCTTCCTTCCCTCCTTCATGCCTTCCTTCCCTCCTTCCCTCCCTCCTTCCCTCCTTCCGTCCTTCCACATTTATGTTTCAGGCATTTACTTTAATGCCAAAGGATGTGCTTAGGCCATAGGAAAGCTGGAACTTGGAACTGCCAACATGTTGGAAGATCCATGAATGACCTCATTTCATCTCCTGTCCCTGTTTCTCTTTGCATGTCTGGTAAGTTCTTCTTCAGGCAGATGCTTTCTATTCCAAAAGCTGCCTGGCAAAATATGGCCACCCAGGGTAGAACATGACAACTTGGTTTGTTTGACCCTCTTGCTTTTCCTCTCTCTTGACTCTGTGAATGTATTACTTTTAATCCTTAAAACAATACTTTAAGGCTACCATTTTTCTTCTTGAATCACACAGGAGAGATCATGGTCTCTGCACCTCACTGTGATCTATTGGAAATTTAAAGACAGAAAGACAAGGTCCCTGCAAGTGTGGACTATTAGTCCAGTGATGAAACAGATATTTGTCATTGTAGCTAGAGCTCTAGAATGATCATAACATAATTCTGTGAGATAGAGAATTATGTAAAGATAGTCATAGTAACACAACATTGTTGGACAACATTGCCCAAAGAAAAGGGCCAATTATGGTAGAAAGGGCATCTGAAGGGACCTTGGGATGATGTGTCTGTTGTTTCTCCAAGTTCAAAGTGGGGATAACAATCCATCAGGAGGACTCTTAGGTCTAGTGTTAGTGGGATGGGAGTTCCTGTTACAAGAGTGCTGCACATGTTTCTCCTTGAACTCATGGCTGTCCTTGAGTCTGCAACCCAAACACAGGTATAATAGTTATCATAATGGTACTCGCTGGAGCCATTACTGAAAAGGTTCAAAATAATAAGATGTCTAGGAAGCCAGGGAAGAGAACACTTGAAAATAACGGTGATATAAAACTTTAATCTCTCAGGGAGTATATTTTCTCTCCTATGTGGAAGTTGGTAAATCTAAGTTGTAAACGCTTATGAAAACATAAATAGGATAAATGCATAATCCATAATCACTTTCACTAAAGTGTGGTATGTGCAGTTGTCCTTTGACAACTAACTCAGTTTATGAAATGAATACCCGGAAACTGGAACACGTGTTATGTGGGAATGGAAGAGACGAGTTGAAGGGGTAGAGAGCGTGCAGAGGAATAGAGAGAGGAATGGCAAACGTAGTCATAACATTGAATGTACACATGTGAAAGTAGAATGAGGTAACTTGAGATAAGAGGGATGGGAAGAGCAATGGGAGGGGTGACACTGATCAAGATGCATGGAACTCATGAACTGACATTGTTGGAACCCCTTTGTACAAAGTTTTATGGATAATTAAAAAAATTAGTTTCTCTCTTGCTGCCTACTTCTCTCTCGCGCGCGCTCTTTTTCTTTCTCTCTTCTCCTTATACCTCCTTCAACCTCCACCACTGAACAAATCAGCATAGAAAACAATGTGAGCTTTAGTAGTCATCAGTGTTAGTTTTTTTTTGTTTATGTTTTGTTGGTCGTGGGGTTTGAACTCTGGGCCTGGGCGCTGTCCCTGTGCTCTTCAGTTCAAGGCAAGGGCTCTACCGCTTGAGCCACATCGCCACTTCCTGTTTTCTAGTGGTTTATTGGAGATAAGAGTCTCATGGACTTTCCTGCCCAGCCTGGCTTTGAACCGGGATCCTCAGATCTAGCTAGGATTACAGGCGTGAGCCACCGGTGCTCAGCTTCAGTGTTAGTTTTGAATGGTGAATACATACCAGACTTGGGCATTACAAAAGCTACTTGGGTAGCACATTGCACTTTCCCCAAGCTATCTCCAAATGTATTTGTGTTGTCTTCCATTTTATGGCCTATATTATACAGCTTTCAGTAGAACCTTAGGTCATCCCATCAACAAATATGACTTTAGACCCTATGTAAGCACAAGGCACAAGTTTTAGATTCTTGTGTACATTACTTAGAACCTAGTGTGGGACACAGGTGGTGTCTGCTCACAGAACAGCCCCCAATGCTCTCAGCATCCAGTAAATGAAGGAGCAAGCTGTTTCCACTCTTAAGATACTATCAGAGATATTTAAGTCAAAAGGTTTTCGTTTTTGAATTTAAATTTCACCTAAGTTGTAACTTTTTATAAGCATAAAATAATTATGCCAAGAAATATTTCATTGTAGTATTTTCATACACATGCATGTGGTGCTTTGATCAAATTCATACTCTTTATTATACTTTCTTAACCTCTCTTTTCTTTCCTACCCTTTTCACACAATATTTAGTGTTCATTGTGCTACTTTCTTATACTCATATATATATATATATATTATACACACATATATATATAAATATATATGAAATGTACTTTGTTCATCTTCATCTCTTATTACCCTTTCTTTTTTCACTGGTTCATGAACACACAACAAAGTCTTCTATTCAATAATAATTAAATAATAATAAAATGATATAATATTATTATCACAGCCATCATCATTTTATGTATAGATTCTCCAAATGTGAAATCTCTCTCTGTCTCTGTCTCTGTCTGTCTGTCTGTCTGTCTGTCTGTCTGTCTCTTTCTCTCTCTCTGTGTGTATGTGCTGGTACAAAGCTGGAGCTTGAATTTAGGGCCTTGTATTTTTTTTTTTTTGCTTCTTCATTAATGGCTGGCACTTTAACACTCGAACTATGCCTCCAGTCCAATATTTTTGCTAGTTAATTAGATATAGAGTGTCTCAGACTTTTCTGACTGGGCTGGCCTCAAACTGTGACCCTTCAGGTTTCAGGCTTTGAGTAGTTAGGATTACAGGTGTGAGCCACTTGGACCTGGCCTGAGAGTTATCTTTTTGAGCTGGACTTTATCTTGTTCAACATAATAGTTTCCAGTTTCACCCATTTTCATTCTTCTTTACACCTAAGGTTAAATAATATTCCATTGCACATATGTACCATATTTTCTTTACCCATACATACATCAGTTGTTAGGAGCCTACACTGATACCATAACTTGGCTATTGTGAAGAGTGCTGCTTTAAGCGTGTGTAGTTTTTCCATTGTATGTTAACTTACATTTCTTTGGTTATATGCCAATAGTGCTATAGTAGTGTCAGATAGTTATAGTTTTATTTTTTTGAAGAACGTCTATACTGATTTCCAAAGTGGCTGTATTAACTTACATTTCCATCAACATTGTATAGTTTCTTAGGTACCACATTCTCAGCAGCCTTTTTTGTTCTTTGTTTTCTTGATTATTAACATTCTGATTGGTATGAGATGAGATCTCAGTGCCATTTTGATTTGCATTTCCTTTATGACTAAGGGGATTGAACATGGTCTTCAATGTTTCAGCATTTGTACTTCTTTTGAGAAGTATTTGTATAGTTTATTTGCCAATTATTAACTGGATTATTTGTTCCTTTTTATGAGCTCTTTTATGAGCTTTTATGAGCTCTTTTATGAACTCTTTATGTATTCTTAATATTAATCATTTGATTAATAACTTGCAAAAATTTTCTCTCATTTTGTGGTTTGTTTCTTCATTCTGGTATTCATTTCCTTTGATGTACAGAAGCTTTAGGAATGGTTGCAATTCCGCTTGTCAATTCATTTTCTTATTTCCTGAACAGCCAGAGTCTATTTCAGAAAATGCTCTTATATTTAAGTGTCTTCCTGAGTAGGAGTTTCAAGTTTTCAAACCTTTCATTAAGATCTTTGATCAATTGGGAATTGATTTTTGTATCAGGTGAGAGAAAGGAATATAGAGTCTGTCTTCTATATCTGTAGACTAAGTTTTCCCAACACCAGTTATTGGAGAGGCTATCTTTCATGATATACATTTATACATTTATATGATGTATATATCTTATATCATATATATATATATGTGTATGTGTGAGAGAGAGTAAAAAAATCATGCTATTTGTTTCTGGGTTTTCTATTGTTTTATGTGTTTGTTTTTGTAACCAAACTAAAAAAACTCCAAGAGCAAAAAAGGCATGGAATGATGCATTTCAAGCCCTGAAATAAAATAACCACCAACCTAGATTAATGTATCCCAAAGCTTTCTCCTTAGCTACAATAATTTTGTTAACAGGAAAAAAGTTAAAAGCAAAAAATTACTTAAAATATCATATTTAAGTTTTGCTAGAATTGTACCTGAAGATTTCTCAGTATTCAATTCCCAAAGTTTTAGAGAAATAAGAGTTTCTAAAGAATACTTTTTGGCCAAAAAAAAAAAAAGAATACTTTTTGGTTTAGCATTTGTCAGCAAGACAATTCAACTTGAATGTCTTTTCTACATGCCATTATTATAAAAAATAACTCCATTTTGAAAAACTTAAACTAAAGATCCTGGTGGCTCCAGTTAAAGTTAATTGTGCATATACTTTAATACCTCATTTTATGCACTGGAACTAAATTTGGTGGGTCCAAAAGGACTTGGAAAAACACAAACACAAATCTATTTAAGTATGGGTCACTGATTAACAAGAGCCTGCTGGCTCTTGTTAATATGAAAGATTGGGCATAATAATGGCAGATAAATTTCTTTTCTCTTTTTTGTCCATATATACACAGTAAAAAATGGAAAAACATAAAATGTATATGATATGATGAGAGTGAATTGTTTTTCAGTCAGTATCCTTAGTCACAGCCTATATCCAGAGACATTTATGAAATCCAAATGATGACTCTTCAGAGATATTATGTTATGCACATATGTACACATACACAAACACACACACAGCTTTAGCTTTACATACATGGTGGCACAGAATGCATGTCCTTTTGCATTATGATTTTTCCCTTCATATGTCTCAGCATTATTGTATATTAGCTCATTAAATCTGCCTTGTTTAATTTACTTTCTACTAATAGTCCATTATCTCATTGTGCTATAATTCCTTTCTCAGATCTCTACTGGTGGAAATGCATCTTGTTTCCAGTCTTTTGTTACAATAGTCAGTGTTGCAGTAATATGCTTTGCATTTGTGTAGGAATATTTTGTCAGGTGAATGACTGGATTGGGAAGAGGCACAAGGGAAAGATATTTTTGAGTACAAGTTCAGAAATGACTAGAGGTTTATAGCCTAGCTTGGCTCTTTGTCTTTCAGTTCTCTCTCAAAAGGTTTTGTTCACTGTGACTGTGCCGACACTACATCTCATTTCAGTGTTCTTGCCAGTATACTGAATGCCTTTGTCTTTTTAGCCTATCTACCCCATTAACCCTCGATTCATCAAACAAAAAACCTTCTTCACTACTTTACTGAGACTGCCGAGGGTTTAGAGGAAAATGTATCTTGGCTCTGTTACAATCCTATGTTTTCTAAGAGCATCCAGGGACTCTCTACTATTCTGAAATCACTTTGCTTACAGCTAGCTCATTTCTCCCATTTCCAACATGGTCTTCCACCTTCATAAATAAATATCCTTCTTACCCTATCCTACCCTTGACTCTAGGGAAAAGGTTTGATTCCCGATTTCTTAGAGAAAGATTTCTCATGACATCTCATTCCTTACGTTCTATCTTCTAAATTTCTACATGCAATTCTCAGATAATCTCAGAACAAATTCTACCACATCTGCCTCCCTTCTACTGTCTCTATTGATTTTTTTATCTGGTCAGTAAACACATTGGAAAAAAAAAAACCTCTCCCTCTATCCTTTATATTTTTACCTAGTGGTTGTTTCCCATTTTTTTCCCAAAACACTATTCTTAAAAGAATAGGCCCTAAACAAGACACATTCACCATTTCTTACCCCTCCCCAACATTGTCCATTTACTAGATTTTACCTGTACCATATTCATAAAACTGCTATTACCAAAGGACCAAGAGAATGCCAAATTTCCAGTGCTTTTTCACATGTGTAGGTACCAAAGTACTTTGAGTTTTACCTACTGTTAGTCACTACTAAATCATACCAAAGATCCATTTTCTTCTCACAAAATTTCTTACTTGTTTTTATTATACTCTTTGTTTTACTCTCTCATTTGTTTTACTCTCATTCTCTCATTTTTCAAAACCGATTCTTCTGGTTTCTTGCCGAATTTAGGCCTGAGGTTCTTTAGGTTCTTAGGATTAAGTCTTCATCAAGTTTTCCTTCTCACCCTTTATTCTTTCCCATAGCTGATCTCATCTACTCCCTTGTTCCAGCGATCACCTATACACCATGATTCACAGGACTTGTACAAACTTCTCTCCTGGGCCCCAGACTATATTTATCAATGCCCGATAGTCTTCTTTACTTGCTTGGTTCACAAACACCTGAAACAGACATGTCTCAAATTGAGCTCACCTTTCAGTTCTCCACCCCATTACCCAAGGCGATCCTTCCTCTCCATCATCCACCCAGAGGCTGAGGCCAGGAATCTTTAAGTCATCATTTCCTTTTGCTTTTCCCTCTTCTAGCCACACCTAATCAGTTCCTAAATCCTGGGTGTTTCCCCCATCCTTTAAATACTGATTGAAACCATGTGACTACATTAGTTTTCATCCTTATTTCTTACCTGGACTAGATCAATAATCTACGTGACCCTCATTAGTTTACTTACTTCTAATTATGCCTCCTTGGAACATTATGGCAGAGTTAACTTTCTGAATTGCTTGCCTTAGTATGGTATTCTCTTGTTCAGAATTATTTTGCCTTTGGTGCAGTTTAGATTGCTTATCACATCTTGCATATTGCTCCCTTTTCCAGCCTTATCATCACGGATCCTTGAACACACATTATCGGCTAGTTTTCAAATAACCAACCATTTATCTCTGGATAGAAAGAAAAGGAATATTGTTCATGCCATTCTATGGCCTTTTTTATTCTATCCCCCTAGACAACATCTATTGAAAATTTCAAACACAGACCAAGTACTTTTCCCAATGTAGTTTCAGAGATTTTTTTAAAAGTGTACTTGTTACTACTTTATATATTTTTATATCTGATTATTATATTTCCTTGGGAATGTCCATGTTTTGCTCATTTATATATCTGTGATACCTTTCAGAATTCTTGAAACTAAGGAGGCACTCAAAAAGATATTTACTAAGTAGTGTCACTATATTTGGTAGTTGTTCATCTTTCTTTATTCTCCTTTACACTGTCAAGTTAGATTTTCTAAAAGCAGGCTAATTATATCGTGTTATCCACCCATTCTGTATCTACCAAAAGACTCTGCTCACCTAAAAGATAACGGCCAGACATCTCAGTGTGATGCTTCAGCTCCTTCCAGCCTGTTTTTTCATAGTTCTTTTAGTATCATCCTTCATTTTCCAGCTACAGGAGTCTAATTGATGTGCTTCAAATACTTAGTTTTCACTGCTTTTCTTTATGACATGGATCCTTATATTCAAGACAATGACCTTTTCCCTTTGTCTCTTTTTTTTTGGTCCGGTCGTGGGGCCTGAACTCTGGGCCTGGGCGCTGTCCCTGTGCTCTTCAGCTCAAGGCTACCACTCTACCACTTGAGCCACAGTACCACTTCCGGCTTTTTTCTTTTTGCTTATGTAGTGCTGAGGAATGGAACCCAGGGCCTCTGGCATGCAAGGCAAGCGCTCTACTGCTAAGCCATCTTCCCAGCCCCTCCCTTTGTCTCTTAAACGCTCATTTGTCCTTCATAGTTCAGTATAAGTCTGAAACCTTTATAAGATGATCTCTCATATTTTCTTTCAACTTAGTTTAATATAACAATTGCAATAGGATTTGTGTTTATATACCTGTTGTAGTTTATTGTGTGAAGAATATCAACATCCAAAAGTAGGAAAGAGACAGGTGCTCATAACATATGATGGAATAAAACCATAGGTTCACATTGTCCTAAAAGCATGCTTGCATGCAGCCCTCACCGAAGTTTAATACTATAAAGTCTACACAGGGACACCTCCCTACCTCTTGGCTAAGTTTCTGCCCAGTATCTGTTACCTAGGTAACTGGCAAGACCTACTAGGTCACATCCTGGGCCACCTCTGGTCACAAGCCTCCCATCTGACCTTAGAGGATCCCACACCCTGAGGTCACATCCGGATCCAGTGTGGCCACACCTTTCCCCCACCTGGCCACACCCCTTCCTGTCCCTGGCCTAGATAAGTCCTGGCCCAGGGGTGGGTCGCCCCTTCCTTTTACAGCCATGCCTCTCCACCATGCATGGCAGGGGCAGCAGTTTGGCAGCAGTTTGGTAAATAAAATTCTTTTCCAGGGGCTGGGAAGGTGGCTCAGTGGTAGAGCGCTTGCCTTGCATGCCTGAGGCCCTGGGTTCGATTCCTCAGCACCACATAAGCAAAAAGAAAAAAGCC
>NW_012267257.1:13960199-13986025 GCF_000151885.1 Dipodomys ordii | reverse complement strand
GTTACAATTACATGGGCAAGATAATGAGTACATTTCTTATCAAGCATTGTAGCCTCCTCCTTTGTTTCCCCTTCCCATCCCTTCCCATCCTCCCTCCATCCCCCCACCCAGTCATCCCTCCTACCATTTTGTTGTTCTCCTTCCCTTCCCTAATTCAAATAAAAATATACATATAATACACAAGATATTATTTTATATGATCAAAGGCACTGAAGCATTGTGCCTTTTTGTTCTTCCCTTAAGAGTATCCTCCTTTGTATTCACACACAGTGAGTATCCTCTCACTGTGTGTGAATGCCTAGAATTCTGTATATCATGTCTCAGAGTATTTTAGATCTTCTTTCCACATATGAAAGAAAACATGCACCATTTGTCCTTGAGTGGTTGGTATTTTAAGATTGGCCTTTGGTCTTCCTCTAGATTTTATAGTGTCTAATTGGTGAACACTCTTCCACTTGCTCTCATGCTCAACATTGATTCAGATGATTGGAAATGGAAAGGGTTTATTGTAGTACAGAAGTTCCCCTGTCCTTCCACCCTAATCACTAAGAGACATTTTGTAGTTCTCAGCATTATCTGCCAAAAGCAGAACATGATTGATCCATTCGGTATTTGTCTTTCCTTTTCCCCCTGCGCTGTGATCTAGGTTGGGAGGCCACAGTGGCTGAGACAGCTGTAGCATCACCAGTGAGCCAGACCCTACTTTCCAGTTTAAAATTTCTTTTTCTAATGGGATTTCAAGCTTAGCTTCTCGCTGTGTGTATGAGGTAAAATGTGTCTGACCAAAGACATTCTAATAGCACATCCTGGAAAAGCTGACCAGCCAAAAACATCATTGGAGATTCATTTTGTTCCCTAGTTTAAAGAGAGAAAAGCAAATCACACCTTATGTGCAATGCCATAAATGTGCTTTCTTTGGTCAATTATGAAGAGTATATATTAGATTTTATAGGTTTATTTTTTACTTGGAGGAGTGTTGAGGTATTTTATAATCATTTGATCATCTGATTTATTTCCAGTGTAATCACTTAATCAAGGCATAAAAAGTTAATGAAAGCAACATAGAAAATATTGATATTAATATGTAGTATTTATTGAATGTGAGCACTGCCTTCAGAATTCAACAAAGCACAAAACTGTTTTTAAACAGTTATAATAGTAACAACACTAGTAATGAAAGGTTTGTATATGTCTTTGTATTGCTACTACGGAAAAAATTTTTAAAAAACTTACATTTTCTCATAAAAATCTACTCTCATTCATCTGCTTTAGTAGTACTTGCTTAGAAATACTTATAACTATCTTCACAAATTTGCTAAGATGGGTGGGAAATGTCCTGTCATGTAGCATTAGGATGAATGGAAAAATAACCTGAGCAAAAGCTTATCCTAGTAAGACTTGAGTATTGTCATGAATATTGTAGTCTTCTACACTTCTACCAATTGAAGCAAAAGTAAGCAAGGGGTTGCTTCACAGTTCCGCTGTGATTTCACTGCTCATGTACCCACAAAGAGGGAAATACATTCTGCAAGCATATATATATATATATACATATAATATAAATACATATTCACAAATATATTCTGCACTTCCAAATTCTCATACTACCCCACATTTTCCATTTGTAAGCAAACTAACAAAAAACCAAAAGAAACCAAGTAGTCTCCATATACCACCTTCTTTTCTTCTCTACTAAGTCTCCTTATTTAATATCTATTCCCACTATATAGGGGGACTATCCATCCTCTCAAAGATTTCTTGGAACTCTACCAACTTAATTGGAAGATTTTAACTTGTTCCTTATTTTCACATAAAATATAAATTTTACTCATTTATCAGGAAAATGATATTATATCATTTGGAAAAAGTGGATAGACCTGGAAAAATGTATGTTAAGTGAATTATATCAGAGAGATAAGGACATATTTTCTCCCACTTGTGGAAATTAGATCTAGTTTATGAATATATATATATAACCATATATGGAGTCATATGCATATATATTCAGATGTACTAACTAAAGTATGGTATATGCACAAGAAAATTCCAATGGTGTCATTCCTCTGAACAACTAACACATGGTCTAACAAAATGAATACCAGGAAGCAACAGCTTGAAGTGTTGGGAGGGTGAGGGAAAGGGAAGGGGGGAGGTAAGACACATAGAGAGAGGAAGTGCATTCTGATGCACTCATAACATTCAATGTATGATTATAAAATGTCACTAGGAAAACTGAGGGGATGGGTGGGATTGGCAGAGATGGACGAGAATGGTGAAAGAGGTGCTGTTAATCAAAATGGCATTGTACTCCTAAACTGAGGTGTTCAATTGAAACCACTGACACTGGGCACCAATGGTACCCTTTCATTACTTTATTTCTCTTTTCCAGGCTTTGGGTTACTTTTCCCCTGGGATTTCTTTGTCAGCTTGTTTCAGTCCCTCTTACTTCCTATGTTTCACCCTCCAATGGAGACATTTCAGTATAATCTATTCACCATGCCTTGTGCTCTTTCTTTTCTAAGAGTCCTTTAATTCTTGGCGTACTAAATGAAGTTCATGTGAGGTTTGGTTTGCTGTATTTGTGATCTACATCCTGACTGGCATTCACTTTTGTCCTTCAGTTTCAACCACACTGGACATCTTGCCATTTCTGTATTTGCCAAGCCTCTACTTACCTCGGAGGTTTGGCCTACGATGTCCTCATGCCTGGACTGTTCTTGTCCAAGTGTCTGAGGGGCTTGTTGCCTCATCTCCTTCATGGTTCTGCATAAATATTACCTTCTACATTAGGCTTTCCCAGAGTACTCCCTGGAAAAGAATTAGCACCCTTCCCCCACATCTCTGCACTTACTTTCCTGCTTCTTTTTTTCCCTACGCTACTTGACACAATCTAGCATAGGATATATTTAACTGTTTATCTTCTATTTCACCATTATGTAATTTGTGCTCCATCAAGGCAGGGATCTTTATCTGGTTTATTTACTTCTAGTTTCCCATGTTTACAATTAGACCTGCTATATAGTAAGCACTCAGTAAGTCTTTTGAACAAATAACTTGCATTGGCAAAGTTATAAGGAAGTCAAAAAACCATAAGATACAAATTCTAGCTTTACAACTGATAACACACATACATTCAACAGTCTTGAATTCAACTGAATCATTCACTGTCATCAAAATTTGTTTGTATCATATTGACAAACACACTACCTTGAGAAAAGTAGAAATTAGAAAGTAGAACCCAAGTAAGATCTTAAAATCCCATGGTCTTGGTAATAACCAAGTAATATACCATTACAAATCACAATTATTATTATTATTTTCCAGTGTATGTACCTTGGTCTCTAAGAATAGATATGATTTTGCCATTCAATGTTCATATGCTCATAAATCCCACTGCATTTTTTAAAAGTCTTTTAGAAAATTGTCCTGAAAAACCTTTTCATACCTCGGAAAATTGGTTCTTTATAAAAGTCAGAACTCTCTGAAGTCTGGTTAATTTTCAGAACATGAATTTGCTTTCAATAAAGCAAATATTAAGCAGTTCAAAGTAAAATGTTAGAACACAATAGGATATAACCAGTTCAGAAAAGGTTCTATTTCAAAATACTTTCTTTAAGAAACATTTGTCTAGACATGTCCTCCTTGCCTCATGTGAAATTAATAGCTTAAAAAGAAATCTGCAAATACTTTGAGATGCAAACTTCAAAAATGGTTGAATAACTTAATAAGCATGCATTTCATTCCTGGTTTACCAAATCTGATTTTGACTGTTTCTAACAGTCAAAATTGTTTCTATAATGGAGAAGCCACACTATGGGATAATCCTATTGCCTTGATGGAGAACTGTAAATGCTCAGAGCAAGCCATTTATTCATTATTGGAAAAATAAGATTATGCAAGCATCCTCAGAGATCAACACTTGGGAGGAAAATACTCCCTAATTGAGAAAATGTTCAAAGATCTGAGTTTCTCTCCTTTTGTCAAGAACTAACTGCTCCTCTGGACAAACTGAGTAATTGGACTAAAATAACATTAATTTATGTGAAGGATCCACACACCCACTGAGGAAAGTAGACCCTTTGCCAAAACTTTATATCTGCTTCAGACACTCTTTAATGTTTCATCTTACTCAGTCTTTAAAAATAATTCTGTCAGGCAGGTATAATTGTCTCTGCATTATCTATAAGTTAGAAAACAGTATAGGAAATTCACAGACTTGTGGCTGAGGAATAACTTGAACCCAGGTCCTACGACTTTATGGCCAGAATTCTTTTTATTTTATTTTATAATTATGTTTAAGTAGTTGCCCAAAGGAGAATAACTTGAACCCAGGTCCTACGACTTTATGGCCAGAATTCTTTTTATTTTATTTTATAATTATGTTTAAGTAGTTGCCCAAAGGAATTGCCATTTAACAAAGCAGGGTATGATTACAATGCATCTTAATCAATGCCACTCCTTTCAACACTCTCACCTCTCCCTCACCCACTACTTCTCTCACCTTTCTTAATTTTGTAGAGTATATATATATGAATTCTTTTTTTTTTTTTTGATTGATTGTAGGCCTTGAAATCTGAGCCTGGGTGCTGTCCCTTAGCTCTTCAGCTCAAGGCTATCGCTCTACCACTTGAGCCACAGCGCCACTTCCGTTTTCTGGTGGTTAATTGGAGATAAGAGTCTCACGGACTTTCCTGCCCTGGCTGTCTTTGAACCACCATCCTCAGATCTCAGCTTCCTGAGTAGCTAGGATTACAGGCGTGAGCCATGGTCTCCTGGCTATAATGGATTCTTTTTTTTTCTTCTATATTGAATTTTTGACTACATTCTTTGTCTCTTCTCCTCTTCTTTCATCTACCCCTATCCCTTTGTTTCTGCCCCACACCTGTTAAGTACCTCTTTCCTGGTGTTTGTTTTGTTGAATGTTGACTTTGCCTTTCTAAGGAATAACACTGAGTTCTCCCCTGAATCTACCACATTTCAGTTAATACATTTGTATACTACCCAATGTATTTACTTACATGTTAATGAGCTAAATCTAGCTGCTACATATAAAACATGAATCCTTTGTCTCTGTAGGGTCAAACAATTACCTAATATCCAGAATATATAGAAAACATTAAACCCTCAAAAAAACAACAACCTAATTAATAAATAGGCTAATGAACTAAAGAGAGTCTTCTGAGAAGAAGAAATGAAAATGTCCAATAGACACATGAAGAAATGTTCAACATCTCTGGCCATATAAGAAATGCAAATCCAAATGACATTGTGATCCTACTTCACCCCAGTTAGAATGGCCATTATCAGAAAAACAAACAATAACAGATGTTGGCAGGGATGTGGCCAAAAGGGAATCCTAATACATCATTGGTAGGAATGTAAACTTGTTCAGCTACTCTAGAAATCAATATAGAGATTACTTAGGAAAATAAACATAGAACTATCCTGCAATCCAGCAATTCCATTACTGGTTATTTATCCAAAAGATTACAAACCAGGATACAGTAAAGTCGCTAGTACAACCATGTCCATTGCAGTCTTATTCACCATCGCCAAAGTATGGAATCAGTCCAGATGCTGGATTGATGGACGAATGGATGAAGAAATAAAATGAATTGTATTATTTATTTAAAAAAACAGAGGTGGGAGGGATGGGATAAACAAAGGAGGGGAAAAACAAAGGAGGAGGCAACAATGCTGGATAAGAAATGTACTCATTATCTTGCTCATTTAACTGTAATTCTTCTGTATAGCATTTTCACAATAAAAAACTTATTAAAAAACTGAAACGACCTGGAAAAAATTATAAGTGAAATAAGGCTGGCCAGTGTTCTTTCCTCAAAATTACATGAGCCTGAGTCTTTGTAATTATTTGTGGTACACAAATAGTATTCAAAATCTCCATTCATATTCCTTCAGAAACTTCCCACAGAAATTCTTCTGTGTCTATTCCAGATCCTCTGGCTGTGTAACAAATTACTCTCATGATAAACCACTGTGTCCTCCATTGCATGAGTCAACCTTCCATTACATTCATGGATTCTGCAGATTGGAAGTCAAGCGCAGGTACAATGAGGGCAGAATGACCTCTGCACATGATTTTGGGAAGAGTAGGCAATGAAATCATTGGAATTCTTCCTCATTCATGTCTTTATTTGATGATGGGAGGAGTTGGACCTTAGTTAGGGCTGTCAATCAGACATTTCCATGTGATCCTGAGCTTCTTCATTACATAGTACCTTTGTGGGTTCAAGACCAGGGAGATAAGAAGTCATAATGAGCTATGTAACACCTTTTTTCCAGTTCTGGGGCTTGAACTCAGGGCCTGGGCTCTGTCCCTGAACCTCTCTGTGCTCAAGGCTAGTGCTCTACCACTTGGGCCATAATGTCACTTCCAGCTTTTTCTGTTTGTGTGGTACTAAGGAATTGAACCAGGGCTTCATGCATGCTAAGCAAGCATTTTACCACTGAGCCACATTCCCAGCCCTATGTAACATCTTTTTAAACCTCTTCTTGAAGTTCAAACCTGTCATTCATATTATAGTCTATTCCTTAGAAATAAAACATCAAGGCAAGACAAAACTTAAGGGAAGGAAAATTAGATTGCTTCTTATGGATAGAATATTAAAGAATTTGTGTAGCTATTTAAAAATGACCACAGTGTTCCCCTCAACTTTGAAGTGATTTTTCTTTCAAAATTCTCCCCCCCTCTGATTTTTTCTTTCATATTTTGCTCTTTTCTTTCTTTCTTTCTTTCATTTTATGAGGGGATTGGAGTCTCACTATGCAACCCAGGCTGGCATCAGACTCAGATCCTCCTGCCTCAACCTTTCAGAGCTGGAATCACAAGTACACACTACCACATCTGAGTTTCTTTCCTTGAGGACTTTTTTGGGGATAGAGATGCTTTGTTCCTAAGATGCAAACACAGGAAGCCAGAAGAGCCTGAGAACTGTTGTGTTCTCAAAGAATGGGGACATAGCTCACTCTCTGATCCTATAGAAAGAGAATCAAACTGCCTTCCAATGGAACTTTAGCTAGAGCTACTCTTTGCTTGACATTTTTCCTTCATAGTCTTCCAGGCAAACTTCCTTCAGAAATCTTCGGACATACATTTTCAACTCACAGTCCTCTTCTGGGGTATTCCTCCTATGACAGAGCTGATGACGTGTCTGCCAAATGATGCTGACATATGAGGACAAATTTTAATGGTACATCTTTGTTTTCCTTGGGATTCTCTGACATACCACACAGGATTTATTTCAAAGGCTTTCACCAAGAATTATTACTTCATGAAATACTTGGAAAAAACTATTTTATTTTATTATTTTTATTTTATTTTTTATTGTTCATGTAAAAATAATGTACAGAGAGGTTACAGTTACATAATTCAGGTAATGAGTACATTTCTTTTTTAAGAGTGTCACCCCTGACCTGGTTTTCTCTTAGTTTTTTTTCTCTCCTGACCCCTCCACAAGTTGTATCGTTCATAGTGAGTTTCATGGCTGCATTTGTTTACCCTTTGTCCCTCCATTTCTGTGCTCCCAGTACCACTCCCCCCAAACAGATAAACTTACATACATGGCAAAAGGTACAGAAAATAAAAGTAGTGACAGAGGTGAAAAAAACCTACAAAAAAAAAGCAAACTAGTAAGAAGCCTCTTGTTTCCATTTCCTGGAGTTCATTTCAATAAACATCATTTTATATGATCATATGCACATAGCTCTTGGGCCTTTGAGAGCCAAATATTCAAATAAGAACTTTGAAGGCCAAAGTGGAGAAGGGTTCCCTGTGAGCAATAGTTAGACATGGGCCCGTTGGACCTGAGAGATGGGTGATCGCTTTTCTGAAATACTATTTTGAAGGCCCGACCTTCTTTTGATTATAGAGAAGATCAAAATGTACTTTAGTCTTTCATTCTCTCTTTATTTCCTAGGGACATTCTATCTGTAACCAAACTTCAATTTTCTCTACAGAATTCAGCATTCCCTAAGTAATTGAGTTTTTATGGGTTAAATTGAAAAGAAATGGTTTCACATACCATCAAAGAAAGCAGATGTGTAGTCTCAGGCAATGCACAAAGACTTAAAGAAAGGATAGCAGCTTGGCACCAGTGGTTCCTCTGTACTCCTAGATAATCAGGAGGCTGAGGTCTGAGGATTATGGTTCTAAGCCAGCTCAGGCAGGAAAGGCTGTAAGACTCTTATCTCCAATTAATCACCAAAAAGGTGGAAGTGGAGCTGTGGCTCAAGTGGCTTACCAGTAACAAGGCAGAAATACTGT
The DNA here is from genome assembly GCF_000151885.1 of Dipodomys ordii. Taxonomy (NCBI): domain Eukaryota; kingdom Metazoa; phylum Chordata; class Mammalia; order Rodentia; family Heteromyidae; genus Dipodomys; species Dipodomys ordii. Next base: position 13,977,741 of record NW_012267257.1, on the reverse strand, counting down.
AATGGAGAAGGAGGGAAGCAGGAAGAGAAAGTAGCCAGAGTGATGGTGGCCGAATGTTTTCACTAGGATCCCAGAATTATGTTAAATCAACAAGCATAATGTGTTTGATGTGTGTGGTTTCCTAGAGAAGCAGAACCAGAGAAGAGCTTGCCCTAGATTGATGTAAGATGCTTAATCTAACTGATCAGCATGGATTCTAGAAAGAAAAGAAAGACATACTTGTTGTTTCTGAGACCTTTGCAGGCCACAGGACATGTCAGGTTCTCTCAAGGACAAGATGGTCCAGGTAACATCTGGATCACATTTCCCTGTTCTGTGAAGGAATGGTAGCCTGCTTAATGAATGCTGGAACATTCTCCAAGTGCCCAGGTGTGGTGGTAAGCTTTCTCTACTAAGATATTTTGAGTGTCAGAATCATAGCCTCCAAATGTTATGTCCAGTGGAATTCTATAGTGCCTCATGAATTATTTAAAGTAGTGTTTGTTCAATCAAAGATAATTTTTATGACCTTATTTTCCTGGTGCCATTCCATCACTAAATGATAGGGGCTATGGTATGAATGGGAAACATCCCAGTTATTGTTTTTCATAAATATATAGAACAATGGAAGGGGTGACAGTATCAAGATGTACTGTCCTCATCATCTGACTTATTGAGTTGGAAACTTTTTGTACAACCACTTAATAAAGGAAATATCTGGAAGGCAAAGCATGTTTCTTTGCCCATTTTGGTAAAATTCAAGTTGCAGCTTCTAATGATTCCAAATGGATCCTTTTTATCCAGTAAATCTTGATTTACCAACATGTTTAGAAAACCAGAAAGAGTTAGGGCCAAGATTGTGAGCCATTCATTTTGATGGTACCAGGCCAGTCAGTTTTCTGCAGGAAGCAAATAAAACACTCAAATGGTTTAATTAAAGAACTATTTGGAGATGATATTTACAGAGGTGTGGGCAGGGTAAGTCAGTCAGACCCTATCAACAGCAAGAAACCATTGCCACCATTAAGCCTAAAAGACATGGATACTGAGAGAAGTTATTAGCAAAAGCTGGTGATGCTTGTAGCTATGGAAGAGGGGCCATGTCTTAGTCTGTCTTCTTTTGTTGTGGTACTTGTTAGGCACTTTTTAAAGGAAAGGAGATTGTCTTTTTAGCTCGTGGTTTTGGAGACAAGGAAGTTAGTTCAAGAGCATGGTATCAGTATCCGCGTGGCTGCTGGAGAGGATCTTATAGTATTCTCATCAGGACAGAATGAAAAAAAAAAAGGAAGGATGTATGGGAGCAAGACCAAGTGACGTCTTCTCTATTCCAGTAATCAAACTAGCAGAGTTGGAACTCCGTCCCACAGGAAAAGTAAGAATCCCCTTTAAAGGCCTTAACATTTCTCAGCATTGTTTAGGAGTAAACACCAGTATGAGTTTTGATGTGGACAAACTATATTATAACTATAGCAGGCCACTTAGGAGCTTTGATCTTAAGGGCACAGCAACTGGTAGGAAGCCCTGGAGATAATGAAAGGAATATGAATTCCTGGCTTTGTCCCTCCATCATTGGTCTTGCTCATTAGCAGAGCTACTTACAGATAGGCTAAGCGATGGTGTCATTTCCCCAGCCTGGAGCAAGGCAAAGAAGCTGGAGATTTAATATGGAACAAGGTATGGTGAGGTGTGGAGGCTGGCAAATGGAAAATAACAAACATACCCAGAATAAAATATCCTCAGAGTTGATCAGATTGCCCTTTTCCAATGTTGTAAGAGTTTTTCCTTTTTTAAAAAAAAATTTCTGAGTTCTAAGTAGCTCATCTTGGTTTTAATAAAAATTGGATTGGGGTGTATTGTTTGAGAGGAAAAGTTTTTAAATAACATAAAAATAACAAGCTCTTAAATGGCTTAGAGCTTCAGGATTGGGGAAGAATATATAAACAAATTGAGGACGGGAGAAAATGCAGAAGGAAAGACCCTTTCTCTGAGGTCCTTTGGGCCTCCAATTAGAGACTCTGAAGGGATCTCAGAAAGTATCATTCATTAGCCTGATTGTACATAAGTGACAACATAATCTAACCACATTGTACAACTAGAGTTAAAGGTCCTCTCTTTTAGTTATTCATAAAATATACAATAAGTTATTAGGAACTACAGTTTCTCTACTGTGCTTTTTTCCTTTCCCTCCCTTCTTGGCTCTCTTTTTACATTTTGAAGGAGGAGGTAACGCCAGAGAAGTCATATTGTTCTTAAAATCTTCATGATTAAATGAGACCTTTTTGACATTTAAAAAATTATCCTTAAGTAGTTATACAAAGGAGTTGTCATTATGAATACAATATCAAAAGAGACCTCTAAAATTTAAGATGCATGTTTCTATCCTGTTTCTTGTAAGAGGCTTCCTCTGTATATTTTTGTTCTCTTTACATGGTTTTCATTAGCTTAGGTTCAGGAAGGGGAGTTTTTATAGTCATACACTCATTCCACCTTGTTTCCTCATAAATCTGCTAATGTAATTTAATATCTGGTGGTGTTCAAGTGTTCCTTGAAAGGGAATTATTATGAATATGACACAAGGAGCACATCTGAATGTGAATTATCTCCTGGCATGAGAATCTGGAAAATTAAAATCCACTCATGCATAGGTAGTACTGAATGAGTTTTAGTCATTGCTAGTCATTTCTTTGATGAATAATTTGTTAATGATTTCACTGGCTATGCTAAATTCATTATAAAGTTAAGATTCAGTATATGATTATACAGTTAGGATTTGGTGTATGAGGGTCAGACAGGCAGTATGTGAGTCACATACCTGTAGTCAGGGCTTCTCTCTCCTGTTCACGGTTTCTCAACTTCCCAATTCCATAAAAAAGATCTCAAGAACATGAAATCCACAATGAAAAGCATTTCAGGGGGTCACACAAAAATAAGTCTCACATAATGGAAGTTCAGCAAGGGTTTGTTTTTAGTTTAACAGAATAAAATAGGATAGGGAGAAGCATTTCCTGTTCCCCACACAGGAAGTGGGAGTGAAGACTCAAAATGGTGATTCTTTTTTTTTCCCATAAAACCAATTATTTATTTAAAGCTATAAAAAGAGGCAGATAGTTGATAAGATAATTAAGAAAGGATATTTAGAATGATTCACAAGATTTAACATCTGGGGCCTTCAAATATTCAGAGCTGGGGATTACATGTGGTCATAAGGTCTAACAACCTTGAATCATTAGAGACAATTCACTCTGCGTGGGTCGATTACCCAGAACATGACCAAGAGGGATGTGGTTTATTACTTGAAACCATGCGCATATGTCTAGTCTTACCCCCAATCTGGGAGGATAGGTGACTTCCAGGGCTTTCATTTGCCAGGAATGCCCTCTGAGATTTTTCTGTCCCTACAACCCTCTGAAGAGTTTGCATTCTTCACATTCCAGAGGTGAGGGCAGATGCAGACAGCCCTGGAAGTCTCCCTAGTTTTGTAAGTTAGGATCAAAAATGAGATAATGACTAGAGAGGCCCTTGCTGCTCTGGATTTTTAGTTTACTTCCTGGTTTATTTATTTATTTATGTATATATTGGAGCCTGATCTTTTTGGTATTTATTATTTTAAATTTCTCTCTCCTCATCTATCTGTCTTGCTTGATACATCTACATCTGGATGAAAGATGGTCTTTGAAATGACAGTTTGGTCCCCAAAGACATTACGTGTTGAAAAAAAGGAATCTTTAAGAAGGAAGCTGTGAGGCTGAATCCAGAGAAAACTGTGAAGTAGGTGAAATTCCTCAGTTGTTTGATTCCTGACTTACTTGCAGGTCTCTCAAGACCCTTATAGCTGTTGCTACATCCTTGGGCACAACCTGTTGTCAAATGCCTTTTTCATGGTGATGAGCAGGTCTCAGATGAGAGCCCTCACCAAGAGCCACATCCTTAAATCAAAGGGCTGGATTTTGAAATGTGGAATTTTTACTTATCAGCAAACTTGTAAAGAAGAGGTTCTTTTTATCCTCTGGGCCTCTTAGTCCTCTGAAATTTCATTACTTGGACATTCCGTTGTTTTCTATTCTTTATATAAGAAAATCGTCAATTGTCTGCTGAAATTGAGCTAAGCTTTGTGTTCTCACTCAACAAGTATCTATTTAAATCAGTTTAAAGATATTTAAAACAGTAGGGGGGAGAACTGTCACAAATATTTTTGGCCATTTTATAATTTTTTTTTTTACTGGTTTTGGTTTCTAGGTTATGCAAAGAGTTATATCCTTTACTACTCTTCAAAGCCCTATGAATTAAAATTTAAAAATGTAGCAGGGACTTTCTTTGATTCAGCATATAGCATGACTACATCAAATATACAGATTCCTCCCAAAGCTCAGTTTCTGAATACCTTATCTCATTTGCTCACAGTTCTTGACTTCTAACCTGTAACCTTGGCTCAGATTATAGCAGTGCTAGCATAAATGGGTTTTTCTCAGGAGAATCTCTAACCCTACATGATTTTAGATAAACTACTGGTGATATTTTCATGAAAAAGAAAAGCTTTTCTGTGGATCCTAGCTTCAAAGGAAGTTTTAGACCTTTAGAAAGTGCATTTCAAAAGGAATAGTCAAATATTGCTGGTTTTCAGACTCATAGCTCCTTATTGCTGGGCTAGCGAGGGTGTATTTAAACCTCTTCTGCATTTGTGCATCCCTGTGCCAATCCCTCTAGAGTAACAGGAGGAAGACAGAAACACAGACTTCTTTCAGGCAGTGAAACTCTGTGGTAATAGCTCATGGCTCCTTGTGGTCCTCTAAGTACATCAGGCTAATAGATCTTTCATTATAGTTAGGACGGAGATTGGAGCAGAGAATGGCAGACAATAAATAGAGGAATACAAAACAAAAATGTGTCCAATGACTCTATTAAGGACTGTGGTAGAAAAAAAGTGAAGTAGGAAAAGGTGTTGGAAATATGAGGGGGAGGCAGGTTTACATTTTAATATGAAGTAATTAGGGAAGCCCTCATTGAAGACCCAACATTTAAGCAAAACTTTGAAGGAGATTTAGTCCTAAACATGCAGATATTTGAGGAAGAGTATATCAGGCATTGGGTACAGAGGGCAAACATGTTTAGAAGTAAGAATGCATCTGGCTTGTTTTGAGTAGATAAAAGAGTTTAGAGTCATTAGAAAGGGTAAGAGAGGTGGAAATAACAGGAAGTGATTTCAGAGAGGTCTAAGAATGACTGGGAACATCTTGTAAAATATTATGGATCATTTTAAGATGACTTTCTCTACTTTTGAGTGAAGCAAGAAGTTATTAGACATTCTAAGCAAGAGTTCACCATGATCTAATGGGGTTTTGCCAAAGATCACTTCAGTTTATGGGTTGTGATTAATTCATACCTAAGTGCTGCTGTTTCATATCTATGATCCTAGCTACTCAGGAACCTTAGATCTGAGGACTGCAGCTTGAAGCAAGTGTGGGCAGGGAAGTCTATGAGATTTTTATCTTCAATTAACCACCCAAAAGCCTGAAGTGGAACTGTGGCTTAAGAGCTAGAGGGCTAGTCTTAAGTGACAAAGGCAAAGGGACAGTGTCTAGACCCTGAATTCACATGCCAGTATCAGCACACATAGATACATGGATATAGACACAAACACACAGATACACACAAACACTCACACATGTACATGCATACACACAAACTAGAAAAAAGACTAAATCATAAGAAAATAAGGGTAGGAACAGCATTATCTAGCATCACATTCCTGGCAAATGCTGATTTGGACTTACATTCTGGTCATGGTATTGAAAACAGGAAGAAGTGGTACGATTCTAGACATATGTTGAAGGAGAGGCAGAAGTTTTTGTCAGAAGCAAAGCTGTGGTTATGAGGGAAAAAGGGCTGGAGCTGCTGTAAGATTTCTGTGCTGAAACTACTAGAAGACAGGTAACAACTGACATAGAAAAGATTATAGAAGGTCCAATTTAGAGGTTGATCAGGGTCTCAGTAATAAGCTACATAGTAGGAAATTAGAATTCAAGACTGTAATACACACACACACACACACACACACACACACACACACTGGAATTTTACTCATTCTTTAGGAGGAATGATATTGTATCATTTGTAAAGAATTGAAAGACCTGGAAAAATTGTTAAGTGAAGTAAATCAGGGTGGTATGCAAGTGTATACCAATGTATCAACAGAGAACTCAAATAGTGTAATTCCTTAGAAAGGCAAAGTCAGAGTTCAACAAAATAAACACCAAAAAGCAGGTACTTGAAAGGGGATGGGATGAGATCAAGAGGAAAGAAGTAGACAAGGTTAAAATTTCAAATGTGAAGAGGAGAAGAAGGGGAAAATGCAGTCCAGAATCCAATGGATATTCTACAAAATTAAGCGGAGTGAGGGAAGGGGCATGTAGGGCTGGATGAGAATGTTGAAAGGGGTGACATTGATCAAAGTGTATTATTGCTTTCATAACCTTTCATTAGGTCAAGGGAAGTTACCTGCAAGAGAAAAGAAGAAAGGAGAGAAAAGCAAGGTCAGATTTGCTATTTCACTTGCTCCTTTTAGAAATCCCCTCTCCTATTGTGTGGTATTTCACTATGTTCTGGTCACTGCTCACTAAGAGTAATGGAGTGGCTGATTTCTTCTCAACGGCTCCAGGTCTGGAATCTTCATCATCTCACTGGTTTTTCAGGACTTTAGTAAATTAAAGTCTCTTCAGGGATAACATGAGAGCATGCCACCTATCTCCCTCCTATCAGGTCTTAAAAGACATAGTAGTTCCAGGAAAAAAATAGTTGAGTGGTAGTGACACTAATATCCTACGGTTAAACCTATTGCTAGTTAATGATTAGCATTTGGAAAATTGAGTGCTGTAAGTTCTATACAATTAGTGAAATTGTGATTTGCTTGTAATTGAATTTGCTTCATTTTATCCTGTCTTACTACCCAGTGGGTTAGAAGAATGTTGAGGGAGAGAACCAGGTTAGACTTGTTGTATGATCCTGGGAAAGTCATGGCACTTTCCTGAATTTCAGTTTCTACATGAAATGAGGACATGTTATCTACTGCCTATTAAATATTAAAAATAAACACATTTTAAAATGACAAGTTAGTATCTCCTTTAAAGCTTTTGAAGAAAGTTGTTAGCGGGGCACAAAGGCTTATTGCTGACTTCCAACTTGTTCTAATGGTACAAAATGGTGCTTACACCCACCTATCCCATCTGTTAGAAGAGATGGGTAAGCGCCAATTGGGAAAAGGTTTCAGTACCTGCAGTGTGAAAATGCATGTCATTTCATGCTCTTTTCAGTCATTGTTTTCTATTAAAATAAATTCTTTTGGTTGAAATCACATGCTTAAAGGCAGAAAAGAATCTTAAGACTTTGGAATGACAGTCTAAATATTGACAGTTACCAGTGTTTCTTCCAGGTCTCCTCGCTGAAAGCAACATCTAGGAATAATATTCAGTCACGCAGCCCCAAAGGCTGGCCAGCCACTGAGCCCCTCTGGATCTCTGGCCTTCAGTGCCCACAGGATAATTCTTAAATCTACAAACTGTCTCATCCAGCATTTATTTTGCTCTCCTCCTCAAATAATATCCCATTACGGAGTGCTGTGCTGGGAGAACCCGGGGAAAAGCTAGAAGGAAATGCAGCTGAGAGCCACTGTGGCTTGACTGCTCTCCAGCTACTTTGAAAATATTTTGGCAAAAACAAGATTTTAAGTAAAGCTGTTTCCTTTGGTAGCATACCCAAATGTGCAGGTTTTACATTTGCAGGACTACAGGGAAATGGGGAAAAAAAAGAAAGAAAAGAAGTGGTATTTGTTCTTTTGTTTTATTTTAGGAAGGGAGATAGAGTCAAAGGGACAGAACACACATGAGATGCAGGAATGAGACTGGGAAAGAAACATATGGATGCATATTTAACATTCTCTCCTCACATCTTCTCTCTACTAAGGAATTTACCCCTGTCAAAACACATCATTCCCCTTTGCCCTAAGATGGTCTGCAACAGATTCTCCAGGGATGACCAGGCTTGGACTGACTGCTGTTCTTGCTTATAATAGGATGGTTGATAGCACCACAGTAGGTCACACACGAGTGTTGTATTTCAGGCCACCACACACTGTAGCAGACACAACAGGGACTCAGATGGATACTATCATTGCAACCCTTAGTTTGTCCTTGAAGAATATGCTCATGTTTTCTTTTCCTGTTCCTTTCCTGATTGCAGCCAGGCCTGCTATCCTTTGGTGCTTGAAAATACCAGACTCCTTTGCCCCAGCTTTTGTAACTACTCTTTCTTCTTCCCCAAATGTTTGGTCCCCAACATCCACCACTCTTTTTTTTTTCAGGAAAGCTTCTTCATATCTTCCAGATGATGTGAACTTCGTTATATTTCTGGCAGTGTAATATTCCCCAATGCTGCAAATTCTACAAGAGTTTATTTACTGTCATGATTCCAGGGCCTGGCTTAGTATGGTTGTTCAATTATAGAGCACCATGCAGCTGTCTAGTGGAACCTGCCTCCCATTTCTCCTTTCCTAATGCCTATTCCTCCTTTTATTTCCCTGTGTATTTTTCTTCCTCTCCTTTTTCTCTTATTCTTTTTTATGCACAAACGCTGTGCTTATAACAAGGATTTGTAGCATGCATACTCTAATGTTACAAGATATACTTCAGAGATTATCTACTGAATGCCTCCTCCCCCACCAATTTTATTCACACTACTGGGAACAGAATTTAGATGAAAACTTGGTAATCCCAACTCTATGCTTAGCTGCTTTTCATGGGACTCTACATGAAGTACAAAAGGAGACAGAGAGGATCTAAAAGCAATTCTTATTTTTTGGCAACAGGTTTTCTATCATCTGAGAATTTGAGATCTCCTTGAGCAAGGCTACTTCCTGTATCATTTACATGTAGTTGCTATTTTGAGAATAAAACTTAGGGGCAAATTCCACTCTAAATTTCTCTCGATGCAAAACGACTCATCTGAGAGTTCTAAGGGAATAACCAACTTTGATATTTAATCCTTAAAATAAATGCTTGGGTGAATGAAAGTAGACTCAAATGTCCAGCATACTATTGATAAAGGGAGTGGACTGAGGGCATGGCTTAAGTGGTAAAGCACTGACCAAACAAGTCAAGTACAGGGCCCTGAGTTCAAATCCCACACAAAAGAAAGAAAAAAAAGACCAGGCAACTGTAATCCTAGCTATGAAGAGGCAGAGATCAGGAGGATTGTAATTGTAGGCCAGTCCATTAAAAAAAGTAAGGAGATCCCCTTCTTAACCAATAAAGCAGGATATGGTGAAATGCACTCATTATCTCAGCTATGTGGGAATCCTAACCTAGCCCAAATAATAAGACCTTACATGAAAAATAACTCAAATATCTGGGTTTATGACTAATCCTAGTTATTCAGGAGGCTGAGATCTGAGGATCACAGTTGGAAGCCAGTCTGGGAAAGCATGTCTGTGAGACTCTTATCTCTAATTAACCACAAAAAGGCCAGAAATAGAGCTGTGGCTCAAGTGGTAGAGAGCTAATCAAAAGCAAAAAAGCTAAGTGAAAGCATTTATGATTTCAGGTCAAGCATCAGTACCAGCACAACACCACCACCACCAACAAAGCATGCAAGCAAGACAGAAAGAGAAAAATAAGTAAAATATACATACTAGTAGCATGTCTCAAATGGTACCTTCCTAGTAAGTCTGAGGTCCTAAATTCCAGTACTGTCAAAACAAAAAGAAAGAAAAATATGAGTAAGAAGCAGTAAACAACATCAGTAATGACAACAGGAGTGTAACAAATAGATACTTTCATCTCTGTGTCCTGTACTATTCTAGGAACTTATCCTAGATGACATGGCGGTCTCTCTATAGCCCTGTGAGCTATGTATTGTCATCCTTACTTTACTGGTTAGGAAACTGTGACATAAAGTATTAAGAACCATCTTCAAGGCTGTTAACTAGCAAATGGAAAGCTGAAATTCAATCTGAACAGCTTTTTTCAAAGCTAACTCTGTAGAACACCTTGGAGAAGGCTTCTAGCCAAGAACAAAAAGTGAAGGTTTTACAACTGGTGTGAAAAATGGCACAGGCCCGAGACAATGTTTGAGTCAAAATCTTGGGAATCAGAGTTACACATCAAACTGGCTTTCCATGTCTTAGTTACCTCTGATTTTCAGGTGTTTATTTGTTCCCTTCTTGTTGCCAGTTCAGGTAATGTAGGCAGTTGCCCTGGGCTATACCTTTTTCCACCAACCTATCAAGGGCATAAGCTTAATGGCAGTAAAAAAAATCAAGTGATTCCTCAGAGAAGTGTTTTATTTCTGTTTCTCTGGGGCACTTAGAATAAAACCTAACTTTACAGCACACAGTCTTGCATGATCAGGGCCATGCTCATGCTCATCAGTGTGATCTGCAGCTATTCTCCCCATTGCTCAGGGTGCTTCCACCAGGACTGTCCTTCTCCAGCTCTTTGAACCCATTCACTTTTTACTTCCCCAAACACACAATAACAAAAGCAAAGCAAAACAAAACAAAACAAAACTTTGTTCTTATTTTATGTGCTAAATGGCTTCCAGAAAAAAAAATAGGTATAGGACAAATCTATCATATCAGAGATTTCTTTCAGCATGGAACTAAAGAATACAAACACTGGTGGTGGGGGGGGGACCCTAGGGGAATGTTTGCATGAAGGTGAAGGTGGTCTTCCAAGACATTTTAGAGCATCAACTTTAGGATTAGATGAGGATTCACTCTTTTACCAGAATCCTGGGCCACAGCCCTGACTCAGGAGGGACAGAGAGTGAAAAGACCACATTCCACCACTGCTGTATTGACAGTGCAATTGAGTGAGAGTGGCAGTGAATGAAGAAAGGAAGTTACTACTTGCTGTAGCCATACGAAGTGGTGAAGAGATTAACATCTTGTCTTCAGAGGTACCAACAAGAACTCCAGGATTATTCAGAAAAACAATAAACATGGCAAGAAATCTGCATAATTAAGCAGTTTTGGACAAACTGTGGTCTGCTTTGATCATTATCTCTGGTCTGGTTCTGTCTGGTCTCAATGGCTCAGGAAGTCATTAGTACCAGAGGATTCAGATTTCTGGTTCTACATCCTGTGATTATGATCACTTCTGCTTAAGTGGACTATTCCATCTTGGGATGATCTGCCTTCTAAGCTTTCTGGTCCCTTGAAAATATAAAACTAAACAAAACAACAACAAAAATCAACCACAGTTTAGAGCGCTAGCCTTGAGCTGAAGAGCTGAGGGACAGAGCCCAGGCCCAGAGTTCAGGCCCCATGACTGGACCCAAAAAAAAAAAATCAACCACAGTTACTGTTATCTTGGTGTCTTCAGTTTGGAGCAGAGTGAGAAAAGTTACATATGTTTGGAGCTATAATTGACCTCTCATTAGCATTTTATAGACAGACACTCCTTAAATGATTCACATTTGATTTACATGTCTACATGCAGAGTTAAGCAAGAATCTGACCCAAAGTATGAGATAGCAAAGAAGACAGAGAGAAAACTAAGGCCGAAATGCCAAGCTTTTCATCTTTATTTTAGGTATCCATCACACAGACATCTGTAGGCCCAAGTAGTCAATGCTTTTTAACAAAAGTAGCCTCTAAGGCACTGCTGTAATTCTTCACTCCTCCATTTACTACTCATGTATCCTTCCACAAGATACCCTTACAGGATTTATCTTCTAGAAGTTTGTTTGCTTGCTTTTGTTTTTGTTCTTGAGACAGTGTCTAACTATAGCTTGGAGCTCACTGTGTTAGCCCAGGATGCTCATGATGGGCCTGAACTCTAGGCCTGGGTGCTGTCCCTCAGCTCTTCAGCTCAAGGCTAGTGCTCTACCATTTGAGCCTCAGTGCCACTTCCAGGTTTTTCTGCTTATGTGGTGCTTAGGAATCGAACCCAGGGCCTCATGCATTCGAGGCAAGCACTATACCACTGAGCCACCTTCCCAGCCCCAGACTGACTTTTTAAACTTATTGTATGGTGCAAGAGATTTTCCTAAGACCCAATCAGAATTAGTCTAGGATCCGTAAACAAGACAAAACAAAAACAAAACCCCCAAACCCAACAACTTTGGTGATCTTGATTCATGGCAGAATTTGTCTACCTCAACATCATTGGACTTGGCATTAGCTAATCCTGTACATTGTTAGTGTTTTACAGCATTCTTGGCCTGTGTTCTCTAGAACGCTATCTTCCCTTCAGTTTTGGCAGATAAAAATATTTTCATATATTGCCAAGTATTCCTCTAGGGGAATATTGCCCATATATATGGAGCAGGACACAGCTTTCCAAGTAGGTAAAAATTAGGTCTATAACTTCATTAACAGAATTGGAATCTAAGGAAACTATAGCTCAGAATCTGGCTTCTAAATTTAAGTTCTCTGGTTGAGTTTGTTGATGCAAGTGCAAACACGGACTACTTATTCCTACAACTTTATGTTGAATAGGGTGTTCTGATTGTGATTTCACTTGGTGCCTCACAAACACTATTTGGTGAAAGAGTTATTAATAAGAGAATTTTGTATGCTAGAACAGTTTCACATTTAAAACTATATTAAAAATCACGTGTAATTCTATGAAACAAAGATCTTACTACCAACTTAACTGAGGCATATTTTTAATATTTAGTGAGCTTGAAATACTTTATTCTTACTGCTTTCCATGGTTTAATCCAACTCAATATTAGAACATATGAAGATAGGCAGTAAATGACATTTTTCTAAAAAGCTCTGAACGCCTAGTATTTAAAATCCCTAAAAAATAAAAGTTGTCTAATAAAAATAAAAGGAGTCTAGTGCTGGTGGCTCATACATGTAAATCTAGCTACTCAAGAGGCTGAGATCTAAGGATCATGGTTCAAAGCCAGTCCAGGCAGAAAAGACCTTAAGATTCTTATTTCCAAGATGAAGAAGATGAAGAAGAAGAGGAAGAAGAAGGAGAAGAAGAAGGAGAAGGAGAAGAAGAAGGAGAAGAAGAAGGAGAAGAAGAAGAGGAGGAGGAAGAGGAGGAGGAGGAGGAGGAGGAGGAGGAAGAGGAAGAAACTGGAAGTAGAACAGAGGCCTTGCGTGAGAAAGCTAAGGGACAGTGCCCAGGCCCTGTGTTCAAGCCTTATTATCAGCACATACACACACACCCAAAAATGATTGGGGATGAAAATAATGGTTGAGAAGTGGGAGCATGACTCAAGTGGTAAAGTACTTGTTTAGCAATTGTAGGTTCTTGAGTTTGAACATCAGTACTGGAAAAAAAGTTTTTAAAGATAAGGCTAATCTCAAAATCATTTCAGTGATAACTCTCAGAGTGAATTTACCAATTTTGCAACCTATATCACTTGATTACACTTACTAATGAGCTAGTCAGAAATTGCCTCTTTACATGTATATATTTAGCTTTGGAAGAACAGTCCTCTCATTCCTTAGAGATTCCAAACCAACCTGCCAATCTTGGTCACCACAAATAATTAACCCCACCGTGAAGTATTTGAAATATGTAAAGGTTAAAAGATCATAAAAATGAGACCATATGTCCAAACACACCACGTGTGCTTTGGCAAGAGAGATGTACGTGTTAAGACAAATCTTAACTAGCCTGCCAAGGAACAAGATCAAAATCAAGACAAAAAGATTCTTTTCTAGGTGTTTTCCCTAGTACTTACCCTGAAGTTACCAAAGATAAAAGAAGTCCATCTCCCTAGAGCAGTTTGCAAAAGCTATCTTCTTTAATGACAGAAAATAAAAACAAAGAAAGAACAAACACAAAACCAAAAGAGGGCCTAGTACTCTGTATCTGGAGAACTCAATATGCTTGTTCAAATTTTGGCTCCACAACTAATCCTGTCAACATCTTAAAAATGTTGGCAAAATAATGAACATCTCTAGGCTCAATGTCCTCATCCATAAAATGCAAATGATTATATCTTCCTTGTGGAATGTTCTGATGATTAAATAAGAGAAACTGAAAGTGTTTGGAATTTTTCCTGGCACATCATGAAGGTGGTTGTTCTTACGAAGAAAAATTATGGACGTGAAATCTCCATAGGAATGCTAATACTTGGTGCCCATTTTTTCTCACCCCTCCCTTTCTTTATTCGATAATGTTCCAGGAAAATACTGGATCTGAAAAGATGGATCCAATTTTGCCAGGTGCCCTCACCTTAAAAGGCCAGAGTCTCCCTCTGACAGACTGGAAGCAAAGGACGTACACCGCAATGCAATCTACTAGCAAGCTTGTGTGCTCCCTGGGTGGGCCACGTACACTGATGGATTTTTTTTTAACTGATGGGAAATAGTTAAAGGAATCTTCTTGAGTTTTGGCTCCAGTTGGGCTATAAAATTGGAGATGCTAGCATGTGCAGGCAGTGACTTCAATCCATGAACTATATGTATTTAAATTACATTGATTAGTTAATTACCCCTATGTATTTTGTTATAGGCAATAAAACTCTGAAGCTGTCTGAAACCAGAAAAAAATACTACCTTTAAACAGGCAGTGTTTGGGCTTGTGCATGCCACATTTCCCATACTGCAGAACTGATGATCTAATATTCCAGACAATACTACTCGTCAAAGTTGTCAAAATTAAAATTAGAATAAAAGTAGAATAAATAAAATTTGACCTTTTTAAAAAGCATTCAATGGGCTGGAAATGTGGCTTGGTGGTAGAGTGCTTGCCTAGCATGCATGAAGCCTTGGGTTCAATTCCTCAGTACCACATAAATAGAAAAATGCAGAAATGGCACTGTGGCTCAAGTGGTAGAGTGCTATTTTAGAGCAAAAGGAGCTCAGGGACAGAGCCCAGGCCCTGAGTTCAAATTCCAGGCCTGGCCAAAAAAACCCCAAACATTCAAACATATTGGTAAGTGAAGCAGAATGAATTTGTATAATCCTTAAGAAAAAAATGTACTTCCTGATCCTTTTAGTACTTTAAAAATATATAATAAAGAAAATCTGGGCACTGGTGGCTCCTACCATCCTAGCCACTCAGGAGACTGAGATCAGAGGATCCTGGTTTGAAGCTAGCCCAGGCAGGAATCAATAAGATCTTTATCTCCAATTAACTACCATAAAGAATTTCTACTGAGAAACATTTTCTATTCACCTCACTGTAGCTTCTTCCTATGAGGAATTTTAAGTATTTAAAACCCAATTACTCTCAAGAAGATGTTTCATAGAAAATTTGTATCTTTAGAGTTTTTGATGGATTTATAAAATTGGTAAATATAATAATAATAATAAACAAAATGCTTAAATAAGGATACAGGTTGACTCATTGTAACAATGAGATGTACAAGACACTATGTTGAAAATAACTTTACAATTTCGGGGGGGAGCGAAGGGATGGTAGGGGAAAAACAAAGGAGGAGGTAACAATGCTCAATAGGAAATATACTCATTAACCTACTCATGTAACTGTAACCCTCTGTACAGTACTTTTACAATAAAAATATATATGAAAACATTTTTATTTTGGTCTTATGTGTTTATCTACATGCTACTTCCTATTTAGGAAATTCATGGTAACAAAGTCTGAGAAAATCAGAAAAATGATTTGCTTGGTAGTAGTGAATTTAGGATATTTTCAAACAAATCTCTTTTGGAAATTTCAAATGTTTCATGTATATGTATAAGAATATTTCTATGCATATATACAAGTACACACATAAGTCTATATAAATGAAATATATGCATGTTTATATATGAAGCATACATATTTATATATGAAACATACATGTATGTTTATAAATTTGAGCCAAGTATAAAGGAATCACTGGAATTTTTCCATGACATCTCTGTTATTTAAGATTTAAAAGTTTCTGGTCTGTCTCAATGTTTGTGAGCACCCACAATGAAGCACTTTCAGTATGGGGGAAAATACTCTGGGAACTATAACTGGAACTCAGTTATGGATCCATTGTGGCATCTACAACTATCATCTTAAATAAATATTTATTGTATCTGCAATATGCATTTCATATTCTTTTGAAGATTGTCTCTTTTATCTTTACTCACTGTATAGCTTTGGCTATTTTCAGGGTTGTCTTGTCTCAGACTCTTGTATGCTGGTATTACAGTCATGCATTTCCATGTCCAACTACATCTTTCATTTCTTTACATGATCTCACAACCTTAGCATATGACTCAAGCCTGTCCATTCAGGGACTTCCCCTAAGGAAAATGTCCTTTCTTTGGTTGTAATGGAGCAGGACTTACTGCCAATAACTTGAGTCTCTAATTGTATGGATCACCTGTCTTTAGAAGGAGACTACAAGGCTGTAATTTAGAAAGAAGGCAAGATACGTGAAAATAAAGAAAAGGAAGAAACAGAAGGAGAAAGGAAAAACTGAGAAGGAAGTAAATCAGGGAGGAGTGAGGGGAGAAAAAGAGAGGAAAAGTATACTAGTAATAGAAATTAAAATAATTATTCTCCCCCCCCACCTCTCTCTCTCTCTCTCTCTCTCTCAGGTCCTGGGGCTTGTACTCAATGCTTGGGTGCTATCCCTGAGCATGTTTTGTTCAAGGCTAGTGTTTTACCACTTAAGCCATAGCTCCATTTCCAGATTTTTGGTGGTTAATTTGAGATAAGAGTCTTATTACTTTCCTGCCTTGGCTGGCTTCAAACTGCGATTCTTAGATCTCAGCCTCCTGAGTAGCTAGGATTACAGGTGGAAGCCACTGGCACCTGCCAAACCTAATTATCTTTTGGCTCTGGTTCTGGTCCTAGCTCTTTCCTTTCAAGGTTCCACTTTTAAGCCACTTAGTAGTCATTCCATCCAGAATACTAAGGTGACAGCATGGTGAATGATTGGGAGAGTATATGAGCAAGAAAAGTAGGCCATGGATTCCACTAACTACAGATGCCATCAAAAGAGTAACCAAGCCCAAAGAAATGAAGATCTATGAAATGCCTTAAAACTTTCCTTTAAGCTGGGTGCTGGTGGCTCACACCTGTAATCCTAGCTACTCAGGAGACTGAGATCTGAGGATCACAATTCAAAGCCAGCCCGGGCAGGAAAGTCTGTAAAACTCTTATTTCCAATAAACCACCAGAAAACCAGAAGGGGTGTTGTGGCTCAAATGATAGTATGCTAGGCATGAGCTGAAGAGCTGAGGGACAGTGCCCAGGCCTAGAGTTCAAGTCCCACAACCAACAAAAAAAGCTGCTCTAAATTAATGAAATAAGCTGTAAGAAGAGACAGACGACTCAGTACAATCAGGGGGAAAAATGAACAAAATCAGGCCCAAAGAAACATAGGTCCCATCGTTTCCCTTATTTGCAATAACTAGTATAAGTTTAGGACAAGTAGAAAAGGTCAAAAGCTATGTACATATGACCATATAAGATGATGTTAAATGAAGTTAACCCCAAGATAGGCACACAACTTGATTTTTTTTTTTTTTTGGTCTGGTAGTGGGGCCTTAACTCTGGGCCTGGACGCTGTCCCTCAGCTCTTCAGCTCAAGGCTAGCGCTCTACCACTTGAGCCACAGCACCACTTCCGGCTTTTTTCTTTTTGCTTATGTG
>NW_012267257.1:13889403-13959109 GCF_000151885.1 Dipodomys ordii | reverse complement strand
TCTGTACAGTATTTTCACAATTAAAAAAAAAGGACTGGTGGTGTGGTTCAAGTGACAAATCACTTGCCTACCAGGCATGAGACCCTGAGTTGAAACTCTAGTGCTCCTAAAAAGCAAATAAAAAAAAACAAAAATGAGGAGAAATTGAAAATTGTAGCATTTTGTATGTAATTGAAGTTATAACTTTGAATCATTGTTGAAATGGGCATAGTGATGAGTAATTATAATCAAAGCACTCAGGGAGTGAAGGCAGGGGGATTGTAAATTTGAGGCTAGCCTGGGCTGTATGACAATTCTTTAATGGGCTGGGATAGTTGCTCGATTCTGACTCAAAAAGAAAGAAAAAATTGGTGTAGCTATGAGATGTTTTATATGAATGCTATTAATAGTCACAAATCATATACATAATGGATAATCAAAGTATACTAATACAGAAAAATCATCAAATCACAAAAAAGAGAGAAAGGAATGAATGAAGGAATAAAAGACCTAGAAACAAAACAGGGCACTGGGCTGAGGGCTGAAGATCATGGTTTGAAGCCAGCCCTGGCAGGAAAGTCCATGAATCTCTTATCTCCAATAAAGTAAGAAAAAGCTGGAAGTGATCCTGTAGCTCAAGTGGTAGAATGCTAGCCTTTAGCACAAAAAGGCTCAGGAATAGTGCCCAGGTCCTGAGTTCAAGTCCTAGGACTGGCAAAAAAAAATCTAGAAACAAGCATAAAATAATAAGCCAAATGGCGATAATAGGTATTATCTATCAATAATTACACTGAATATAAATGGGTTAAATTCTTTCACCTATGGGTTGATCATCCATAACCTGAAAACTCAAAATCCAAAGCGCTGCAGACTTCTCAGCACTCAGCTTCCAGCACTCAGAGAGGAAAGCCTAAGCAAATATTCCCAAATTCTTAAGACTCCCCCAATCAGAAGCACTTCTAGACACTATCAGTTTAGATGAAAAGATACTCAACCTATTTAGCCATTCTGAAAATTTCTGTTCACTAAGAATCATTGTGGGCCGTGGTGCTGTGACTCAAGTGGTAGAGCACTGGCTTTGAGCTGAAGAGCTGAGGGACAGCACCCAAACCCAGAGTTCAAGCCCCATGACTGACAAAAAAAAAAAAAAAAGAATCTGTACCTGGGACAAAGGCATTCTAGACTTTGAAGGGTCAAAGAATTAACAAATCAAGCAAAATTCACCCATTCTGAAGACTTCGCTTGAAGGAAATCCAGCTCCTGATTGTGCCCTACATTTGTACTGTAGGAAACCAGAGATCAGACACTCTCAAGTGGTAGAGAGATGATGAAGATCCAAAAGCAAGCAAGACCCGATGGTGTTTTTCGGCATGCTTCTTTTTACCATACACACTTACAAAAACAAAAACATGAACCAAAAGTAATTGCTAATAGGTATAATAGCACAATTTGCTGAATCACTGAATTAAAAGGTTTTATTAAAGTGTCTGTTTATTTCTAGAGGACTGTTGATTTTTAGTAGAGCTGTTACTATTTGAATCCAAGTTTTTTTTTTTCTTCTTCTCCTATCTGTATAGCCAAAGCTAAGATTGTATCAGAATACAGGTAGCCGCATGTCAGACACAACGTAGCAGCACAAAATGTAAAGGGACTTTGAATTTGAATAGAGCTTCTTAGTTGAAAAAATTATGGGCTGAGGATATTGCAAGAAAGATTTAAGTTTAGGATTGAGACACAGATTTCTTTCCTGGCCCTTCCAGTTAGAAGCTATGTGTTTCGAGTTGGTCCTTTACTGTTTCTCATCTCTAATTCCCTCATCTAGGGAATAATGACATTGCATGCCCTTGTATCATGTTAGTCATTTTTGAGATACAGAGTGAGATCAAAAGCTTTTCTAACTAAAGAATGATATATTCTTTCTCTGGTATTATGCCTGTGGTCTGAAAATGCTAAGACACCCAAAATGAAAGCACTCAAATGTTCTCAGAGATTTGGGATTTGTATATGTAACTCTTCTTTTTTGTGTGTCGGTCATGGGGCTTGAACTCTGGGCCTGGGCTCTGTCCCTCAGCTCTTCAGCTCAAGGCGAGCGCTCTACCACTTGAGCTACAGCGCCACTTCTGGTTTTCTAGTGGTTTATTGGAGATAGGAGTCTCACGGTCTTTCCTACCCGGGCTGGCTTTGAACCGCGATCCTCAGATCTCAGCCTCCTGAGTAGCTAGGATTACAGGCGTGAGCCACCGGCGCCCGGCTTGCATATGTAACCCTTAAATTAGCACTCTACTGACACACGAAATCCGACTTGAAAATTATCAGAATTCAGCACCTTTTGGTGGCTGGGGTTATTTCTTTTCCACAGCACTATAAACAAAAACCACTGGTGCTTAACCTCTCAAGTATGTAGCATTTGTTTTCTGTTAATTTAGATGTTGCCTTCCTCATCTACTTGGTAATCAATTCTCTTCTACCTACCTTGGAGATTTTGTAGTAACTGTTACTTTCTTTTCACAGGGGATACTGAGCCATCTAAGTAAGAGCATTTAGGCAAACAGGGCTCCTCTGGCTTAGCAGTATCAGAGTGAGTGATACCTTCAACACCAAGTTGTGCCAGGAGGTCTGAATCACAGAATAACATAACTTCAGAAATCATACTCACTAGGGGTTTGCAAGACTTTTTTTTGTGCCAGTTCTGGGGCTTGAACTCAGGTCCCAAGAGCTGTCTTTGAGGTTTTGAGTTCAAGGCTATTATTCTATCACTTGAGCCACAGTTCCACTTCTGGCTTTTTTGGTAGTTAATGTAAGGTAAGAGTTTCAAAGGCTTTCCTGCCTGGCTTTGAACTGTGGTCCTCAGGTCTCTGCTTCCTGAGTAGCTAGGATTACTAGATAGGGTGTGAGCCCCCAGAGCCGGGCTGACAACACTTTATAATGGCATCTGCCTTTGGGCAGATGAGATACTGGGGAGAGCACCATGTCTAAAATAGATTCACTAAAAGCTGCCATGGGCAAAGTGAAGGGGTAGGCCTACCAGACGGAGTCTTCTTGATTCCTAGCAGATTCTAGTGACCCACTTGAAAACCACTCTTCATAGTTCAATTTCCCCTCTTCCATCCCTTCCACAATGACCACTAGTGGTTCAGCATTGCTCATCTTATTTGGGGGACAGCTTTATTATTGAGGAAATTTGTTTCTGTGCAAATTCTATTTGTGGCTACAAGAAAAGAGAAAGACTGCTTAATTGCCCATGAATATTTGAATTAATGATCATATTCTTCCAAAAATGTATTATTTTACAACTCATCAACTTGATGGTTTTGCTTTCTTCTCATAGTGTGAGAAAGGGTATACAGAGTCCCTATATACTGTTTTCCTTTTGGTGTGCTTCAGTTTGTCAGGGTTTGATTCCATTTTTGTTCCAGAACTATCAACCACAATTCGTATATTGACTATAACCAGCAAATGTCTTGTTTTGAAAATTCCATTCAGCTAATGTGGCTAAGAGTTTTGCATTTGATTTGGGGGAGATTCATGGATCTTAGTTAATAAGACAAACAATATTATCCTTGAATGTGCTATTGCAGAACTACATCTATCATGAACTTAAAACATGCTTTTGGTGTGTTTGTGTGGTCATTTTCCTTTTGCTGTGGCCCAGTAAGTCAGATACATGGCTACAGGGATTTCTGAATTTTTATTACTTATAGAACCTAGTTGGTGGAATTTGCTAAATCATCTTTGTTCTTTCTTTTTTTTTAAATTTTTATTTTTTGTGAACATACTGTACAGAGGGGTTACAATTACATGGGCAAGATAATGAATACATTTCTTATCCAGCATTGCAGCCTCCTCCTTTGTTTACCCTTCACATCCTGCTAAATCATCTTTGTATGTTTGCTCACATTGTTTTCTTTCCATCACTCAGATACTGTTTTTCATAATTTCCTATAAATCTCCATTGATATCCATTTGTCAAGGAAAACATGATTATTTCAGATTCAAGCTATGAAATTGTACTCATTTACATCTGTAATAATGACTTTCCTTCTAAGCCTTTTTTCTCTTTCTATGTGTGTGAGTGTGTGTGTATGTGTGTGTGTATGTGTGTAATGTGTATGTGTGTGCACGTGTGTGTATTTGTGTATGTTTGTGTGTGCATGTGTGTGTATGTGTGTTTGTGTGTGTGTATGTGTGTGTGCATGCATGCATTGCTCCCAAGGTGTTCGGCTCAAGGCTAGCTAATGCTCTACCATTTGAGCCACAATTCTACTTCCTGCTTTGTCTGGCAGTTAATTGGCAATGATCTCACTGACTTTCCTACCTGGGCTGGCTTTGAACTACCATCCTTAGATCTCAGCCTCCTGAGTAGCTAAGGTTACAGGTGTGAGCCCTACTATAGGCCTTTTAGAGTTGCCTGAGGTTCATTAGAAGCTGAGTTGATTTGATTAGACTTCAATGGGTCTGTGATTGTAATTTCAAAAATCTACCCCCAAATAAAAGTTTTCTCTCCTAGGAAAAAAATGAAGATTTTAAGCATTGAGAGACCAGTCTAAGTTTTCATTCTTCCCTAGAAATTTTCTCAATTTTGTGGGTTTCGGCCAGATACTTTGCCTTCCTTGAACATATTTTCATGTGGTTTTCTAATATTTGTTCAACATTCTTTTCCATTAGTTCTCTAATTTTAATTGTTGCTAGCCATTTCAGTGTGTAGCTTTTCCATGGTGCAGAACTGATTTATCCGTGTTAATGTCTGTGAAGAGCATGACCCACTTTACTTAGTGCGTGGTCAGCTCCGGAATTCATGGCAGGTTTTCTGAATATTTCTGATGAAGTCTTAGAGCACATGTAATTCTGAAAACACAGTAAGACTTATACAAGATGGCAAGCCCAACATGGCAAAAAGGTTTCTAAAAAAATTCCATAAACATTAAGCATATTTATGTCATAGCATTAAGTTTGGTCAATTTGAAACTTACTGTATTGTAGTATAAGAGGCGTTTTGTTTGCCTCTGTTTACTTTCCCAGGAGTAAATGCGTTTTGGTTAACCACAATGGCAAACTTAGTCAAGACATTTATGTCAACAAATCCTACTGCTTAACAAAGTCACATTCTTAGTTTCTAGGACAGCAGACTGGATTCTAAGTAATAAGGTGTTTATAAGGCGTGCTGTAAATCTGGGGCTATAAACATGTCTAATTTTCTGTTAAACCTGCTGCTGTGTATGGGGTACAATCAGCTCTCTCTTTGGTTTTATGATGGTCAGTGTGCTGGCTTGCCAGTCTTGACCCTTGTTGATTCTTCTGTTCCCCAAGCCTCCTGCCAAGCTCTTGACCCAAGTCATGCTCCCTGGTGATGTCATAATGCCACTAAGAATTTGCTCATTCACTGCGCTGTAGGGATGCCCCAAGAGTCACATACCTTCCCCATGAGTCACTGGCTTGTTGGAGAGTAACACCTTGAATAAATGACTCTCCTTTTCCTGATTCCAAAGGTAATACCATTTTAGGTCTTGACCATCTAGGTAGAAGGTGATTATTATTATCCTTCTGGAACTTATTATTTTAACTTTTTTCCCTCAAAAATTAATACCTTTGTTGTCTTGACCAAAATTAAAGTTTTCTCTGTATTCAAAAGCAAAATTATTTTTAATTCAATGCACATTTATGAAACATGGTACCTGACAGCTGAGATGAACACCGTGGTTACTGATGCCAGACATTTGGAGGAAAAGAGAAACTGGTCTAAGATCTAGATTTAAATGACATGATGTGGAATGTAACTGCTTAAAATAATTGGATAGATTACATTTTCTACTTTTTGCCCAATTGGTAGGCATTTATATAAACATACATAAATGTATTTTGTTCAGCTTTCAACTTTCAGTCTCTCAGCCAAAGTATTCTTAAGATTAATGTTTCAAAGAATAACATTAACCATCAATTTGACTTAATATTTTCAAACATCTCACACACTATCAGCAAAATATACATTCTTTTTGTGCCCACTCAGAGGATTTATCAGGATAGATAATTTTGTGGGTCATGAAAGGCAATCCTTATTTCAAGTGTGTGTGATGCTGGGGGTTGAACTCAGGTGTGTGCTTGCCAGGTACTCTTGTCTCTTGAGCCTCATGACACAATCTTCTTGTCTTTGTTATTTTTTTTTGAATAAAAACATAGAGGCACAGCCCTGGACCTCTATTTATCTGTTTATGCTTCCCAAGTAGCTAGTATAATAGGCATGAGCCACCATGCCCAGCTAATGATTGGGATAGTATCCCATGTTTGTGTTCAAAGTGTCCATGGGTTTGGGGGTTTGACCTAGTGGAAGAATGCTTGCCTAACATGCACTAAGCCCTGTGTTCGATTCCTCAGTACCACATACACAGATAAAGCCAGCAAGAAGTGGTGCTGTAGCTCAAGTGGTAGAGTGCTAGCCTTGAGGAAAAAAAGCTCAAGGACAATGCCCAGGCCTTGAATTCAAGCCCTAGGACTGGCAAAATAAAAATAAAAAAGTGTCCTTACCACAGTCCTCCAGATTTCAGTCTCCCGGATTCCTAAACTTACATGTGCTGGCTAATCCTTGATAAATTCTGAAGAATACAAAGTATTCTTCATAAGCATAATAAATTAGAAATTAAAAGCCAGTAAAGGGAAAAGATCTGGAGAATCTCCCAATATTTAGAGCCCATACAACACTATTTTTTGACTTGGGAAATCAAAAGGGAAATTAAATAGTGCTTTGAACAAAATGAAGGAACATAATTGTGGAATTATTTTAAAGCATTTACTTAAAGGAAATTTTAATACCAAATTCTTATGGTAGAATATAAAATAGGTCTCAATAACTGCAACTTCTACCTTAAGAAACTAGAAATGGAAGTATATACTAAAAATTAATGTAAATAGAAGGGAGGATTAAGAAAGATTAGAGTAGAAATGAGTTAAAAACAATGGACAAAATCAACTCTAAAATTGATTCCTGGGGGAAAAATAAGTTTAATAAAATCCTACTCAGACTAATCAAGGAAAAAAGTAAAGAACTTTAAATGACATATTTGATACATTTGATAAATTTGATAAAAGATATCACTAAAAAGATGAGAGGACATGATGAACAATGTTGTATCAATGACTTTTACAATATAATAAACTAATAACTAAGCAACTAATAATTAAATATCCATAGTAGTAATAACTAAAAATCAAATAGTATCAAAGCCTTCATGAGGAAGGCATAATGCTGTCAAGGAAGTTGAATTTGTAGTTAAAAGCCTTCTCACCAGGAAAACTTCAGATTCCAATTATATCACTGGGTAAATTTTATACAAACTTTTATGGAGAAGACATCAATTTCTGACCAACTGTTCCAAAGACACTTGAAAGGGGAATATGTTCTAAATAGTTCTAAGAAGTCAATACTATCTTAGGAATTACCATATGGGTTAATGTAATGAGTTAATGTAAGAAAACAAAACCGTCAGACCAATATTCTTCATGATTATAGATACAACATATGATTGTATATGCATATAATAATACACATAGGGTGAAGTATAGTAATTTATACTGAAAATATGGTTAGCAGAGCATTTGATCAATTAGTATAATTCAAAATATTAAAAAATTAAAATACCTTATTATCAGAATAGATACAAATAATGAAGTGAACAAATCCAGCATCCATTCTTTTCTTTTTTCTTATTTTAGGTCTAAGACTGGAACTTGAACTCAGTACCTATGCCTTTGCTTATTGGCTAGAACTCTATCAACCGAGCCATGCCTCCAGCTTCAGTATCTATTCTCAATTTAAAAAAATAGGGCAGGGGAACCTTCTCATCCTGACAAAGGAGATGTATAAAAACATTAAGTTTTACTCACATTTTAATGTTCAAAATCTACTTTCCCATAAACTAGATATAAGGCATAAATATTCACTTCCATTTCTTCATACAGCATTATACCTGATGACCTGGTTAGTGTAATGAGATGAAAAATTCATGCCTTTTGAAAAGAAAGGCATGTCTTGTTTATAGACAAATAAACTATGTAGAAAACACAAGGAATATAGATAAAAGTAGGCTAGAATTCATTGTACATATCACAGAATTGAGAAACATAAGGGAAGGAGTGGTCGAAGGAGGTTAAGAGGTTGAAATGATGACACAGATTAAAACGCATTGTATAAATAAACTGCTTTGTTAAATGGCAAAAAATTCAATACATAAACTAAAATTCAGATAAGTGAGGGAAGGGAGTGAACTGAGAGAAGGTGGGTAAGAATGCTGAAAATAGTGGCATTGATCAAGATGTACTATATTCATAAACTGCTTTGGTGAATGGCAACTCCTTTGTACAAGTATATAAAGATAATCAATCCTCACATCTAAAATATACTTATAGCTAAAAAAATTAACCCCCTCCAAAGAACAAATCCTCAAAGAAACAACAACCCATTAACAAGTAGGCTAAAGACTTAAAAAGATATTTCACTAAAGAAGAAATAAGAATGACCAATAGACATATAATGTTCAACATCTCTGACCATAAAAGAAATGTAAATCAAAAGCACACTGAGATTCCACCTCACCCCAGTTAGAATGGCTATTATCAAGAAAACTAACAATAACAGAGGTTGGCAGGGATGTGGCCAAAAGGGAACGCTGCTACACTGTTGGTGAGAAGGTAAAATTGTTCAACCACTCTTGAAAGCAGTATGGAGGTTCCTCAAAAGACTAAACATAGAGCTTCCCTGTGACCCAGCATCCAAATATTGGGCATCTATCCAAATGACTACAAACAAAACCACACTAAAGGCACTATCACAACCATGTTCATAGCAGCATTGTTTACCCTTGAACAAATGGGTCAAGAAAATGTGGAATTCTATGCTCCATCAGAAAGAGTGATATTGCCCCGTTTGTAAGAATACGGAAAGACTTGGAAATAGAAAGACTGGAAACAAACGGAAAGACTTAGCAAAGTAAGCCAGACCCAAAGAAACATAAGCTGCATGTTTTCCCTCATTTGTAATAATTAGAATGTGACTCTAAATCTACAAGTAAACCTAATACATAGTAAAAGACAAAAAAGACATGATAAATTAAACAGGGCTCTCAACATTCACATAGCCCAAAAAGAAGGTATTCTTAGGAGAGGATCACAAGGGCTCAATAGCTATGTGCATATGATCATATAAAAAGATGCTTATCAAAATGAACTACAAGAAGTAGAGGATTTTTTTTTATTGTACTGTGCAATTCTTTTTTTCTTCTGTTTTTTCCCTTTTGTCTCTGTTTTTTATTTCTGTACTCTTTATTTTGTATGTAAGTTTATCTGATTTGGGGAGGGGAAGGGGAAGCACAGAAACCATGGGACAAAGGGTGAACTAACTCAGCAGTGATACTTACTAGGCACTATATTGGAAATGAACTATACAATTTAGTGGTGAATGGGTCGGGAAGGAAAGAACTGGGAGAAAATGAGGGAGAGGGTTTCACTGTTCAAAAAGAAATGTACTCATTACCCAACTTAGGTAACTGTAACCCCTCTGTACATCACTTTTACAATTAAAAAAGGATAGTAAAACCTAAAAAAAGCTACTAGAACTAGTCAGTTAATTTAGAAACATTGCAGGATACATGCAAATCAATACATTGATTGTAGTTCTACACATTGGCAATGACTAATATGAAGACGAAAGTTAAAAATTATTATTCACACTAACATAAAAAGCACAGAATATTTGAATCTAAACCTAACCACTATAGTATCAGACTGAAACTATAGTATATATAACTATACTATGCAGAAACCTATGGAATAGGTAAATTGAATAAAACTTTGTTAGAAAGTCTAAAAAAGCCTCGTTTATAAATCAGAGGACTGTGGTGATATCAGCTAAGGTTGATAATGGTTCCCACCACTTCATCATCCAGAGCATTTCAAATTAAAATCAGCAAGTTTTGTGTGTAGCAATTAGTAAGCTAATCCTAAAATTCACATGTAAATGGAATGTAAATGAAGATGGTCAGATTTTTTTTTTGTCAGTCCTCGTGGGGCTTGAACTCTGGGCTTGGTTGCTGTCCCTCCTTTCTTCAGCACAAGGCCAGCGCTCTACCACTTGAGCCACAGTGCCACTTCCGGTTTTCTAGGGGTTTATTGGAGGTAAGAGTCTCACCGACTTTCCTGCCCGGGCTGGCTTTGAACCCTGATCCTCAGATCTCAGCCTCCTGAGTAGCTAGGATTACAGGCGTGAGCCACCGGCACCCGGCGGTCAAACTCATTTTGAAAAAGAACATAAAATCTGTAGATATAATGCTTTCTGATTTTAGCAATAACTATTCTACAAAGCTATATTAAACAAGATGGTATAGTGTTGGAATCAAAATAAAATTGGTTCAGAGATGGAGGGAGCTTTTTTATTTTGCCAAGGGCCATTTGAACATTTGTAATATTATTTGAAGGCCATACAAAGTTATCAATCCAGGCAAACAGATTTGGGAAGCAGGGGAAAGCATACGTGACTGTCCTGACATGTACCAAATGGTTCGACAGGTTTTATATGGCTGGGAACTGGATGTTCCCCAACCCTGATAGTTCAGAGAAACAGAACAGGAAGATTGGAGATTGCACACTTAGGCAACTATTTCTTGATAAAGATGAAAAGCAAATTTGGTGAAGAACATGTGTAGGATTATTATGCAGAAAAAGCCACATCTTGCACCATAACAAAAAAAATCCCTCAAAACAGATGATAGATCTAAATGTAAAATCTAGAACTACAAAACTGCTGGGAAACAACAAAAGAAAAACATTTTGTGGCTTTGCATAGGCAAAGATTTTTTCAGATAATCCCAGCAGCTCTCAGTTATTAGGGTGTTTTGTGACATGAGCTCCTTTAATTTTATTTTTATTATTAATTATTGTGCTGCTATTGGGGCTTGAACTCAGGGCCTTGGCACTGTCCTTAGCTTTTTTGCTCAAGGCTGGCTGATAGTCTACCACTTGAGCCACAGCTCTATTTCCAGCTTTTTTTTGATGGTTAATTGGAGATAAGAGTCTCACAAACTCTCCTCCTGTCCAGGCTGGTCTTCAACTATGAATTATAGATGCGAGCCACTGATACCTGGCTCATGTGAACCCTTTTCTTCATGTATGAACATAGATAAAAGCCCCTTTTAGCTCCCAACTGTTTTTTAAAGTAAGAGGTAAACTTTCTGATCATTCCTGATCATCAGGCACTGCAGTAGTGCCTAGCTTTGCTTCTTCATATTTGTCTTAGTAATCTGTGGCCACACAATGCATGGCTTCATTGGATTTGCACAATTTCTGATCTTCTCTATTAGATGTTGATGTGAGGAATCAGTACCCCCTCAAACATTGCTATGACAGGTAATCTGGCTTTAAGTGAAGAGTTTTCATTTTAGTGTGTATGTTGTACACCCCTGCCCACTGTATGTATGCCTTTCATTAGAAAGGAATAAGGACTATACAGAAAGCCCAGGAAGTTGTATTAACAGCTGCTCATATTCTGTAGTAAGTGTGATTCCCCAAGGGAATACAAACAGATAGCTCTCCCTCTTTTAATATTCCATTATCTCGACTCCCTCAGATTTAGATTTGTTTCAGCAGATCCTGATGATCCGACCCCCGCTATTTAACTATTATGTTTGATAAAAATCCAAGTAAAATGCCTTTTTAACTAGAGCGTACTACTCGTATTTCTATCTGTTCTCAATGTTTTTAAACAGCTACTATTTCACTACACTGTTTTGCAATCTTGTTCTCATAGCTTATTATGGTGTTTGCCTCCACCTTGCCTCCAGCCTGTTCTGTTTTTTTTTTTTTCCTGTTGTCGGTTTGGTTGTTTTCTTTTCCATCCATCCTAATGTTAACACTGCTACGAGTAGTTTCCAAATTGTCTGTGATGTATAAAATCTCGCTTTTTTATTTTGTCTCATTTATGTGCTCTTGGGTGGAAAATCAGATCAGTAATTGCCTTGTTAAAATTATATATAAAATAAAAACTGACCCTGAGTACATCTTTAGAAGATCTTTTTATTGGAGGCTTCTAGTGGAGTTTAGTGAGTTTGTGTTGCTAGAAACTTCTTCATTGGGTAACAGGACTTTCTCCTTTCTTTAAGATATTTGCTTGAAAGTGCTAGAGATAAAAGATGAGTGAGAAGTGAGTCATGGAATTACTAAGAAAACAATTACCAGTCCACCACTAGTCAGGAGAGAGAGATGTGCAGTAAGTAAAAGAGGAAAACATTTAGTATTGCCAATTTGCTCATGATTTTGCTAGAGATTGCTCTGGATACATGCAAGCTTATGTTATAATCAGTTTCAAAAGTTACATGAGAAAAGCCATATACAACCCTTATGATCTTACATTTTAAAAAGCTCACACTTTAACCTTTTCTGGGGACTTCATTAGTCTGCAAAATTCATCCAGGTGACATTTTAAGCCCCACATTCTTCAAAACACAGATTCTCTTATGGGAGCTGAGTATCTTCTTGAAAGGCTGCTGAGGCTTAAGCTGTATTTCATGTCAGATATGAGGTTTATTTTTTATACTTGTTTAAACAAATAGAAAAATACTTAGCAAACACTGACCAGATACTTACCAAACCTGTTTTTATTCTTCCCTTAGCACATAGTTAAATTATATTTGGCAGACATAACGTTCTTCAGGGGAGTTGGAGTTTTGTCTACATACCCAATTCTTGCTCATAGAATGAATCCAGTTGGAAAAAGTTACAAATATAACTTTTCCATATTTATTTTTCTCTTCATCTTCTGGTTGGATAACACTAGGGAAAGCTAAAGAAATCACATGTTAAAAGTAAGACGGCCACAATATGAGTTAAAAAGATCTTAAGTATAAATGAACCAGATCTACATGAAGAAAATGAAAATACTCTAATGAGAGAAAACAAAGGACTAAATAAATTGAGCAATTTTCCATAGTCATGGATAAGAAGAATCAATATTTTTAAGATGTCAGTTCTCCCAATTTCATACATAGACTCAAGTTATTTTGTGGATATCAACAAAATGATTTTTTAAGTTTCTGTGGAAAGTCGAAAGATCAGGCATAGTCAACACAATATTGAAGAACAAAATTGGAAGACATACTACCTGACTCAAGGACTGATTAAAGCTAGTCAGAAATCAAGGCAGTATAGTGTTGGCAAAAGAATAAGAAACATCAACGGGACAAAACAGAATCCCAGAAATAGGCTCACACAAATAAGCTGATCTTTGAACAAAAGTAATATGATGGAACAAAGATAATCTCTTCAACATCTGAAAAAGTATCTTGTTGTAGACCTTATACCTTTCAAAATTAATTCAAATAGAAGCATGGAGATGAATGCCACACAAAGTCATTGAATGTCCAGAAGATAACACAGAAAATAAAGCCTAGATAACCTTGGACACAGTAATGTACTTTTTTAAAAAGAAATATAAGCAAATGGTTATTGTACTGAAGATATAACTGATAAATTGAACTTCAGTAAAATGACAAGTATCTAATGTACAAAGTCACTGTCAAAAGAAAGAAAAGTTACAAACTAGAAGAAAATATTTGTGAAAGACATATATGATAAAGAATTATTAGAGAAATATGCAGAATTATTGAAACTCAACAAAAGGAACAATCCAGTTTTATATAAAAATGGGTAAAAGACCTGAAGAAACACCTTGCTCAAGAATATATACAGTAAAAATCCTTGACAAAAATGTACTAATTTCCTTACTCATGTAACTGTAACCCCTTTGTACAGCATCTTTACAGTAAAATTAAAAAATTAAAGAAGATATACAGATGATATGGAAGCATATGGAAAGATGCAATGTCATCTATCATTTTTAAGGCAGCAATGAGATACTACTACATATTTACTAGAATAGGCCAAATCCAGAACCCTAACAACACAAAATACTATTGAGGAATGAGGAACAACTGGAGTTCTCATTCATTGCTGACTGGAATACAAATGCTACAGCCACTTTAGAAAACTGTTTCCTGCAAAATGAAATATACATTAATCTATCAGCCAGCAGTTGTGCTCCTAAGTATTTACCTAGGTGATCTGTACAAAAGCCTATGAGTAAATTCCTTTTTTTAATCTGTAAAGATGATTATAGAGGGGTTACAGCTACATAAGTAAGGTAATGAGTACATTTCTTTTTGAACAGTATTACCCCTTCCCTCATTTTCTCCTGCTTTTCCCTAAGTAGTAAAATTCATTTCCAACATAGTGTCTAGTGTCACTGTTGCATTGGTTCCTCATTTGTCCATTTCTGTGATGCCCCTTCCCATCCCCCAATCAGACAAGCTTATATACAAGACAAAGAGTACAGAAACAAAAAACAGTGACAACAGAAAATAAACGGGGAAGAAAAAAAAGAAAAAGGAAATAACTGCAAGCAGTACATTATAAAATCCCCTTGTTTCCATTTCTTGGAGTTCATTTATATGGTAATATTTACCTATTTATTGAGCAATTGTGATCCTCTGCTAAGAATATCCTAGACATACTATAGTGATTACAAATGAGGGAGACCATGCAGCCTATGTTTCTTTGGATCTGGCTTGCTTTGCTTAGTATAATTTTTCCGTCTTTCCATTTCTTTAAAAATGGGGCAGTATCATTCTTTTTGATGCATGCATAGAATTATGTATATATATATACATAATTGTATATGTATATCTATATATACCACATTTTCTTGATCCATTCATCTACTGAGGGGCCTCTGAGTTGGTTCTGTATCTTAGCTATAGTAAATAATACTGCAATGAATGCGGCTGTCCTGGTAACTTTAGTGATGGTCTTTTTTTTTCTCCAAATTTTATTGTATTGCAAAAAAGCTGTACAGAGGGGTTACAGTTACATGAGTGAAGTAATGAGCATATTTCTTGTCGAGCATTGTTACCCCCTCCTTTGTTGTTTTCCCACTATTCCTTCTCTCCCCCACCTCACCCACTCCTCCCACCACAAAGTTAAAGTTAATTTCCAGTATAGTGTCTTGTGGGTATCATTGTTGCAATGGGTCATCCTGTTGTGTCCTTGTTTCAGTGTTTTGTTATTTCCCTTCCCCTCCCCAGATTAGACACATGTATATACAAGATACAGGGTACCAAAATCAAGTACAGTGACAACAGGGGAATATACCATTGGGGAAAGAACATCCAAAAGAAACAAAAAACACAGTACATTAAAAACAACAACAACAACAACGACTTCTCTCTCTCTCTCTCTCTCTCTCTCTCTATTTCTGGTCAGTCATGGGACTTGAACTCTGGTCCTGGGCACTGACTTGAGCTCTTGAGCTCTTCAGCTCAAGGTGAGTGTTTTACCACTTAGGCCACCGTACCACTTCCAGTTTTAGATTCTCACAGACTTTCCTGCCCTGGGCTAGCTTTGAACTGCAACCCTCAGATCTCAGCCTCCTGAGTAGCTAGGATTACAGGCATGAGCCACCAGCACCCAGCTTAGTGGTCTTGTTTGTGGTCATTTGGGTAAATGCCTAGGAATATGATTGCTGGGTCACAGGGAAGCTTTATGTTCAGTCTTTTCAGGAATCTCCATACTGCTTTACAGATTGAGTGAACAAGTTTACCTTCCCACCAACAGTGTAGTATCCTTCCCTTTTGGCCACATCCCTGCCAACATCTGCTATTATTTGTTTTCTTGATGATAGCCATTCTAAATGGGGTGACATGGGATCTCAACATAGTTTTTTGCTTTTTTTTTGCCAATCCTGGGGCTTGAACTCAGGGCCTGGGCACTGTCCCTGAGCTTCTTTTACTCAAGGATAGCACTTTACCACTTGAGCCACAGTGCCACTTCTGGCTTTTTCTGTTTATGCGGTACTAAGGAATCGAACCCAGGGCCTCATGCATGCAAGGCAAGCACTCTACCACTGAGCCACCTTCCAGCCCTGCATTTCTTTAAAAAAAAATATTTCTCCTACTATCCCTTTCCTCCCCACCTCCCATACCCCTCCCCACTGAAGTTGTAAAGTTCATTTCCAATATACTGTCTTGTGGGTTTCGTTGTTGCAATGGGTCAGCCTGTGTCTTGTTTCAGCGTTTTGTTATTCCCCTTTCCCTCCCCAAATTAGATAAATGTATATACAAGATGCAGGGTACCAAAATGATTTGCATTTCTTTTGTGGTCAGAGATGAAGAACATTTCTTCATGTGTCTATTGGCCATTCTCATTTCTTCTTCAGAGAAGTCTCTCTTTAAATCTTTACTCCACTTATTAATGGAGTTGTTTTTTTGAGGGGTTAATTTTTTGAGCTCTAAGTTTAGATCCGAGGCCTTTGCTTGTTGTGTAAAGATCTTCTCCCAATCTGTGGGTGTGAGTAAATTCTTATTAAACTTTAATCACAATTGCCAAAACTTGGAAACAAACTGCTCTTCAGTAGGTGAATGGACAAACTGAGCCATATCTAGAAATGGAATATTATCTAGTATAAAAGAAACAAGATATAAAGATAATCAGTAAACATAGTACTAATTGCTAAGTGAAAGAACTTAACCTGAAAAGACTCATTACTTACAGCATTTTGGAAAAGGCAAAAGAAGAGGACCAGTGGTGGCCATGGAAAGGCAAGGTGAATAGGCAGAGCCCAGAGACTTTTGCCACAATGCAACTATTCTGTAAGACACTGTAATGATGGACAAAAATCATTATGCATTTGTCAAAACCTATAGGACACATACCACTAATTTAATTTGTGGACATTGCATGATGACATGTTGTTGGAGGTTCACTGATTGTTACAAACATCACTCTCATGTAGGAGTTCAATAATGGGAAAGGCTGTGCAAATACAAAGATAGAATTCTGGGGAACTCTCTGTATTATCTACTCCATTTTGCTGTGAACCCAAAACCACTTTCAAAGATAAAGTCCATCTAATAACAACGACCAGTGGGAAAAAATGACCAATGACAAGTTATAAAACCTCTACTGTATGACAGGAACCATGTATGGTAGGGAAAATAGAACAGAAAGAAATTATTGACGCAAGATGGAAAATGGATAGTTTGCGACCTGTGCAATCATGTTCTTTTTTTTTTTTTTGTCTGTTGTGGGCCTGAACTCTGGGCCTGGTTGCTGTCCCTCAGCTCTTCAGCTCAAGGCTAGTACTCTACCACTTGAGCCACAGCACCACTTCCGGCTTTTTCTGCTTATGTGGTGCTGAAGAATCGAACCCAGGGCCTCATGCATGCAAGGCAAGCACTCTACCACTGAGCCACCTTCCGAGCCCCTGTGCAATCATGTTCTAGACAGTAGAAGTAAGCTAAATATCGATCTTAGCTAAATATTTATCTTAGCTCTACCTTTCCAGGATAGATATGAGATATTTACTTGTAATATACTGTTTGGAATTTTATTTAACAAATTCTACATAAAATTAATAAAAGAAATGCAGTGTGAATCTTACATCAAGAGTTAAAAACTTGAAAGTCTATAAGGGCTGGGAAATTAATAAATGCTTAGTTAAGCAGTATGAGCACCATTGATAGTATGCAAAGGGGAAAGAGGTAAGAGAGGGAGCTCAGATTGTGGTCAAATTGGAGCATGCATTATTTGGCTAAAATAATTCAAATTCATATTAAAAGCCAAATCAAACAAGAAACAAGTTTAAATATTAAAATAAAAATCTCCTACCTCCTACACAAAACCAGTATTTACCACTCAGTTAATATTTGATGATACTTAAATATTTGAATACATAGTGATCCTTGTTTGGGGAAGAACTAGTGAAATAATAAAACATGCAAAGCTGACCGCTCAGAACTTAGGCTGGTAATTCTAGATGCTTGGAACACTGAAAATGGCATGATTGCTATTTGAGGCAAAAATCTGGGCACAGTGACCCATGCCTGCCATCCTAAGCACTGTAGGAGACTGAGATGGGTACAATTAGCATTTCAGCCCAGTCAGAAACATGCATAACTCACCATCTCACAGAAACTAAGCATTGTGGCACATGCCTCTCACCCCAGCTATGACAGGAAGCCTGAAATAGGCAGATTCTGGTTCAAACACATGCCTAAACAGGAAGTAAGGCCCATTTTAGAAATGACCAGTACAAACAAGGGCTGGAGTGTGGCTCAACAGATGAGTCCTTGAGACTAGAGTTCAAATCAAGCTATGTAAGAAATAAAAGCCTACTAAGTTCTTGACTTCAAGCTTTCGTGAGATTAGAGATAGAAAAAGTCCTACATTATTCTTAGGGAAAAGTGGCTAAGAATTGAGTGGAAAGAAGAGGAGAGAGCACTGTCTTAATTCTTTCTGTTTTTCAACCTTCCACCAAATGTCATACAAGAAGTCTGATCAAGACAAAATGCTTCTGCCAATCAGTAGATAAGCAGAAGTACTCTCGCTCTTCTTCCAATAGGTTAATGGACTTTTTCAGAAAAGAAACTGGAGTTGCCTCCAATTTTCAATTCACATGGAAAACTTTCTTGATGACAAGGTACTTTATCTTGACAACTACCACTCAACCTCGGAGCAAACTCTGTGGGCTGTTTACTAGAAGCAAGGAGACACAGAAAAATTCTTCATACTCCTGGGGTCAGTAGAATTATCAAGAAATGGGCACAAAGTGAGCAGAGTAGGCAAAAGCACAAGGAATGGAATGTGCCAAGAGAAGGTAATGAAACCAAGTCCTCATATTTGGAAAGAAATGCTTCTATCACGTCCTCCTTAATCCACACATTTTCAAAACTATATTCTTATTTTATCTGCTATGTGCTCCTTCTGCACATATCACTGAACTGTTCCATTAACATTCAGACCAAATCTAGAGACCTGGGACTGGGCTTGGAAGGGAGAGAGGTTAAATTGGTATACATTTGTTATACACATCAGAATTATAAATGTTGGTACTCAATTTCTTCTGGCCTTATATTGCGTACATTGAGAGCAACTGCCTTTCCATCCTTGACCCAGGACTTTGTGGTTTCCAAGAAAAGTCACTGCTTTTTTTCTCTCTATTCATAGGCTTTCAAGCAAGCTTGGTTTAAGTAGGTTTCAACACACAGTGTTTTCCCTGGATACTACCTGGAATGGACACATATTCATCATATTCAATCAGAACAGAATAACAATCAACTAATTAAAGTTCTCTTTTAAACCCAAATGATATGCAAGCAGAGATTTGGGGATGTATTAAAGAAACTATTGTATCTACATCTTCCTTCCACTTCTCTAACCTTTGGGAGCTGAAGGAAGGTAGAGAAGGAAGAGGAAATTATGTGACAGTAGACTGTAAAGGGCATCTTCTGAAATGGGATTGTGAGGGTTGTCAGCTCAGGACGGACTCTTTGGCAAGTGAGGACCAGGCAGCTAAAAAACTTCACTTAAACTCAGTAGTCAGGTGGAAGATTGCTGAAGAGTTGCTCCAATATAGGGTGGTTGATTTGAACCTTTATGCACTCAAGTGGATGCAATTATGATGCATAATAGTGATAGCCTGAAAATGGAACTA
Organism: Dipodomys ordii; assembly: GCF_000151885.1. Taxonomy (NCBI): domain Eukaryota; kingdom Metazoa; phylum Chordata; class Mammalia; order Rodentia; family Heteromyidae; genus Dipodomys; species Dipodomys ordii. Next base: position 13,939,608 of record NW_012267257.1, on the reverse strand, counting down.
TATTTCCCAGCTGTTGGGAATCCTGTCGATTGTGTACCTTCGTAGTTTCTACTTATATTACTCTAGATATGTCAATCATGGAACTCAAAATGGGGTTCAGTTACAGGAGGGACAACAAAACTAGAGAGGATTAATAGCAGCAGAAAATCTATTTTAACTTTTCTAGAACTGCAGGTTAGAAGGAATGAGGTAATGTTAATTATCTAGAAACCTAGGCCACAGGACAGGTTGTTCCTGGTGTGAGGATGGTCTTCTCTGCAAGGGCTAACACACTGGAAGAAGCTACTGGCAAAAGTGAGAGCCACAGAAGAGATGCAGCTCCTGTCAGATGCTGCTGAGGCAGAGAAGTGTGGGGTTAGTGGAAGAGCAGAATACTCTCACTTCCTCTATGACCTCATCTCCCTTCCTCTAAGCTACCTACCACCAGAGTAGCTCCTCCAAGTAGTAGCTCTCCCATTGGAGGCCATAGTAGAAAGCCAATTTACAAGGGATTCTGGGAAATGTAGTTCTCTGTGATGCTGGGCAGCTTCAGAAAAGAGTGAGGAATGAATATAAGAGAAAATAAACAGATGTGTTGGTATTAAGGATAATTTTTCTTCACTTTCTCATTCATCCCTCAACGTAGGTTTGACCTCTGTAACACTGTTAGCTAATATCCAATCCTATGCTGAGCAGAGGTGGTTCACAAGGGTGAAATTGCCATACCCCTTATGTTTTGCCTGGATAGAAAGAGGGGTGGGTAAATAAATATTTCTTAGAATGACCACTTTCTCCTAAAACTTCTCTTTAAGCTAGCCCAGCCAGTTTAGAATTGTGCCCTGGGACAATTCTTAGTGCATACTATCTATCAATTTATCAAATAGGACTTACTCCTAAGCATATTGAAATGAACTGATTCTACAAATGAATGAAGCTTACATTGACAGCCAACAAGTTGGTGGTCGGTAACAAATGCTAACTGCCTGATATAAATTTTCTTCATTAAAGGGTTAGGTATATACATTTCTTAAAGAATCATCACCTGTCACCTATTTTTAATATACAGGGCAGGGCATTTAACATGCAGAGTTGCTCCAAACCAAAGGATGGATAAAGCAACAAATGACAATGTGGTGTCATAAGCAGCATGAGCCGCTACCATCTGCATAAGTCAGAGCACAGTTAAAACTGGCCTACCTTCTACTTACCTCGGCCTGGCACAAAGGAGTGTGTCCACTTCAAAATATGTGCTGAAAACTTAAGGTGATGACTCAAAACCACCTGAGGTTTATCGGTTTAATAACATAGCATAGACAGAAATTAGAATTCAAAAGTGAGAACCAGGGCTCTGTATGGTGGCACACACTTATGACTTCAGCTACTTAGGAGACAGATTAAGATCCAAACTAGTCCAACTAGTTAGCATGAGTTCCTGTCAAGTGGTAGAGCACTTGCCTATCACACACAAGACCTTGAGTAAAATCTCTAGTAGGAGAGAGTGCATGCATGTGCATGAGAGAGAGAGGGAGAGCGAGAGAGGGAAGGAAAGAAAGAGAGGGGGGAGAGAGACACCAAATATTGGTTTGGTTCACAGTCACCTGGGTTCTGAAGGGATATGATAACAGCATCATTGATAACAACCAAAAATAGAAACAATAAATTCTGAGGAAAAACTAAGAGCATCTGAATCAACTATGCACCCATTAATAGTATCTATCCATATTGGTTCATTAACTGTAACAAATATACAACTAATACTAGATGTTATTTATGAGTAGAACTGAGCTCTGAGGATTTGAAACTCTTGTCCGTGTTGACGTTTCTATGATCCTCAACTCATTCTAAGAATTCTAAAACTCAAAGCTTAAAAAAATGGATAATAGCTTAACCTAGAGGTAAATCCAGGTCTCTTGATTACTCCAAGACAAGAATTTTTAAAGTTTGAATCTCTACTAGCCAAGCACAGCTACATAACTCACAAAAGACTACAAAGGAAATAAATTCTACTGGAGTACAGGTATCAAAATATTAAGGTCACATAGGAAATAACTGTTGAAATGCAGGTGTCACAATAGTAAAAACAATGTTCAACGTAGTAATGTATGTGCTGTCATGGAGGCCTCATTATAAAATCTAGAGGCAGACATATTAGCATGATGAATATAAATGCTAATTCCATGATGAATATAAATGCTTCACCTACTGAATTATGCTTGTAAAAATACCTTTTATTTCTATTGGTGAAAAGTCACAGATACTGCTGATTCTCCCATGGTTTATAACCTTGCACTGGTAATACCAGAAGTTAAATTTCAATTAAAGATCATGAAAATGTCCACACAATTTTCCACATCCCCTGCATTCTACCCACAGCTCAGAAGTACAGAATCCTTGGCCTAAAATCTGTACTTTCATTTACACATTCTCTAGGGATAATTACTAAGTCCTATGGCCTTGTTTTTATATCTGAACAGGAGGCAATTTTGAGGTAAAGGTTATAGCTGATTTTGTATAGCCTCATTTAATCACATTTCCCTCTCCTGCTCTAATATCCTCCTTTCTTTTACTAACCAGTTGGAGATGAATCTAAGTGCTCTTTTTATTTGCAGTCTGACTCTAAACCTTCCCATGATATACATTTACTTCCTGGCCTAACTACTTTGTGTTACAAAGTTCTACATGTTTATGAAGGTATTTTGGCTTCTCACTAACCTTTCCTTGCATTGTCTCCGAGAAATAGTGGAAATCAGACTATGTTGGAATTACATTTCTAAAAAATTTACTTGTTATAAATACCATTAACCTGTGGCTGGTTAATACCTTATCTCAGGCCTACGTCTCTGAGATGTGGCTTTCTGGATTTTTCCCTTGCTGCTCCACATCTTCCCACTCAGTTTCTAAGAAAAAGAAAACTTATTGTATCAAGCTATACCATCTAAAAAATGCATAGTATCCTGCCCAGAAACGGTTTCTGACTAGGAGGTTGGCAGTGCCAAGGAAAATTTTGTAGGTAAACACTCCGAGGTATTCCCCTAACAGCTTTCTGTGTCTTTACACAAACCTATCTGTTGACGGTATCTGTCAGTGCCTCCCTCCCAGTAGGGCAGTTTTGGCCCCACAAGTCAGAATTTCTATTTACTGGGAACGGAGCCTGGTAACCCTTCAACCACAAGTAATCTGAAAACATTTACCTGCCTAAACCGATCTTCCACTTAACACTCCAGTAGAGGGTTGCCAAACTTGGAAACATCTCAGACAATGTGTTTTGTTAATGAAAAAAACACATAATTAATCTACAGTGATTAAAGTCTGACAAGATATCCTCAAGCCATCTTTTATTTTGTTTTATTATGAGCAGCCTTGCGTAAGCAATTTAATATCATAAAATCTGAAATAGTCCAAATGAATTTCATGGCATCTGGTTGACTTGAGTCTATTTGACTTTAACCAGATACTTAAGGCTAATTACTAATTCTCAGTAATACCGTCATGCCAGAATACAGATAGGGAGATTTATAAGAGCAGAGGCTGCCTGATCATTTTTCTTCTCAAGCAGACGTATGCCTGGGCTTGCTGAGTATCAGTGTACTTAGAAAAACTTGCTATTTAGCTGCTTTCATTGTGAAATATGAAAATAATGTTCTTGCACAGACTTTTCTTTTCTATGACTCAATGCTGGAGACTTCCTAGAAGAATAAAGTATTAGTAAAATCAAGTTCTCCTTAGTTCTTCTTGGAAAGTTTTATGACAGTATCAAAAATATTCCTTTGCATTTGTCCTTTCTCATGGTTTTAGAGGAAATAGGGAAACACACACACACACACACACACACACACACACACACACAAAGCAGAGACATGAAATTAGTTTGGATATTTGCAACCAGTGGTTTCTAACTTTTGGTTTCTAACTGTCCAGTTTGGGTGATAAATTGTGTGACACCTTAGTGAGTGAGGGTAAGTACACAGACTTAGAAATTATAGGATAGTAGCTGTGTTGTCGTCGTTTTTTTGGTTTACAGGTCTTCAGAACTGCTAAATAGAATAGCATAAAATTAGCTTTCCTTACCAAAGCAAGATTCTCAGCACATTTTTATTAAGCTTAATTCCCTGCTTCCTCATTTATGAAGGTCCTGATTGGATGTTCAGTTCAAGTCAAATACAACTGTTACACCTGGGTACAAATCTCAAGCTGCTTGGAACCCCTGGGGCTTCTTTCCCCTGGGTGAAGTACAGATTGCTTTATTGTATCTTCAATAACCAGTTCTGCCATAGACTTTACTCCTGAAAAGGAGGACAGGTTTCAATATAGTAAATACAGATTTGCTTTTTTTCCCCCTGAAATGTTCCAAAATTAAAATGCAAATTCCCACTTCAGAAATGAGGAGGTAGAAACTTCATTTGCTTTCAGCCCTAAGGTCTTTAATGCCCCAAACAAGGAGGCAAAGATTAAAATAAAACCTGAACACAGTCTTTTATCTGTCTGTACATTTCTATCTTAGAGAAGCCAGCAGAGTCTGGCCAAGTATTTTGAAAACATTATTATTATACCTTGCATGTGGTGGGAACTCACTATTCACTCAAGTACACCAGGTCTCTGCTCACAGTACATTTTTGTTTAGTGGAAGTCCAGTCTTATATTTGAAATCTTCCCATGCTCCAAACACTTCTAAACAGACCCCAAAGTTGCTATTCTAGTGAGTGTCATGCCTTTCTTAAAGGTACTTTAAGAGTCTTCTGCCTCTGACAGACCACTAAAAAAAAATAGACACCCTGGGGTCTTGAGAGTTAGAATTTAATACTAGTCTTAGAGTCAGAACACTTCATTCATTCCTGGCTTTCTGGTGTTTAAATGAGTAAACTTGTCAACAATGATGAAAGAAGATGGATGGTAAACAGGATAAAATACTCCTGGGTATGCCATATACCATTGTGTTACCTCAGGCCTATTACCTAACCTCTCTGTGCTCCAATTTCTCTCTTTTCTACATTGGGGAGGACAATAGTCTCTGACAAACGTCTTACAGAGTTGTGTAAAACCTGAGAATTTCCGAGACACAAGGTATGTAGAACAGCACCTGGCACAAAATAGATCATGCATCCAGCATCAAATATCTGAGTCTTTCAATGTTTCTTTTTGCCTCAACTCTCCCTGTAACTATACATCCCTGACTGGGGAGGTGAGTATCCTTCTTTTGTTCTTTTCTTACAGTTGAATGATACTGTTTGGTACTAGTTTATGTACTTCTTGATTCAAAGGTATCGCAAATTCTCAGAATTCAGTGAATTCTTGATCCAGAATAGATTTTATATACATATATACATATGATCTAGATATATGATACAGATAGATATAGATGGCTATAGATAGATACTATATACAATAGACACAATACATTATATATACATATATATATATATATATAGACAGAGAGAGAGAGATGGAAAAGGAGGAAGGGAGGGAGAGAGAGAGAGAACACCTTAACAAATATGTGACACAAGAGAATTGGACTAGATAATTCACTGTCACTATAGTAGGGCTTCACTAGAATAAACCAAATGGCTAGGATTATTCAAGTTCATTCATCCCAGATACAAGGAGGTATGGCCAACATAAGGAAAAACTACATTCCATGCAAAATTCCTTCTGTCAAAGTGACTTAGAAAAGAGATTGTTCAAATTAAGAAAAAACTGCTATAAAATGACTTATGAGGAATTACAGTCACAGACTCACTGATAAAAGCAACGTGACAGTTGTTGGTGGCTCATATCTTAGACACTTAGGGTGCTGAAATCCATAGGATTACAGTTTGAGGTTAGCTCAGGCAGAAAAATCCAAGATTCTATCTTCAAAATAACCAGCAAAAAGCCACGCTGAAAGAATGGCTCAAGGGGTAGAATGGAAATCAAGCACATGTGGGGCCCTGAGTTCAAACTCCAGTATCATAAAACAAATGAGAAAAGTAGTTCTTGCTGCAGTAACTTGAAAGCCAGAAGTTCACAGCATGACTCTCTTTCTCCAGAGATTTCCAGAGGAGGCCTCTCTAGGAATTGCTATTTATAGCTCAGTGGTCCAAGCACAGATTTTAATACCAAGATCAATACAGCTCAGTGGTTCTTGGAAAGGGTATCTCAGTGGCAATAGATATGGGAAGGAGACAGAAGGCCACTTTGTCTGCCATCCAAATTGTGCTTCAGTCTTGACCCTGCCATTGCTTATGGATCATCAGTAAAGATTTTACTTGGAAAGAGAAATCAATGTCTTAACAGTGAAAAGCATGTCTCCAGGAGGAGAGACAAAATACTTGATATTATCGTTGGAAAACTCACAAAAATACCAATAACCTCAATATTTCTTCACACAAAATACTTTGCTATAAGAGAGATTTTATGGAACAATGGAAAATTGGGGAATAAAAATTTCTAGCTTCTCATTCTATCTCCTGTTTCCCATAGTTTGAGGCACAAGTGTATCAAGTAGTTTATGAGAAGGTGGTTGTGTCAGTTTGTGTCCTCTTAAAGAATCACTGATGTCTAAAACTTGGGGGACATGGCTGCAAGAGATAAAGGAGAGGCAACTGGTGATGACCTGAGCCAAAGGCACAGGTCTGACTCCTGCGGAGGACAGTGGGAAAGGAGGAGGGATAGACTGGAGGAGTTACAGAATAAGTTCAGTTAGAAAGTTTCAGCTAGCTCCAATGGAATGCTTGCATGGTCATTCACAGGGAAGTTCTGCTTCTTGATGCCTTCTTACTTCCACTGCATGCCATCAGGGGCTGGATGAGGTGAAGAACCCAAAGCAGCAGAGCTGCATAGTCACACTTCTGCAATGAGATGAAGAAGGATAACATTTTTATGTGAACACACACTGTAGGATAAAATACCTGTAAAATGATAATTCCTGAAAATTAGAATGGACAAAAACTTCTGAAAACCAAAACAAACCATAAAAATACACTTCTTCATAAATGGTTACATTTAACATTTAAATGACTTCTAAAGCCATGTGTCAACTACATGGTTCAAAGCTGAGGATGGTATGAGGAGCTGGTGGGACCATTTAGGATAAAGAGCCCAATGGAAAGTAGTTTGGTCATGACAGTACCTTTGATGGGGATGTTAGAAACCTGGCCTCTTCCAGTCTTTCTCATTTCTTCCTAGCCACCATGAGGTGAGCTGCCTTGGTCTACCTCATGCTCTCCACCATGAAGTTCTGCTTCTGTTCAGGCCCATAAACAATGGAGTCAAGGTACCATGGACTGAAACCATGATCCCAAACAGACTTTTCTGCCTTTAAGTTGATGTCACAGTGACAGAAAACTAACATATGGGAAGCGACTATTGGCTTTTCAAAAGCGTGGAGCAGCCTCCATGACTTCTGAATCACTTCTACACAGAATCATCTCGGACACTTTCTGATGCCCAACAATCAGCTGACAGGAAAAAGTCCAAAGAAGGAAACCATCACTTTTGTTGGTTGGTTGATTGGTTGGTTGGTTGTGGGGCTTGAACTTGGGGCCTGGGCGCTGTCTGTAAGCCACTTGAGCCACAGTACCACTTCTGGTTTCCCTGAGGTTAACTGGAGATAAGAGTCTCATGGACTTTTCTGTCCAGGCTGGCTTTGAACCACCATCCTCAGATCTCAGCCTCCTGAGTAGCTAGGATTACAGGCGTGAGCCATAGGAACCTAGCAGTAAACCATTAGGGAAAGTTTCAGAAGACAAATGTTGCTTCTTCAAAGTTAATTAGAAGCACACGAGTACCTGTGGCATGGTCATGGGTTCCCAGAGAACCTCTCTGTCTTTGATTATGCAGGAGCTTAGGAATTAAAGACCTGGAACCAATTATCCCCTTGATAGCAGGTTCCCATGCCTCCTCCCAGCTCTTTAGTATTTCCCTGCAAGGCAAAGTGAGTTGGCAGGAAGATGGAGATGAATTAATGCCAAACAATTATTCCACCCCTCCCCCCATCATTCACAAGTAGCACATTCTGTCTTAGAAATAAGCTCAGGGAAGTTGGAGAGGGTGCTTCTTACAAACCTAAGAGGGAAAAAAAAGAATGGAATACTGGTGTAATTTGGAATGAAAAGACAATTTTTAAAAAATGAAATGTCAGTTTATGGATGGACGTATCTTCATCGCATGAAACAAATATTTAGATGGAGATAGAAAAGTTAAACTAGCTATTTATAATTTATATATTATAATATTTATAGGTGAACAGATCAGTTTTCACCAAAATATTTAATGCCATCGAGAGCTGATAGTGCTGTTGTGAGATTGGTTTCTCGACTGGTTTGCATTCTTTATTCCAGTGTACACCTAAAGACATTGCTCTTTGCTGAGCAGTTGCCTGTGTGACACATTAAGTACTACTTTGTTGCCCCACTATGAATTTGCATGGAATAAAAGCAACATTAAAACATAAAGTATATAAGAAAATTATCATTATTCTTTTTCCCCATTAGAGATACTTCAGTAATTTTTATCATAAAATTTTATTAACATATACTAGCTGTGCAATTAGTACAAATTATAAAAGTTATATTAATTCTGATATTTCCATACATTCCTATAATGACTTTCACCCCCTCTATTATTCTTTATACCCTTTGTGCTTCCTCTGCAATGTTTTAATTACAATTTTAGTGCAGACATCCATCACTCCTGCAGTTTTTGTGCACCCTTTACAATCACTCCTTTTCAGCTCATACAACCTCTGATCTGCTTTTCATCATAGTGATCCATTTTAAATTAATTTTTTATGGCTCATCAGGTAAGAGCCAATGTGGTTTGGTTGGTTAGCTTCACAGATGGCTGTCCATCAATGAATACTTTATAGAATGAGTTTGAAAGTGTTTCTTTCTCTGTAATCTTTTAGACTTTTGGTACCATATTTTCATTACATGTTTGGAAGGAATTTTCAATAAAAGCTATTGTGATCTAGAGTTTTCTTTGAGGGAAAGTTCTTGACTACAAATTACATTTATTTAATAAGACAAAGCTATTAAGATTACTTGTTTCTTCTTCATGGAAATTTAGTAGTATCTTTGAATTTTTCATTTTATCTGTATTTTCATATGGTTGAAATAGAAATATACATTAGAATACTCTATTATTCTTGTAACAGGTATAGATTCTCGAGCAGTATCATCTCTTTAATCCTTAGTATTGGTAATTTGTGTTCATTCACTTTTATGTCCTATTATATGGTGAAGCTTGTCCATATATTCTTCTAGAAATCTACATTTTTCAGTTGGATCATATTTATTACTATATTATTATAATATATTATTATTCCATTTTCTTGTGTTTTCTAATTCATTGTACTATCTTTCAAAAGTGTTAGGAAAAATTTATTGTAGTTAAAGTAGGAATAAATAGAAATAAAGGAGACATCTTCTGCTCCATGAAAGAAATGAGAGTTAAAGATTCATGTTCTACCTGTTATTGAAAGTGAGCTATCTTGAACTTTTTTTTGCCAAACTATCTGTACTTTCTTTCTGTCTGTTAGTTTTTGCTTCATGTATTTTGGAATCTATTGTTAGCTGAATTGTTAGGTAAATATGTGTGTATAATTATGTCTTTTTTTGAATTGACTCTCCACATGAAGTATTCTCTGTTTCTAGAAACAAGTTTAATGTAGAAGTCCTTTTTGCTGATAAGCATATAGCCATTTCAGATCTCCTTTAGTTATGTTTTAAACCTATTTATGGCTTTGAAAATGTGGCTCTTAATATATCTGAGTAGTTGAATCATGTGTTTTTATCCATTAGTCAATTCATGTCTTTTTACTGGGGTATTTTAATACATGTCATTTAATTATTAATGAGGTTACTTTCATGCCAGCCATTCTACATGACTTGTGTATATTTTTGTCCTTTGATTTCTCTATTACTGTCTTCTTTTATATTGAGTATTTTTCTAGGGTACTTTAGTTCTCATTGTTTTCTTTATTATAGTTTTAGTAGTTGCATAGAAGATTTATATTAACATATTTACATAAGAAATATAGTTCAGATTGAGTCATTTGTTATCAATAATATACAAAAATATACAACAATTTGTTTCAGTATACCTGCAGTTCTTCTTACATGGACATATTCGTTTTCTAATTATTTTTAACATATTCCACTCTTAATTGTATTGAAGCATTTTGTCTTGGGATAGTTTCTTGCTTCTTATACTTGGGGAGTCTTTCTATTCCTTAGAGTTTTTTTTTTATTAATTTGGAAAATTTTGTGTGATTTTTAAAATTGTCTCCTCCCTTCCTTCCAATTACATTTATACAGACTAAAATTTACTGCAGTATTATTCCTTTTTGCCACTCTGCTGCTTAGGATAGTTTTTATTTTGAATACACACATGCACACACAGATGTACACACACACATACATGTGTGGGACTTGAACTAAGGGCTTTGTGCTGTCAATTGGCTTTTTTTTTTCCACGCAAGGCTGACATTCTACTTCTTGAGCCATACTTACTTCTGGGATATTGCTAGTTACTTTTCTGCCTGGGCTGGCTTTGAACCATGAACTTTAGATCTTAGCCTCCTGAGTAGCTAGAAATACAAGTTTCTTGTTTCATTTTATTTATTTAAGTTCACTAATTTTTCTGATATCTCATCTGCCAATAATCCTATCAAGCATACTTTCTTCTCAGATAATATATTTTCTCATGTTTATAAGTTTGAGTCTTTTCTTTCATGTCTACTAAATAAGTTCAATTTTCCTCTATTTTATTGAATAGATGAAAATAACTCTTCTATTTCCCTTTTTAACAATTATATTACCTGACTTCGGCAATTTGTATTTCATTCTCATATTATGATTCTATTTTTGAAAACTTGTTAATTTTTATTGGTTTACAAATACTTGAAGTATTTCTATTTTATCCTGCTTTGTCTCTATCTGCTGTATACCAAGGAGTGGTATAGCTAGATCATATGAGTAATTCTATTCTTAGTAGTTCATTATTTTTTGTCCAGTTGTGGGGCTTGAACTCTGGGCCTGGACACTGTCCCTCAGCTCTTCAGCTCAAGGCTAGCACTCTGTCACTTGAGCCACAGCACCACTTCCGGCTTTTTTCTTTTTGCTTATGTAGTGCTGAGGAATTGAACCCAGGGGCTTATGCATGCAAGGCAAGCGCTCTACCACTGAGCCTTCCCAGCCCCAGTTCATTATTGTTTTAAAAGTCCCACACATGACATCTATAGTAGTGGCATTAATTTACATTTCCATCAAAAGTGTTTAAGAGTTTCCCACTCTCCCCTCATATCCTAAGTCATATCCTAAGTCTTACTGTTTGTTTTCTTTTTTAAATTTTTATTGTAAGGGTGACGCACAGAGGGGTTACAGTTACATAAGTCAGGCAATGAGTTTTTCTTTTTGAACAGTGACACCTCTTCCTTCGTTTTCTCCAAGAGCCCTCCCCCCACACCCCTCCCTCACAAGTTGTATAGTTCACTTCCAACACAGTGTCTAGTGAGTATCACTCCTGCATTAGTTCACCCTTTTCCCCACCATTTCTGTGCTTCCCCTTCCCCTCTCCAAATCAGATAAACTTACATACAAGATAAAAGGTACAGAATTTAAAAAACAGTGACAAAAGGGGAAAAACAGAAAAAAAACACAAAATGTAAAATAAAAACCCTCTTGTTTCCATTTCTTGAGGTTCCTTTCAATAAGCATCATTTTATATGATCATATACGCATAACTATTAAGCCCTTGTGATCATCTCCTAAGAATATCCTCCTTTGGTCTCAGTGTGTGAATGTTTAGAGTCTTATTTAATTTATCATGTCCAAGTGTAATTTTTTTCTTTTACTATCCATTGGGTTTACTTGTAGATTTATAAGGCAACTGTTTGTTTTCTTAATGATAGCTATTCAGACAGGGATTAATATAATTTAATTATAGTTTTTATTTACATTTCCCTGATGGCTAAAGATGTTGAACATGATTATGGTTTGAATATAGGCTGTCTCCTCCCCCAGACTTGTGTATTAAATACTTGCTCTCCACATAGTAGTGCTGTGTGTGGAGATTCTGGAGAGTTCAGAAGGTGGGCCTGGCTAGGGATAGATGTTTGAAAGTTATACTGGAAGGCCCTGATTTCTGTCATTTTCTCTGTTTCTTTGCTATGGTGTGAACTGCTAAGTTTCAATGTTCCATTGACATCTCTAAACCATAAGCAAATCAAATCCTTTTTTTAAAGTTGTTTCTGTCAGGTATTTCATCACAACAAGGCAGCAAGTAACTAATTCAAACATTTTCACATATTGGTCATTTATACCTCTTCTTTTGAAACTGTTCAGTTTAAATAATTCATTGAGTTAGTTGTTCTTTTTGCTGTTTAATTATTTGAGTTCTTTATATATTCTGAACATTAAACTTCTAGATGAATAGCTGGCAAAGATTTTTCTCCCATTCTGAAGATTGTCCCCTCACTTTGGTAATTGTTTCTTTTGCATTATAGAGGCTTTTACTTTGATGTCATCTCATTTGTCAAGTTTGAGTATTTCTTTTCATCTTGGTTATGTAGCAGACTAACAGGCTTCATTTCAGAGCTGATTTTGCTCCATTTGTGGTTAGGTAAACTGCTGACTAGTTTATCCATTCCTCTATCAATTACGAAGTTCTACATTTTGTTTGTTTCAAAAAAAACTATTAAAAACAGTTATTGTTTTCTGTCTTTGTCTCTTTGTCTCTCTGTCTTTCTCTCTTTATGGTACTACACTGTTTACATCCTTCTTTCTCTATTCCTCACGGTTCTCTTTTTTATTGTGAAAATACTGTACAGAGGGGTTACAATTACATGGGCAAGATAATGAGTACATTTCTTATCAAGCATTGTAGCCTCCTCCTTTGTTTCCACTTCCCATCCCTTCCCATCCTCCCCCAGCCCCCCCACCCAACCACCAAACCCTCCTCCCCCCTACCCAGCCCTCCCCCCCCCCGACCAAAGTTGTAAAGTTCGTTTTCGACATAACAACTTGTACATCTCATTGTTGAAATGGGTCCACCTGTATCCCTATTTAAATAATTTGTTTTTTCCCTTCCCCTCCACAAATTATAACAACATCAAATACAGTGAAAGCAGGGGTAATACCGTGGGGGAGGGACATACAAAGCAACAAAGAATACATCTTATAAATGTGTTAGAAACAATTGCATGAAAGAAAAAAACATTTGAATACATATCTTAGGGTTCATTTCCCTAACATCAACTTAACTGACTTTCTCTGCTTGACTCATACATATACTAGATATTGCAAATAAGGGAAATCAGGGGACCTATGTTTGTTTGGGGTTGGCTTACTTCACTTAATCTAATTTTTCCAAGTCTTTCCATTTCCTAGCAAATGGGGCAATGTCATTCTTTCTGATGGAGGCATAGAATTCCATTGTGTATATATACCACATTTTCTTGATCCATTCATCTACTGAGGGGCATCTGGGTTGGTTCCATATCTTAGCTATGGTAAATAAGGTTGCAATAAACATAGTCGTGCTGGTAACTTTAGTGTGGTCTTGTTTGTGAACATTTGGGTAAATGCCCAAAAGTGGGATTTCTGGGTCATAGGGGAGCTCTATGTGGAGTCTTTTGAAGAACCTCCATACTACTTTCCAAAGTGGTTGAACAAGTTTACACTCCCACCAACAATGCAGTAAGGTTCCCTTCTGTCCACATCCCCTCCAGCATCTGTTGTTAGAGTTCTTAATTATAGCCATTCTAACTGGGGTGAGGTGGTATCTCAATGTTGTTTTGATTTGCATTTCTTTTATGGCTAGAGAGGTTGAGCATTTCTTCATGTGTCTATTGGCCATCCTTCTTTCCTCTTCAGAGAAGTTTCTCTTTAAGTCTTTAGCCCACTTATTTATTGGGCAGTTGTTTCTTTGAAGATTTGTTGTAGGGGGATTTATTTTTTTGAGTTCCAGGTATATTTTGGATATGAGACCCTTGTCTGTTGTATGGCTAATGAAGATCTTCTCCCAATCTGTGGGCTTTCTATATAGAATTTTCCCCTTTGATCTCTTAACTGCACTGGTGTTGCTTCTCAGCTGTTTCTTTAACACAGCTAGATGACCACTGGGCTCTGCCTAACTTGTCCTGTTGAACGCCATTGAACTACTACTTTTCAAGCTAGTAATCTGGGACAATGATAGGGAGAGTTAACCTTTTTCTTTTCCTTTTTTTTTGAAAACAATGTCAGTAAATAAAACGATTTTTCTTATCTGGTCCACTTTTTAGAAGTGTCAATGGAAGAAGGTGAAGTTCGATTCCATTGAATTTCAGTCACTATTACGAGGAACTGACAAAACCTAGTGTCTGAGTGCATATTATGATTAGAACAATATTGTATTCTAGAGTAACTCTCTGTGCATAGGTATTTGGAACTGTAATTTTCACTTGCTTATTGGTGGTAACTTGATTTCAGAAAGCATTTTGTTATTTATTATGCCCATATTATTGTCCCTTTTCTTACTAGTGAATGGAAGAGATGATAGTTAATCAACAACTACTTAAAGGTAATAATAAAAAATAAAATAAAAAAATTTTAAAGGAAATTTACTGTTAACCAATCATATGCTAATACAGAATTCAAGAAACCACATATGTGAGGAAGTAGAATATAATCATAATAATATCTGTACATGTGTGAAAATGGAACAAAGAGAGAGGCATAATGAGACTGGTTGGGGAAGGAGTGAGGGAGAAAAGGAAAAGATGGAGGGAATGAAAAATCAAGATAAATGGTCATGGGAAAGTGAAGCACCTTTGTCCAAATAATGGTTACTAATTAAAAACCTGTGTATATAATAATTTGATAAGGCATTTGCCTAAGAATTTCTAACCATAAAAGATCCACAGAATGTCAGGAGATTCTTTTCCCTGTTCAGTTTCTGTTATCTTATTCTGGTCCAGTTTTCAAGTCCACCATGCCCCATCAAAAGTTAGTTACTTAATGGAAATTTCTTCTTTAGTCCCTGCTCTCAAAGTGGGCCTTCTTCCCTGTACTTGCTTCTTTTATAACAAATAGGCAATTAAAACCATTCTTCACTAGATCCTCTTTTCTCTTTGATTCCTTTTCTGTTCTCTACTGCCTCTGCTATGGGTTATAGTCATGTATTTCTGAGCAATCATAATATTGCCTTGTACTCCACAAAGAGGAACTTTACTGCCCAGGAAAGAGATGGAAAGAAGCGATGGAGTACATGTGGTAGGAGGAGGAGGGATCAGTCCTTCCTTCACTGATGTAGAAATTTAGGAAAATAAAGTAGAGAGTATACAGATGATACCCGAAGCAATCAGTATACTTCTCTTGGGTCTATACATCCACATTTAGTTATCTTTTCTTTACAATATTGTTCTGGAAGATTTTTTTTCTGAATGAAATAGATGGAGTTTTACCTACCTTCCAACTCCTGACCTCCTTACTCCGAGTCTCTGATGAGAAGAAATTATTTAAATGCCAAGTTCAGTATTTTTAATTTAGGTCCTCATGTTTAGAAATAGAGCTCAGCTTTGCTATTGATATCTGTTCCTTTTAAGTCCTGGGAGAGCGTTGTTCAGAGGTTTTCTCTGGAGATGATAACACACATTGAGCTTTCCAGAGACTCACATGTTACCGTATGGAAATATTTTGAGACATCTTACAACCTCCTATCCTCTTAGAACAAGCAGTTCTAAATTACCTGTCACTCTGCAAAAATCTCATAAACTTTAGAAAATGCAAACATATTCAATTTATGGAAAGACTCTATTCCAGTATTTTCCTTTTGCATTTTTTTCCCTAACTGGAATTTTTTTCCCCTGAACACTTCCTAAGATGCGGTATCTTTTTTTTAAAAAAAAGAGAAAACAAAATTGCTTTAAAAATTATTATCTATAAGTAGTTGTACAAAGGAGTTGCAAATGAAAACATATGCAATTCATGGAAAGACTCTTCCAGTATTTTCTTTTTGCATTTTTTCCCTTACTGGGATTTTTTCCCCTGATACTTTCCAAGATGTGATATTTTTTAAAAGACAAAACAAAATTGCGTTTTAAAAATCATTATTATCTCTAAATATAGTTGTGCAAAGGGGCTGCCACTTAACAAAGCAGTTCATGCATACAGTATATCTTGATCAATGTCACCTTTTGAACTTCCTCAGCCATCCTTCAGCTCATTTGCTATTTGTGAGCTGATTTACTAAGAGAACCCACAGTATGAACTAGTGGGTCTGACTTTGTTAAAGAAGTCTTTAGGTAGGATTTGGAGCTTTTTGTTGTTTATGTAGGGGAAACATAGATGTTTCTTCTCTACGACTGACCATTCTTACATAGCACCTGTAAAGAATGATTTGGGAGAAACTAGTCCCCAACCCCAATATCCTTCACTGCCATCTGAAATCCTGTCTTTAAGAACTCATTTTTGACCAGGTGCAGGTGGCTCATGCCTGTAATCCTAGCTACTTAGGAGGCTGAGAAACAAGCTTCGACAGGAAAGTCTGTGAGACTCATTTGCTTTTTTAATTGTCTTTCATCTTTTCTTTTCTGGTACTAAGGATTGAACCCAGGACATTGCACTTACTAGACAAGTGCTTCGCCACTGAGCTACACACCAGCCTGTCTATGAGACTCTTATCTCCGATTAGACAGCACAATGCCCAACGTAGCTCAAGTGGTAGAGCACTACTAGCTTTGAGCAGAAAAGCTCAGGGACAGTGCCCAAGTCCTGACTTTAAGGGCCCAGAACTGACACACAAAAACAAAACCTCATTTTTTTTGCCCTCCAACTTGGGAAAAAGGCCTAGTACAAAAAAACAAAATAAACAACAAAACCCAAAACAACAAAAACAACAAAAGTATGATGTACCTCACATCATACTTCATCATAAGGGATGAAGGAAAGATGTCTGTTTTCACCGTTCTGACTCACCGTTCTTACTCTTGGAACTCCCATCTGTTGCAATAACTCAGGAAAGATAATACAAGGTTTGTGGTTACAGAAGCCTACTGCCTAAAAAGGACCTCTCTTATTTCCTTTTCTCAACTAACAGAAATAATGGTAAAAAGGCAGAAAGGATTTATTCAATACAGTTTTGGTAGAAAGAGGGAAAGGAAGCATTTGAGCTCACCTTTGAGGTACTCAGATGGACTTTTAGGTTTAAATGGAGGAAAAATTGGGACAGACTGTACATAGTTAAGCATGTATGGTCAGGTCATTCTTACTACAGTTCTTCACAGTGGTTCCAGGGAGATCTTATTACTATTGCTTGGTGGATAGGGGGCTCAGTACTTATCTGTTAGCTTTTCCTAGAATTTCAGTGACTGCAAGTTTAGGACAGTGGCTATAGACTTGCAACCTCTTTTGTGGAGATGTGAAATGGACATTTTAAAACCAGGCAATATTTTTCCCTTTGCAACTTCAGCCTTCCCCTTGACCTCACTGGTGGTTCTATTTTTTTCATGCATTTTTTGTTGTTATTATAAAGGTGATGCATAGAGGAATTACAGTTACATAAGTCAGACAAAAGCACATTTCTTTTTGGACAAAGTCACCCTTTCCCTTGCTCTCTCCTAGTTTTTCCCCTTCTACCCCTCCCCACACCCCCCAAGTTGTGTAGTTAATTTTCAACATAGAATCTAGTGAGTACCTGGATGCATTTATTCAACTTTTGTCCCTCCATTTCCCAAAGACAGATAAATTAACAAACAAGCTGAAAAGAAAACAAAAACAGCAACAAGGGGAAAAAACACGTTTCCATTTCCTGGAATTCATTTAGATAAATATTCTTTTATATGATCAGATGCACATAGGAATTATACGTTTGTGTTCCTCTCCTAAGAATATCCTCCTGTGGTCTCACTGTTTGTTACTTTAAGTTAGGAAAATGTAAACACATTGATTTCTAAATCTGATTTTAAAAGTCCATTTTTTTTACTGCTGCTTGATAGAAACCAGAATGGTTATGTTTGCGCTAATAATTTTTTTAAAATTAAACCCAATGAAACTACAAGAGCATTTTTAAGTGTCCCAAATAGCCAGATTTTTCAAAAATGAAAGGGTTATCAGGCACTAGTGGTCTGAAAGAGTTCATGGATTTCCTAGAGTCCAACTACTTCTAGATACTCAGCTGAATCTATAACATAAACTTCTCCATAACTGGATTCACAGTACATGCCTGGACTCCTAGCTAAGCACAAAGCTGTAGGTAGGAGAGATCTTGGTCTAGAGCCAGCCCCAGGTAAAAATATAAGACCTTTTCTAAAAAAATAACCAGACTGAAAAGGGAATGGGGTCTTGACTCTAGTGGTGGAATGCTTGCCTAGTAAGGTTAAGTTCCTGAATTAAAACCCCACTACTGATAGTAATAATAATAATAGTAATCCACATACATGCACTCCATACTCAATATTATGAAAGCTCAGTATTAACAATTTCTCCTTATCTACAGTCTAAATTTCATATTCCACCTCCCATGATGGAAATATTTTTAAAAATTTACTTCCAGATGATCCTTGTTATAATTAAGAGTTCTTACATCGCAGCAATATAGGCAAACGTGTTATGAATACCTGGCGTTCAGTGGTTTCAGGGCAGGTGCCCAAGATCATGTCATCACCATCAAACTCCAATTACTCTGCAAATGTATGTGGCGCCATGCTAGACCCTGGAGTTACAAAAGCAAATGAGGGGAAAATGCCTGACCACCATCATTTCAAAGTCTAGTGGAAGAGATGAACAAGCAAACTTGTAGTCTTACTGTAGTTTTAGGGAAGGAGTACATATGGCATAATGACTATAGAAAGGTAGAAATGATTCCATGCAGATAGGAAAGGAACCCCCTGCCTCCCCCCAAAAAAGAAAACATACTTCTTAGAAGAGATACTTTGAAGGATAAGTAGAAATTCAACAGGAGTTCTTTCATCAGCAAACATTTCACAACTTTCTCAAACAGAGTATTGACTTGGAGTTTGCTTAATTGTGTGCAATTATGGGGTCCAGACAAAGCATGTGACCTCTTAGCCAAATTCTAGACAGTTCCAGCTCTACTGGAACTTAATTCCCCATGCTATTTTTGTAATGAAGAATGACTGGATAAATGCCTAGTCTATAATTCTTTGCAAGAGAGCTGGTTTTAACTAGCCTGCCTTGGCCAAGCACCCATTGACACTGTAGTGAAGTCAAAGGGTATTTGGCTTCTGAATTCAATGGTCTATGAAGGTCAGTAGTAAATAAGTTTAATTTTATGTCATAGTACAACTTTGTGGAACATAAGCTACTGGCTTTCAGAAAACTGACTCACCAAAAAATTCCCAAGACTCACTGAATTCCAGAATGTCCACAACCTCTTTCACCTTCTGCCCAAGTAGATGAGGAGGGAACAGAGGCAGGTCTTAAGAGCAATTAGAAAAACAGTGACTCATCTCTACTTACTCAACTCCTATTTGAAAGAAAACATCATTTCAATGGTTTAATTTCTTAGTGCAAAACCTGGCCTGATTCTGTAACTGTACGTCCTTCCACACCCACTATTATTGAACCCATCATTAAAAGACACATATTTTTTGGTAACTGAAATTGCATGTTAGAGAGAGTAGACCAAACCTTCCATGTTACCTGGCTGCTCCTTGATTTCCAAGAGTACCCATGAAAGTGGCTATAAAGAATATTGGGAGGACAATGGGGTGGGGGAGATGCTACCCATACTCTGAGCCAGTTATTTTAGAGACATCTCAGTGGTGAGTGAATCCCATGTGTATCTATAGGGAAACATGGATTCTATGGTGTTTGTTTATTAAAAAAAGACAGAAAAATAAAGAAGGATGGTTGCCTAGAGGCTAAAGAATGCCTCATAGTGATCTATTTTGATGCCATTTGATAAGTGTCTTGTGTGATAGTGCAGACACCTGGTTGAAGATAGCGAAAATAATTTGCAATTCATTCTGGGTGATTATCCAACTTTGGGCTGCTCCTGTTCTTGGCTTTTCTTCCTTCTCTTTCCAACCATTTTATTTCTCATTAGCACCTCTCTGAGGGAGTTTTCAGGAAACAATGGGATGAGACTAATATCATCTAATGTCTTTGTGTTATTTTGGATTCATTGAAGATTTTTGAAAGAAAGAGTTCTGAAATAAAAGAAAATGAGTTAGCCTCTGAGAAGCCTGACAACATATCCTGTCCTTAGCCCATGGGAATTATAGGTGATTGATTTGATTTCCTTCATTGTAGCCATGTTTGTTAGGCTCTCTAAGAAATTCCACAACACTACAGATATATGAGGGCTTCTTATGCGTAGTTACACCCCATATCCATTAATTCCATGTCTGCTATACCGACCAATCAAGGATTGAAACTGTGGTTAAGTCTGTGATAATTGTATCTGTATTAACATGTAGAGATTTTTCTTGTTATCATTCCCTAAACAATTCAGTAGAATAACGATTTACATACTATTTACATAGTTTTAGCTATTCTTAAGTACTCAAGAGATGATTTTAAATGCTACTTCATTTTATATAAGGGGCTGAGGCACTTGCAGATTTTGCTATAAAGGCAGTGGTGTTTGAGCTAATCCTTCATAGACCACTTAGTCCCTTAAAGTAAAGGGACTAACCCATGACAAACAGTACTATCACAAACACTGCTCACATTAGCTCCTCTATGATACTGTCTTTGTGGTGTTCTTCCAAGTTATGGGCATTCACAAGGCAAGCTACAAGAAAGAAATGCTATCCGGTGCAATATATTCTTTCCAATCATCAATGTGATCTCAGGTGTTGAGTTAATTTCTGACTTGCCTTTCTGAGAGCTTTTGTTAACTAGATTCTTGGCCAGCTATCCTTTCCCAACAGTAGGCAGCATATGGCTTTGCTTGTGCATAATCTCCATATTCATTTGTGATGACAAAGAGCATGAACTGAGTCTCTTCAGTAGAGCACTTGCATTGCTTTAGACAGCACAGAGCAGGGGTGAACAGATGTCTTGCTGTATCATATTCAAAGTCTACTGGCAATACTAAGAGAGAGCCTACTGTGACTTCCTGTTGAAGTTATTTTATTTATTTATTTTTGCTGGTTGTGGGGCTTGAACTCTGGACCTGGGCACTGTCTCTGAGCTTTTGTACTCAAGGCTAGCTCTGTACCACTTGGGCCAACAGCTCCACTTCCATGTTTTGGTTTTTTTTATTTTAATTGTGATTAATTTCTTGCCCAGGCTGGCTTCGAAAGGTGATCCTCAGATCTCAGCTTCTTGAGTAGCTATGATTTCAGGTGTGAGACCTGTGCCTGGCTTTTTGAAGCATGGTGTGTGTGTGTGTGTGTGTGTGTGTGTGTGTGTGTGTGGGTAAGCGCGCGCGTGTGCGCACGTACGTGCACGCGCATGCATTAATCCTCCCGCTTGAACTCTGGGCCTGGGTACTGTCCCTGAGCTTTTGTGCTCAAGTACAGCTCCATTTCAGGGTTGTTTTTTTTTTGTTGTTATTGGTGTTGTTTTCTTTTTTTCTTTTTGATTAATTGAAGAGTTTTTCTTGCCCAGGCTGGCTTCAAAAGGTGATCCTCAGACCTCAGCCTCCTGAGTAGCTAGGATTAAAGGCATGAACCACTGGTGCCTGGCTTTGAAGCACTGTGTGTGTCAGGGTCCGGGGAGGGAAATGAGGCATGTATGCGCACACACGCCAGTCCTGGAGCTTGAACTCAGAGAACCTAGATGCTGTCCCTGAGCTTCTTTTGCTCATGGCTAGCATTGTAACACTTGAACCACTGCTCCCACTCTAGCTTTTTTGTTGTTTTAATTAGAGATAAGAGTCTTACAGACTTTTTTGCCTGGGCTGGATTCAAACTTCCATCCTCAGATCTCAGCCACTTGAGTAGCTAGGATTATAGGCATGAGCTTCTGGTGCCCAACTGTGACTTCTTTTTGTAAACATAAACTTACACATATCAGAACAAGATTTCCGTTTTGTAGAATCCAATCTAAAATTATTTTATGTGAAGGAGCTTGCTTTTCCTGATGATCCCAGGATGGAAAAAGATGTGACTGTGGCTACCATATCTCTAGAAAGGACATTTGCTTTTCTTTTTTTCCTAAGAATGCAATTTGTGATTAAATTCAGTGCTGATTATAACACGATTTGATGTCCATTTTTGTTGCAAATAGAGGAAACAGTTTTGTGTTGTGTGTATGTGTGTGTACTGTTTCTGGGGCTTGAACTTGGAAACTAGGAGTGATCTCTGAGCATATTTTTGCTCAAGGCTAGTGCTTCTTTCCAGCTTTTTTTTTTTGATGCTTAATTGGAACTAAGAGTCTCATGGACTTTCCTGCCTGGCCTGGCTTCCAACTGTAGCCCTGAAAATAGAAGAAATAGTTTAAACTGTTATACCTGGAGCACACTTTCAGCAAGAATGCTCATCCAGGTGAATTGATTCAGAAGTGAACTTTCTTGTTTGACACATAAGACATATAAGCCCATGGTGACATTTTATATTTTCTTGTTCAAAATCACTGATTTATTGTAGAACAACAACAATTGCTAACAAGCTATTCTTCTTAGTGCTTTTTATTGTATGTGGAAAGTTTCCATGGATCCTCTGTTTGGAGAAAAACATGAAGATAACCAAGCATTAAGGAGATAAATAAGGTTAAATGAGATCATGATGGGTAGGGGGAAAGTTTCCCTAAGCCAATCGAATGGTGTCCTTATAAGAAGGGAGAGAGCCATGGGGGATGCCTGTGCACAGGTGTGTCGCAGTGTGAACATGGTGGCCAGAGCATTAACTGTCAATTCAGGAGGCCTCAGAAGGAAGCAGCCTGCCAACACCATGGGCTTGGATTTTCAGCCTCCAGAACAGTGAGAAATAAATTTCTCTTGATTAAGCCATACACCATGAGGCATTTGATTGTAGCAATCCTTGATAACTAACCCAACAGTCAAAAATGTCTTTTCAGAGAGAGGAGACTATGGATAACTCTCTTACCCAGGTCAGGGAACCCAAGAGATACAGCAAATGCTTGGATGTTTAACATGTTGAGCTGGAAGATTTGATATTTTCTCTATAGAAATGTTCAGAGGCCCTTTGGAAGCATCGGATGACGTCTTAAGAAAGTGTTAGAATTCACAAAATAATTTATTGTTCTATGAGTGAGAATATAAATTGGTCAAAAGAGAGAAGCAAAGGGGTGCCTTAGAATGGTATCTCAGTTTTTCAGGGCTGGACTTAGAAGAAAGCAAGTAAAGAACAGAAATATTGCAGTTAGACAGAAAAAGATTCACAAGCATGTGGTGTGATACAGAGAAATCTGCTGTGTTTGCCATGACATGAACACACTTGTTTCTTTGGCCTGACTGAATAAACAGCCACTGGTAACCAGGGAAACCACTTAACTCGTAGAAAAAACAATGGGATGGAGTCTTGCTGTCTAGGATAAGATGGGGTTAGCTATTCATACTAAGGCCTTCCTTCCTGTTTCTTGACCCATAAACTGGCCTGCCTGTAGCTCTCTTATCTTCAGCCTGTAGGGTGCACACTCAAGCTAATAGCAACACCATTTCTCTCTTCTCTAGATACCTCCTCTGCTTCTTCTATATCTTATCTAAGCTGTGACAGAGGCCAAGGGTGTGATTACAAACAGCATTGGGCTTGGAAATTCCCTGTACACATTTAGCAAATCTAAAGGCTGTCCAAACATTTTGGGCAAGGAGAAATTTCTCCCCAATAATAACATAAAAAACACTAACTTTTCTGGTCACTCGATGCGTGTGCTGGTTGGTTTCACTTCACATTCATGGCACCAACATTGAATATGCAATCCAACTGCACGTGTTTAGTTTGGTCACTTTCCTCATCTCCTCATCTCCATCATTTCTTCTGCCTACAAGTCCTCTTCTACCTCAGTCTTCCCTTTGTTCTCAATGAGGACAGAGAGCTCACAGATGTTAATTCAATGGATCCACAGATGCTTGCATTCAGTACCCACACTTCACGTTGTTTTACTAAAATCTACTCATCCTGCTGGATGTTCTACCTTCCCACCTTCTCAGTCATTTTGTTATTATCACCTCTTTAACAAGTATTTTTATAATCTCAGAAGCATATTCTGATGACTCCCATTAACTTTACAAAGGCTCAGCTCCACTGCTGGGAATTAGAATATAAAACTTATTTCCTAACCACCCCCCCCCATACACTCCAGCTTTGACTTGGTTTTCTCTTCTTTTGCCCTCAAATCCCTCTTCTTTCCTATACATGACTCTATCTGGTTAGACATAGTACAAAGAAAACAGTTAGAAATTTTGTTCCTGTTTTAGCCGATTATCCTCTGGTTGGCTCTTTCTAATTTGGGTCACTCTCTCGGCAATGCTATGGGAAGATGAAGGATGAGTAGGATCAGCACTCTGTTAACAATTTGAAACATAGTAACTCAAACACAGTTTGCTTTAACATGAGTGAAATATGAAAAGAGATAAAGAGAGTTGTTAAAAGGGTGAACTTTGTACCTGAAGGATGAGTTAACAGGCCTATTTAGCCTGGATATTAAGTGAAGTAAGCCAGACCCAAAGAAATATAGGTTTCATGGTGTCCCTCATGTGTAATAATTAGTATTATGTCTAGGATAATTTTATCAGATGAACAGAAAAGCTCAAAAGCTATGTACATATTACCATATAAGATAATGCTAAGTGAAATGAACCCCAAGATATGGACCCAAGAGGTCTTTCTTTGTTGTTGTTGTTTTTAATGTACTATGTGATTTTTTTTGTTTCTTTTGTATGTTCTTCCCTCTGATGGTATTTCTTCTGTTGTCATTGTACTTGATTTTGGTACCCTGCATCTTGTATATATACATTTGTCTAATTTGGGGAGGGAAAGGGGAATAGCAAAACACTAAAACAAGGACACAAGATGACCCATTGCAACAATGATATACACAAGACACTATATTGGAAATGAACTTTATGACTTTGGGGGGGAAGCGAGGGAGGGGAAGAAAGGGAGGGATAGTGGGAAAACAACAAAGAAGGGGGTAACAATGCTGGACAAGAAATGTACTCACTACCTTACTCATGTAACTGTAACCCCTCTGTACAGTATCTTTATAATAAAATAAAATTTAAAAAAGAAAACTAAAGTAGAGCTTAATGACAAACTTTTTTTGAATAGGAAAATTATGCAAGCAATGAAGATGAACTTCATTATCAATTCCACTAATTGTGTGTGTGTATGTGTGTACTAATACTGGGCCTTAAACTCAGAGCCTGAGTTTTTTTTTTTACTCAAGGTGCTCTTTCACTTGAGCCATTGCTCCAACTCTGGCTTTATGATGATTAACTGAAGATAAGAATCTCAGGGGCTTTCTTAACCAGGCTGACTTCTAACTGTAAACCTTAGATCTCAGCTTCCTAAGTAGCTAGGAAAATAGGCATGAACCACCAGAGCTTTAATTCTATTAATAGAGTTTTAGTTGGAGCACAAATGGCTTAGGTTTTTGCTCAGTTTTCTAGTATTGAAATGTAATACCCAAGAAGTCTTTGAATTCTCTGATCTAGAACACATATTTTCATACAATTCTTAGCTATCTCATTCAGAGAGCATTCAAGAGCAGCTAGCTAGTCTCCAGTTAAGAGGAAGGTAATCAATTCCTTTTCCAAGACTTGTGAGAGGAGTCTTAGACTTGAGCTCTCTGTAATTCTGAAGTACTTTGTTCAATCATATAATAGTTAATTTTCCTTTTGCAGAAGGAAAATTCTGTTTTCCCAAGATTTGGTGAAGATTCTCAAGAACCTGGTAGTGGAAATGGGGAAAAATACCATTCTGAAAATCTCCATGTTATTTTCCTGTTCACCTGAGCAAATCCTTCTGCTAATGTGCTATAGTCACAGACACAGACACCTATGTGCCGTAAGTGGCAGGTCGTCAGGTTTTCACATTGAGATAGGGTCTCTCTATATAGCCCAGGCTCTCCTGGAACTCACTATGCAGCCCAGGCTGGCCTTAACTCTCAATCCTCTTACCTCTGACTCCAAACTCCAGGTTTTACAGTTTGTATCACCATACTTGGCTATTTTTTAAAACATTAAAAAAAAACTGTGCTTGTTCTTATGTAATGGGAAAATACTATGAAATGATATTAATTTACTGTACAAAAGAAACCTTGCAACTGAAAATAGGTTTTACTGTACAACAGACATGAATGCAAGGGTTGCATTGAATCCTTCATCAATCTGTTCCAAACTTTAATTATTTGGCCACAAGAATTCAGGCACAACAATGTATTTCTATATTTATAAATGCATAGACTGGTTTAAAGGGATTCTGGTTTAACTTTGTTTCTGGCCTGCTTGAATGCTTTGTGTAATTTACATGTTTATTTTTTAAGACTACAGTGCAAAAAGAAATCTCTGCTAAAATGCTGTTTATCCACAGCAGAACACAGTGTGCATTCTAGAAGAAAATTAATAAATTATCTGGATAATTTTAGGAGGGGAAAACTCTACATTCCTATGAAATATCCAAATAACTCTACCTTATACCTTGGAGCCTTTTATTTGTAGAATGGTGGCTCTTCTAACTCAGTGACTTCTGGATAGTGCTTGCAACAGAATTTTTCTCTTCCTTTAAAGGTGATTTGGGACAGATGTGGTGGTACATGCTCATAAACACAGCTCCTTGGGAGACAGTTGATAGAATTTTTATTACTTGTCTGTTTCATTCATTGCTCTGAGAATTTCCTATGAACAAATTACTGTTCTATTTGTAGCCCGCTGACCTTGCAAATAGTAACAATAATTAGAATGAGTATCTCTATGGAGAATTCTAAATGGCAACTGTAAATAGAAGGTCTGGAGTCAAGTTGATAGCTAGAGACTAGAGAGTGAAAGGGTGGACAGCATTTTCTGGCTGCTGCTGCTACAGTGGATGCCACTGTTTGGAATTCATATGTTAAGGGAAACTAAACAAAGTAAAGAAGAAGGAGAAACTCCCACAGATTTATTTATTTATGACTCAGTAGAGCTTATGATATTGAAGTCTTACATTGAGGTCTTTAATCTATTTAGAGTTGATTCTGGTGCAGGGGTGATACATAAGCATCTAGCTTCTATTTTCTGCATCTGTGTATCACAAGTGCTCTATCACTTGAGTCATGGCTCCACTTCCAGCTTTTTGGTGGTCATTTGGAAACAAGAGTCTCATGAACTTGCCCAAGATAGCTTATAGGGAGGGAGTGAGGAAAGGACCTTAGACCAAGCTCTTAGGAGGCACAATGAAGAAGATTAACTGTAAATTGGAGTAAGTAAGAGAGCCTACAATTCATGAAAAAAATAGTGTCATCAACTATGGAAAGAAGAGCACTGAGGAAGATGGTTAAGAAAGCACGTGTCTGCCTGAGCAAATTTAGCACCATCTTTCCCCTTCACATCATGGGCCAGCCCCATTGCTGCTCATCTCCAGGGATTTACTTGCTTCCAATTACTTATTTGTTTGTTAATTTATTTTGCTGAGACTTTAAAAATTGTTATTGTACAGGTGATATAGAGTGGGGTTATGGTTATATGTCAGGTAGTGAGTATATTTCTTTTTGAACAATGTCACCCCTACCCTTTTTTTCTCCCAGATTTTCCATCCCCATGAGTTACACAGTTCATTTTCAACATAGTGTCTACTGCATTTGTTTACCATTTGTCCCACCATTTCTGTGTTCCCCTTTAACCTCTCCCAAACAGATAAACTTACAAACAAGACAAATGGTACAGAAAACAAAAACAGCATCAAAGTAAGAAAAATAACCTCTTGTTTGCATTTCTTGGAGTTCATTTCAATCAACATTTTATATGATCATATACCCATGGCTATTGAGCCTTTGTGATCCTCTCCTAATATCCTCCTTTGGTCTCATAATGTAAATGTCAGGAGTCCTGTATAATTTTTTTGTCTTTTATCACACATTGTGTTTACTTATAGATTTATAGGCACATTCTAATTACTACAAATGATGGAAACCATGTAACCTATGTTTCCTTGGGTTTGGCTTAAGTCTTTCTATTTCCTTATGAATGGGACATTATTCTTACTGATGGAAGTGTAGAATTCTATTGTGTATATATACCACATTTTCTTGATTTATTCTTCCATTGAGGGGCATATAGGTTGATTCCATGTCTTGACTATGGCAAACAATACTGCAATGAACATGGTTGTGCTGGTAGTTTTAGTGTGGCCTTGTTTGTGGTCTATTGGATAAATGCCCTGGAGTAGAACTTCTGGATCTAGGGAAGCTCTTATGTTTAGTCTTTTGAGGAACCTTCAAACAAGGTTTGAACAAGCTTACATTCCCGACAGCAGTGTAGTAGCATTCCCTTTTAGCCACATCTCTGCCAGCATCTGCTCTTGTTAGTTTTCTTGATAATAGTCATTTGAACTGGGTTGAGATGGAATTCCAATGTTGTTTTGATTTGCATTTCTTTTACGGCCAGGAATGTTGAACATTTCTTCATGTGTCTTTTGGCCATTCTTATTTCTTCTTTGGAGAAGTCTCCCTTTAAATCTTTAGCCCATTTATTAATTGGGTTGTTGTTTTTTGACGTTTATTTTGGGGGTGCTTAATTTTTTGAGCTCTTAAATATATTTTAGATATGAATCCCTTGTCTAATGTATAGCTAGTAAAAATCTTTTCCCATTCTGTGAGCTTTCTATGTCCTTTGCCATGCAGAAACTTGTTAGTTAGATGCAATCCCATTTATCCAGTCTTTCTTTGATGTATTGTGATTCTGGATGCTTACTTAGAAAGTTTTAACATGTGCCAAGGAGCCCCAATGTTTCTCCTATGTTTTCCTGTAATATTTTCATGGTATTTAGCCTTAGATATTTGATCTTTTAGAATTAATTCTGGTGCAGGGGTGATATATAAGGATCTAGACTCAGTTTTTCTACATGTGTGTATCTATCACTTGAGTCACGGCTCCACTTCCAGCTTTTTGGTGGTTATTTGAAGATAAGAGTCTCATGAACTTACTTGCCCAAGATAGCTTGGAACTAAAAGTCTCAGATCTCAGCTTCCTGAGTAGCTAGGATTACAGGTGTAAGACATTGGAACCTGGTCTATGCTTCTGATTTTATCCTTGTAACCAACACTGTCTATCTACATAGTATCATCTCTAATAGTAAGAAATATTATCGACTCTTGTTTTTCAAAAATAGTTTTGCAGATAGTTATTCTCTTAAAAATGTTGCTATATACCTGACTTATGATACAGTAACCTCTCTGTACATAATCTTTATAAAAACAGTTAAAAAATAAAGAAAAAATTTTGTCACAAGCTCTACTGAGTCATAGATAAGTAAAGCTGTGGGAGTTTCTCCTTTCTCTTTACTTTGCCTAGTTTCTCTTAACATCTGAGTGCCAAATAGTGGCACCCATTGTAGCAACAACAACAAGAAAATGTTCAAGTTCAAAGGGGAAAATCATTATAACATTCAGATTACTATCAATTAGTTTTTAAAATTGATTAATATTAATATCTTCCATTTTATATTATTGACTTGAGCTAAAGAGGCCAGACATTTTCCAAACACATTTCTCTCTAGGCTATTCTTGTGTTGTGGGTCCTTCTACAACACAAGTGGCACTAGCTACCATCAGAACAGTCTCTCCCTGACACTTAAAAATACTCTTCCATCTTTTATTTTAACTGAGGAGAGTGTCTTCACCAAGTTAATCCCCAATATTAAGCCACATTCCAGTTCTTTGAGTCAGTGCAATGTTTTAACATGCACACCCACATCAAGGTTGCTGTGTTGCTTTGCCTGGGAGATGGGTTATTTTTATAAATTAGTGTAAAACATCTTAAAACCACATGGACCTGGGGCAATGAAAACTAATGATGATTGAGAGATTGTTTCTGGGCATTGAATAATTCCTACCCAAAAGAAGAGAGTCATTCATCATTTTTATGTTACAAGATGAAACTGACAAGTTGAAAAGAAGAAAGTCTTGACAGTAAACACTCATAGATGGAATATGCTAGAAGTGGTTCCAAACATTTGAGGGAAGAATCATCTTCTAGGAACATGTTAGAAATTAAACCAATTTGTGCCAGTCTAAGAGAATTTAGATAAAGTGAAGTTAAGTAGCTTCATGATCTTTCTCAGATATGCAACTCAAAATTATGACTTCAAGATGTGTCTTTAGTTCACCAAAATAAATCAGGGTAAAATGTTAATAGTAGTATAATCATCACTTTTGTGTGATACTCAAATGGCATGTCATTTTTAGTGGCATAAAAAATAAGTGGAAGTTTGGACTTTTATTTAAAAAAGTAAAACAATAAAGTGATCAAAATGCATCATATTTATAAACTGCATCATATTTAAAAATGGCACCTCCTTTGTACAACTACTTAAAGATAATAAAAATTAAAAAGTAAAGCCAACTGAGAAAAACTGATATAGATATAGATATTTATACTTATATATTATATTACATTATCACATCAGGTTTTTACTTGTGCATTTATTTATTTATTGGTGATTTAACAATTCTTTTTTATATATGTTTTTATTGTAAAAATGCTGTACAGAGGGGTTACAGTTAAATGAGTAAGGTAATGAGTACATTTCCTATTGAGCATTGTTATCTCCTCCTTTGTTTTTCCCCTACCATCCCTTCCCTCCTACCTCCTAGCTCCTCCCCGCCAAAAATTGTAAAATTTGTTTTCAACATAGTGTCGTGTACATCTCATTGTTACGATGGGTCAACCTGTATCTTTATTTCAGCATCTTGTTATTTCCCTTATCCTCCCCAAATTAGAAAAATGTATATACAAGATTCAGGGCACCAACATCAAATACAGTGAACACAGGCGTTATACCGTGGGGGAAGAACATACAAGAGAAACAAAAAATAATCACATAGTATAAATCGAAAATCACATTATATACATTGAAAATAGTAGTAAGAAAGAAAAAACAAGTTGTGTCCCTATCTGGGGGTTCATTTCACTTAACATCATCTTATACGTTGAATGTATAAAGCTTTTGGCCTTTTCTGCTTGTTCTAGACTTATATTACTTATTGCAAATAAGGGAAACCATGGGACCTATGTTTCTTTGGGCCAGGCTTATTTCACATAGTATAATTTTGCTAAGTCTTTCCATTTCCTAACAAATGGGGTGGTGTCATTTTTTCTGATGGAGGCATAGAATTCCATTGTGTATATATACCACATTTTCTTGATCCATTCATCTGCTGAGGGGCATCTGGGTTGGTTCCATACCTTAGCTATGGTAAATAATGCTGCAATAAACATGGTTGTGCTGGTAGCTTTAGCATAGCCTCCTTGTTAGTATCACATCAGTTTTATAATATATCTTGATGGAACCCTGTGTTTACTTTCACCAAATAGGTATTGAGTCTCTAATTCAGGACTCTGGCTAAGCATTGAATATACAATGCTGAATGAATCTAAAATAAAAATGTGGTTTCTGGATGATCTAGGGGAGAATCTACTTGCTTCTCTTTTCCAGCTTTAAGAAACTGCCTACATTCTTTGGTTTATGGCCTCCCTCCACCTTTAAAGCTACTTTTTTTTCAGATTATGTTACTCCAACAATGCCTCTGCCTTCCTTGTCTACACATAATAAGGACCTTGTGATGGTATTGAGTCCACCTGGGCAATCTCCTTATTTTCAAGTCCCGTTAACTAACACAATTCCATCTGCAATCTTAATTTCTTCTTACATGTATCTAATATAATCTCAGATTCTGAGGATTAGGACACTGTCATTTTTGGAGGGATCCATGATTATGCTTACAACTGAAGAGTGCCAAAAATATTGCTTATTATGATGGAACTGGACTTCTAAGCTTTGATCAAATGACTGCCTTGGGGTCAATTATATTTTGACAATCTCAGCATAAAATCAGTATGCATCTTGTAAATACTAAAATGCACTTGCTATCAAATGCTCTTTAAAATAATTAAGCAGATGTATCCGGAATATCACACAATCGTGATTTAATTTGTACAATATTTGGAGCTCAACCTTTCTTCAAGATAGGATCTGATTGCATTTGAAACATATTTCAGGATTGTGTCATCACCAAGGGTTAAAAAAATGGGAAAATTCCTACTGTAATCGATTTCCTATCAGGTAGTGAATTCCAAGGGTCAGTCTGCAATCTCTCACCGCTCTTTATTAGAAAGAGCATCCAGCTCTACAGGAGAGTTAAGTGCAGTTACATGTGCACATGTATTCCTCATGAAGAACCCTCCTCCGCCCATATAGAGAAAAACAGATTGGGAAAGAAAAAAGAAGAGACTCCAGCTAAAGTTATAATGAGAAAAGACACTGCAAAAATAACATTGTGGCTTCTGTGGGATCCCATATTTATCCTCTCAGATGCTTCCAGAGCAAACAGAGTCCATTTATAAATGAAAGGAGGACTTTGCTGTCAACCTAGAAACTCCACCTGAGATCCTGGGAGGAAAAGCCTCACCCTGACTCTTTTAGTCTCTTACCTCATTGCCTGAAGCAAACACCTCCACCCCTGAAATCAATCTTAGTGTCTGAAAAAGTAGCAGTAGACATCAGTAATCATCTTTGCAGCAGCAAAAGGAATGAGTGAGTACTTAATCTGCTCGAGAGATGGTTTCTTTGTTGTTTTTCTTCTAACCCCAATAATTATATCTGAAGTGAGATTCAGTTGCAATAAAAGATCTAGGTTTATGATGGAGTTTAGCGACTATAGTTATGCTATGCTGGAGTTACTTGGGTACAAGAGGAGAGGTAGAAAGAGAGGTAATTAGTTAGGAAGAACATGTTCCTCCCTGTCCCTAATCTACCTGCGGGCCCAATAATACAGTATGAAGAGAATTATTGTTATTAGGCAGAATTGGAATCCTAACTTTATCATAATTGAGTCAGGTTATGAAAAAAATTCGAAGAATTCTAAAGTTTGAGGGTTTTTTTTTACCTGTACAAAATTGCTATTTGCTAGATGCTATGGCTTCATTCTATAATCCTAGCTACACTGGAAAGATCAATGTTTGAGGCCAGTCTGGGCAAAAGTTGCAAGACCCTACCTCCATCAATTAAAAAAATGCTGGGTGTGGTGCTATACACTCATCATTTCTAGCTCTGCAGGAAGCTTAAATAGGAGAATCCATGTCCAGGCCAGCTCAGCATAAATACAAGATCCTGTCACAAAAATAACCAAAGCAAAAAGGTTGGGGGTATGACTCAAAGAGTTGAGTGCCTGCCCAGCAAATCCTGGTCCTGAGTTCAAACCCCAGTACCACAACTGGAAAAAAGAAGTTAATAATTATTCCTACCTTCAAAGACAGATAATTGAGAAAATCTTTGTGATAAAACCCAACATGGGATTTGGCTCATAGTCGATAGCTAAGAACATGTAAAGATATTTTGACAGTTCTGAAACTATGTGTCCACAGAGCTGTTCCACACTCTTATTCTACCCTTCTCTGTACTGCAGACAGTATGGCCTAGGGCATGCTGCCTCTCCATGCTCCTGTATCACTGGGCTATTCTAGTTAGAAGACAGAGATGTGAGGAGAATTCAAAGAATTTTCTCCCTCTCCTCACCTTGGCAGTAACTCTGGCAGCAGCTACATTTTCTTTATGACTTACCCTCTTAGCAGGTAGACACTTCATGAATCCAGCTTTGTTCAAGTGGTCTCAGCCTTTCATGCATGGCTGATAGCATTTGTAGAAGAGGATGCTAATGGCTAACTTTGCAGGGCGATTACTGACACTCGTGTGGCGTGGCTGTTTTGGGTTCCATCTCTCTACCAGTGTTTCATTAGTCCCTTGCTTAGCATTTCTGTTATAGATACTCAAGGTGGTTTTTATTTTTCTGGCTGGACCTTGACTAATGAAGTTTGTTTACTCTTCTCTGAACAGTACCTATAGAGGAATCTGAGAAAATGTACCAGCATACATTGCTGTAATTACCACATATTCTTTGGCTCCTGTAGCTTTCAAACCTAGTTTTGACATACCTATCATTTGCTCCTTCTAAGTGACAAATATTATGATCTGCATAGAAGGTAAACACCAATCATCACCTACCATTGTCTAAGTGAGTAGTTTTTAAAGGTTCTCATAGGCCTCTGGCTAGTCAGTTTAGCTGTTTGTTACTCTAGAGATCAGAGAGCAAGGCTTTTCAAAAGATAAAATACCTAGTAAAAATGGGCTAGAGATATGTTTCTTTTAGCAGTAGATCGATGGTTGGTTGTTTCCATTTGTTTGCTTTTATGAATGATACAGCTGTGAACATTTATGTAAAAAATTTTTGGGAAGTATGTATTTTCTTTTCTTCTCTTAGTTTTTGTAAAGTACATTGATAATACAATTACATAGATCACATTATAACACAATGCTTTGCTGTCTTCTTATGCTAGTTCGTAGTTTGTCTCTTTTTTTTATTTTTAAAAAGCAAAATCTTTATTCCCTTGGCTATAGAGGAGCTCCTAAACCACACAACATTCAGGGTTCCATCAAAGTAATATCGTAGCTTGTCTCTTTAATTGTTACTATTTTTTTTGCTTCCTGAATATTGTTTCTTGGACCCATGCCTTGTTTGTCTATTCACTGAATAGATAGCAAGCTTCTGACACAGTGTTTGAAACTAGCCACGAAGTCATGGGTATGTTTTAGCTTACTATTGATGTAACTGTTCTTAATTCTTAACTTAGGTCCTCTGCTCCTGATTTCCCCTTCTTATATGTGCCCATGCTTCATGTGCTCACATGCTGTAATAACAGAAAGAATGGGAAGACACAGGAAGAAAAACAAGAAATGCTGAAAATGAAGTCTTTTCTGCCTTACTATTTTGTTTTTGATTGGGGTACCTTGAGTTCTGATTAGTTTGCGCTGGTAACTTAATATGTAACCGTAAGAAAGTTGTTTAACCTTGTGGTCTATCTTGCCCCAGTGAAACTGGGGCATAAAGCAGAATGCCCAATGCTAATGCTGAACTGAACATTCCAAAAGGAGCCTCTAATCCTGGACTGAAAAATAATAAGTAAAATTAGCCTTGCTAATCCCTAGTTGCTGCCAGCTCTGGTGACATAGCCATGCTGTTGAAGCAATGACTCTGACTTTTGAAATTCCTTACTTCATAGTATTTTATGCTTGGGAACAACCTCAGTAGTATTTCTGATTTTATTGAGTTAACATATCATTTGATGGAATGGAAAAGATCCGGCTTAAGAACTAAGAAACCTGCGTTCGTTCTAGTTCCAACTCTGCTTACAGATTAGGAAGTAACTTTGGCCATTTCATCTGTGTAGGTTTTACTGTTCTCAATTCTAAATGGAAGTTTTGGGGAAGTTTTGCCAAACAAAATGACACTCAAGACAATGTCCTGAGCAGATGTGGTGACAGAAACCCTGGAATCTCAGTGCTAGTGTTTTCAATAATCTCTTTCAGCGGTCTAATTTCTGTGACTTCACCTGTAAAATCAAAAGTTCAGTTAAGATCATCTCCAGTCTTCTTTATTTTTCTGAGGCCTTCTAATTGCTTTTGGTGTGAATATTAAAAGTCTATTTGCCTGGTATGTACCCAGGACTAGTTTTCACTCCTTTGAAAATAGATAACTATAGAGTAGCATATGAGAGAGTTATAAATCCTTTTCAATTTGATAAGTGCTTTTCTCTCTTTTCTGTATGTTTTTTTAATTGTAAAAATGCTGTACAGAGGGGTTACAGTTACGTGAGCAAGGTAATGAGTACATTCCTATTGAGCATTGTTGATAAGTGTTTTTCTATCTAAGAAATTTCAGAAAGAAAAAAACCTAATATTTTATTGTTTGTAATTAGATAGATGGATCATTTATTAAAAAAAAGTAGACAGGGGTAGATAACATGAACATGTAGCTTAATGTAATTGGTAGGATGTAAGGAAGCCAGATTTCATGTCTGATAAGATGTGGTCTGAGGGATTCAATTCTTGCCTTTGTTTTATATTTTGTGTTTCTCAAATGAAACCTAATCCCTGGAACTTGGTTGATAGAGCCATCTCTACATCTGATTGAATAGCTATAAAAGGGAGGGAAAGCCACTGAAAAACAAAAAGCAATTCAGTATTATTTCTACAAGGAAATTTCTTTAAATTAACACTGAGAAGAGGGTGTTTCTTAACTTTATTGTAAAATTTTAATTAAAAATATAAACACTCATAAGCACTTTCAGTATATGATTCAAGTTTTTAACCATAGTCCCAAAGGGAAAAATGGTATTTCTATGTGGAGATGAGGAGTAAGTTAGGAGTAATGTTTCCTGTTTCTAAAGAGAAAGTATGTGATATCATTACATATATTAAAGAAAAGACCATCAGAATAATTATAGGACAGGTGTATGTAAAGGCACAGTGCCTGGAACATGCAGACATCTGACAGATTTAATTCTCCCTCTTTCCTTTCTCCCTTTTACAAACAGATTCTTAGACAACCCTGGAGATAATCCGGAATCCTCAGCCTCTCCTCTCCTCTCCACTCCATGTGATTGTTAATCTAATGTTAACTAACACTTTACAATAAAGCTAAGGAATGAGCTATTTTCAGTGTCAGTTAAGAAGGATATCTTCTGGGAAAAATACCAAGTTTAATTTTTTTAAAAAATCTTTTCTGGCTGGGTGCGGTGGCTCACTCCTATAATCCTAGCTACTCAGGAGGCTGAGATCTGAGGATCACAGTTCAAAGCCACCCCAGACAGGAAAGTCCATGAGACTCTTATCTCCAATAAACCACTAGAAAACTGGAAGTAGTGCTGTGGCTCAAGTGGTAGAGCATTAGCCTTGAGCTGAAGAGCTGAGGGACAGTGCCCAGGCCCAGAGTTCAAGCCCCATGACCAACAACAACAACAAAAAAGTTCTCTATTCCATAAGTCAATGTGCCTTTGCTTTTTACTCCATGCTCTTCACATCCTCTTGGGATATTCATCTTATTTCTGCTTTTCATTTTTATTTCATGCATAAAACATGCAAAGTCATGAAGATGAAAGTCTGGGTTAAGGACTGTGCCTTTCATGGGTCTGTTTTTAAATCTGGGGCTCTCAGAACACGTGGCACATGAAAATGAGTAATGCTTGTCTGGGTGCCTGGTTTGGGATCTTCCCATCTTCTTCTAGGACAGAAAAGTTTGAAAGCCACAGGTAGAGATCAACATTCTCTTCAGGGCACTTCATCTTGGAGGGAGTCAGTCCCTCAGGGATTTAGACACAAAAGGGAAACTTTAATAAGCTTCCATCTTAGATAATGACATATATCAGCCATTACTAAGGTTACTGAGCTCCATCCTCTTAGTCATTGAGATGCTTTACCAGTTCTTTTAAAGAGTAAACATGTCCAAAACTGTGCTTAATCCATTTATATTTATATTGATTTATAGTGATAATGTAGTCTATATTTAGCTTGTCTATTTATAAGCATTCTTTGATCACAAAGGATTGCAATAGCTTTTTTAAATCAAATATGAGATAAACTTAAAAGATGAAAAACTAGGGCCATGAAGTGCCTGCCACCAGAGACTATATGTCCTCTGTAGCTCCGCTTCTCAGTCAATCATGATGCCACTGGCAGCCAGGGTCATGGTCTTACTAGAAAGGAAGTATACCAGAATCGTTCTAAAAGTATCTCTGCAAAAGAGATAAAACTATTTTTAGCACTGAATTCTGAATAAAAGGAAATGTGATTTATGGGCAAAGTCATCTATATATGTACAGTGAGAAGTGGGTTTCAGATAACTGTGTCTGAAGACAGGACATAAGAGTTAACGAACCACTTTGAGTATGTGTGATACTATATATAGTGTTGAGACAACTTCAGAAACACAATTGTTCCAAAAGAGGCTTGTACGGTGCTTACAGAAGTGAACATACATGTATCTTAGATAATCTCCCCAGAATTCCACTCAAAAGACAACCTAAAGATCACACTTTCAGACTGAGACTTACCAAACTGGGCTTCTTTTACTCTTAGAATGAGCCCTAGTACTGTAAAGCCAAATGAACAAAAGCACCAGGGCCTTAAGGACTCTGCTTCTACTTTAGTTGAACTAAAGACCACTCACCTCTACACATAACTCAGTAAATATTTATCATATTTATACATCATGTTTGCATATCTTATTTATATATCATATATATTATTATATTTACCTTTCCATTAAGCTGACTTCATTTGATCAAACTAGAATATTCTGAGGTACAAGACTTTTCTTTATCAATCTGGGGTTCCCATACACCTTTCTATCCAGTAGAGGGCTTTCCTGACCCTCTGTACTGGTAAGCCTCACAGCACGTGTTTCCTGTGGCCTTTAACTGTCATTGTAGACAATATTTTTCCTTCTCTCCAGACAAGAGAAGAACAGGAAATGTATCTGTCTTTTAGATGATGATATCTTTTATATCTAAGCTAGCACCTGATTTAATATCCATCCTGAAGCTCACTTGATAAATACTGTTTTTTATGCTTCCTCATAACTATTTGGTGAATGGCCATTTGAGTAGTAAGCTCATGTAGTATGTATGTTGGATATACAATACAACAAGCAAGAATGGCATTGTTTAATCTTTAAAACCATGAGGAAAATGTGATTGTTATCTTTTTCCTGCTAAGAAAATCAATGTACCAAGTTCCTAGGGTCATGCTGTTGTTATCCGATGAACCCAGAATCCATCCTCAGGGAGCATGGTTCCAAGTCCACAGTCTTTACATCCAGATAACATGAGACCTACAATAAAATCATTGTAAGTAGACCTGATAATGTCATGCTCTCATAAAATACCAATCTTACTACCATCTTACTGACTTGACTGTTGGTAATTCATATTAACTTGTCTTTCCCAGACAAGAAACTGAGATTAAACTTTGCTTCATTGTTTATTAGTCTATATTTTTCAGGCAATAAGGATATGTATGTTCTTTTATTGCCTTTTAGTTTCTTCACATAGTTGTATAGGGGGGTTGATTTAATATATACATTTATATGTATAGTGCATTGTGATCAAAGTCACCCCTGCCAGTCTTCCTCCCCCACCTACCCCTCTTTTCTAGTCTACTAGTTCCATTTTCACACATATACATTGAGTTTTATGATTGTATTTTTCTCACCATTTCTCCTTCCATTTAGAATATTTATATTCAATGAGGAAGAGAGAAAAAGGTTCCAAGCAATAGACCAGTAGAAAGAATTCATTGTGGACCAACAAACCTAGCTAAGTCCTGTCCTTAGCTAAAGCATGGAGAAAGTACCAATATCAATTTTGTATTAGGCCATTCATGAATTCTCCAGCCAGAACTCTTCCAAGAGGAACGAAGGCGCAGTTATTTATTTCATCTTCTCAGCAGTCATAAACCCAGGCTGTTCAAGACAAAGTAGGTTATAGAGTCACTTTGTCTATTTTTTTTAAAACTCAGAACAGGCTACTTTTTGTTTCTGACCTGTTTTGAATACTACTGGTTAACCTAAGCAGTTTTATTCAGCATATTTTACATATTATATTCGTTTTTTTCCAACATTCCAGAAATTGCACAACTATTTGTACTGTCCCCTTCAATGCATCCTCTTGGGAGATGACACCTATTCCAATGATGTTGCAATTGTTCAACATATTTTTGTAACTATTTGGCATTGCCTTCAGAATTAGCTAATTGCCTCTTTAAAACATATCTTGTTAATCTTTTAATTCCATTTAATCAGCTTTTTGCATGTGCAGACGCTCAACAATATTTTTTAAAATCCTATGTAATAGAATTAAATTCTGAGCCTCTAAATTACCCCCAGAAAATGAAAATTCATCACCACTGAATCCAAGAGGGCAAAGCTTTGAAAAAATGTCTGGCCAATATATTCAGATACATATATATATATATATTTATACATGCATACACACATATATACACATACTTATATATAATATCTACAATATTTAACCAGATGTTTTAGGCATATAAATTGAGAAAACAATAAGAACATGGAAGGAAAACAAAGCTTTCAATATGAATATATATTAATTGTAAAGAAAATGATAATTTTTCCTTTTATTTTTACATACCATGGCCATACCTCACGTAATTCCAGAGAAGGCTTTCTTAAACATGTCACCTAACATTGCCATTTTGGGAATATGTGTACAACTTTCAGAAGCGATTACTTTGAAAGGGACAACAGATTTAGATGAGTACATTCTGTAATGTTTTGCTTACAAAAAAAATCCCCTACTTTATAATCATGCTTCTATTTTGGATATTTTTGTGAATAGAAGTCATGCCATGGATCCTATGAGGGACATGATTTTAAAAATAAGAGAAATAAACAGATGACACTCAGGGGCAGGGCATGTGGGCAGCGTCTTGGGGAAGCATCTGCAGAGCTGCGTCTTCCTCTAGCGCTGTGGGACTGAGCGGCAACAGTGGTTCATCCAGAAATTCTGCCTTGTGATACCAATGCAGACCTTTGCCCAGTCAGATGCTTAGGGACTGAGAACATGCATCTTCAGTCTAGCTTCATGGTGTGAAATCAAAGCCCATAGATTTCAACAACTTGCCTCCATTGGTAGCGGAATAAGAGACTGTTGAAGTTTCAGACCAGAGTGCTGAGCAGGCATACAGAGGACCTACATCAATACACATATATTTCTGTCAACTGCATTACCAACTAAAACAGCCACACCCTCAACACAAACTGCCCCTAAACCAAGAGCTAATTAAACACAAACAGAGTTGTTATCACTCACCACTGGATGGAGTGGTATATGGTAAGGGTGTTCTGAGCGAGAGTGTCCGTGTCAATAATGAGGCTTTCTATGAAGAGAACTTTCTAAAACATGTTGGTGTGAGAACTGGAGGGAGAAGGGAGAACACTGTGGCCAGTGGTGGAGAGCTCAAGGCCATCCCAAGGCAGCTGTGATTTATGTTGAAGGAAGCCATTCTACTAGCGCCTCCTGAGCCAGGCCACTGGAATGAGGCCATGTTCAGAACAGATGTTCCTGCGTGACAGTTGCTTTTTCTGTAGGGGACCCAGCCTGAAAAGGAGCTGGGGACAGTGGGAAGCCAGAGCTGCTTCCCTCTCCCAGTGGAAAGGAGAGAAGCGTGCTGCCTGTCGTAAAAAGAAAACATTGTAAAGTGCCTGTTTATGTGCTGAAGTAATTTCTAATTACTGGAGGCAGGGAACGTGGTCTGGTGTGGTTAAAGGAGGGCTGGCTGCCCCAGGACAGTGGCTATTCTGTTCTTTCTGCCTTTCGCCTCCTCCTGTGACTCGTTTGCCTCCTCCCTCTGAGAAAGCCAGGCTATATCATCTGGTAAGAATTCCCCTTCATTCAGCACTCAGTATCTGGCATTCACAGGCACATTAAAAATTGAGGCTAATTAATAACATCCCTTTGAGGCTGGAAATTATGACGACGATGACGAAGATGATGATGATGATGATGATGATGCTTTTAGCTGCTGCTGATGGGAGGCACACAGTTTAAGTGATCTTTCTCCAGGGGCTAAAAGCTAATCTTGGGCTATCACCATTCAACCCTCTCTCCCCACCTACTAGCCTAGACCACACCATGGAACTAACAGGGTTCTCTGAGGATAAATAAGTGTTTATTCAACCTTCAGGACAACTCAGATTAGGTGTTATAGAAACACAAAGCATTTCTAAGATACACACGGGGCCTGTGTTCCTCAAAGCCACACTATGTATTACTGAACTCTTGCCTTGGCTCACTGAGCAGAGCTGCTTCCCTGGACCGCTTCT
Organism: Dipodomys ordii; assembly: GCF_000151885.1. NCBI lineage: Eukaryota > Metazoa > Chordata > Mammalia > Rodentia > Heteromyidae > Dipodomys > Dipodomys ordii. The sequence goes on along the minus strand of NW_012267257.1, from coordinate 13,897,867 downwards.
TAAGTAGAGGCTCTTGGAACATTTATTTGGTAAGTATTTTTCCCTCCAGAAAAAAAAGTTGTAGAGCATTCTGCATGAACAATAAATTTTAAGTAATCAAAAGTTACAGAATGAAAAGTTGGCAGGGTGGAAAGAGAACCATTCTTCCTGAGTATTTATTCTCTATCCGTCCCAGCTCACCCCAACTATGTTCACCAGTGCCAAATACTATCCAGTTCTTTCTTTGTCCTTCCAAGTAATCGCAAAAATAATGATTAATATTTTGGAAGCCAGAAAGGATAGTCTAACTCCTTAACTCTGTCTTTCCTAGCTATATAACTTGATCATGCTCCTTGTCTTTCTTTTCTAGTTTTTCTTCCTCCTTTCTTTCCTTCTTTCTTCCTTTCTTCTTTCTTCCTTTCCTTTCCTTTTCCTTTTCCCTTCCTTTTTTTCCTTTCCTTTCTTTACCTCCTTCCCTCCTTCCTTCCTTCCTTCCTTCTTTCCTTCCTTTCTTCCTTCCTTCTTTTCCTTCCTTCCTTCCTTCCTACCTTCCTTTCTTTATTCTTCCCTCCTTTCCTCCCTTTTTTCTTTCTTTTTTCTCCTTTTTCCATTTTTTGTTTCTTAATGTTTCTTTGAAACTTCTTTATATTAATCATACAGAATAATCATACTTTGATCATATTTTCCCCATTACCCTCATCTCCCTTCCCTGAGACCCTTCCGTTTCCCTGAAAGTTCCCCTCTACTTTTGTGTCTTTACTTCCTATATTCCACATAGGATAGAAAACATGGGGTCTTGTTTTTCTAAGTCTGTTGCCATGTTTTTAACCTTTCTAAGCTTAAGTTTTCTCATTAATAAAATGGAAACATTTACAATGCCTACTTCACAGGGATACTTGAAGATTGAATAAGATACTCACTTTATAAAGGTAAATAAAGGTTAGTGGTTGTTTTTATGAGTACAAATACTCCTTTTATTACAACCTATCATTTAAAGCATGAATTTTGCCAACTGCCTGCCTTGATCCAACTTTCTGCAATGACCAAAAGAATTTATCTCAGTAAAGCTAAGGTGATATACAGTATATTAACAATCTCACCCTGTTTCTGAGCAGTTGGAAGGAATGTGCTAACAATAAGTAAGAAGAGATACCAGGCAAACCTAACAGCAGGGTACCAGCTAAATATCAGCCAAGTTTAGAGAGCAAATGTTTCTGCTTCCATTTTAACCATCCTTTTAGTTTTGAAAAATGTTTCTTTATTTAATTATACTAGATCAAAGCCCAGCAAAATCAACATCAGGAAATGGGTGCATCCAAGAAAGGGGGTGAGGTTAAGGGGAGACAGGAAGATGAATGAAGGGGAGAAAGGGGGTGAAGGCAGTCAAGAATTAATTGTATTTAACACAAAATTAAGTAACGTAAGGGAAGTAAAGTAGAAGGAGGGAGGATGAGAATGTTGAAGGGGTGATTCTGATCATGTCGCATTGTATTCAGAAACTACTTATTATATGGCACCTCTTTTGTACAACTCCTTAAAATAACTAAAATACTTGTTTTAAAGTTTAAAAAATGATTAGACAATTCTGTCACTCATTTCTTGCTTAACTGTTCTTGTGGGTTTTTTTCTTTTTTCTTTTTGGTCAGTCATGGGGCTTGAACTCTAGGCCTGGGCACCGTCCCTCAGCTCTTCAGCTCAAGGCGAGTATTCTACTACTTGAACCATAGCACCACTTCTGGTTTTCTAGTGGTTAGTTGGAGATACGAGTCTCACAGATGTTCCTGCCTGGCTGGCTTTGAACTGTGATCCTCAGATCTCAGCCTCCTGAGTAGCTAGGATTACAGGCATAAGCCACCAGAGCCCAGCTTGCTTAACTGCTTTTTGTCAAGTGATATGTTCTATTTAACTTCTATCCTTTGGAACTGGTTAAGAATTACATAAGCACAGAAATGGACTGGTCTTTTGAAAAAAGTTTTATGTATTCATTGGAAAGATTTATGTTCTGAAGCTTCCGGATAGATGTTCTTAAATGTCATAGAATTGGGTTTTCAGAACTGTGTTCAAATAGCTAAGGTTCAACTAGGTTTTGTTGCTTTTTAAAAATCTAGTGTGGAGAGAAGTTTATTGGAAATTTCCCACTTTGTTGATTTTTCCCCCTTGCTTGTTTTGTCCATTTGGACAGAGGGTAGTATAAGTGATTTCCGGTTTTCCTACAGGTCTCATCCAGCCAACGTCCACAAAGACCTCTTACCCACTCAGTGGCTCAGCTCTATCTACTTTGTGATAGAAAACATCATGACAGGGCTGGGAAGGTGGCTCAGTGGTAGAGTGCTTGCCTTGCATGCATGAGATCCTGGGTTCGATTCCTCAGCATCACGTAAGCAGAAAAAGCCAGAAGTGGTGCTGCGGCTCAAGTGGTAGAGTGTTAGTCTTGAGCTGAAGAGCTCAGGGACAGTGCCCAGGCCAAGTTCAAGCCTCATGACTGACAAAAAAAAACAAAAACAAAAACAAAAAATGAAAACATTATGACAGCACCAATTTTTGTCTTTTTTTGTTTTTGATGCCACATGTTGGAATTGTTTTAAACTGATAAATGATTCATGTATGAAATTTAATGTGTGTTTAAATTGTTTTGAAAAGTTAAGAGGTCATGGATTTATTGCTTAAAGTAAAATTAAAGTTAGCCACCTAAGTTCTTAAATATGGATCAACTTTTTTAACAAGCATGTAAGAGTAAGGTTATTCTTAAAACAGATCAGTTTAAAAATATTTTGTGAATAAGATTATAAATTACACTAGAATATGGGGAAAAACCAAAGGTATCTAACCAAAGGAGTTTAAAGCACCTTAAAATTGGCCAAAAAATAAACTATCACACAACAAGAAGTATGTCTTTAAATTTCTGGACACCAAAAGTAAACATAACAGACTTGCTTCTTATGCTATAGTAGGGTTAGGACTAATGCCAACATTCTATGGTTTGAAAGATACCGAGTTATTAATAGCCAACATTTTTATTTCAGAAACTGTGTTAAGTATTATCTTAGTGTATTTAATTATCATCTTTATATATTTGCATGGTTTAAAAAAGACTTTATGTGTTTCATTTATTGTTTCTCTGCAACTATCAAGTTCATTTCAACCTGTGCCCTTTACTTCTTATTTTGGTATGTGAACTTGTTTACCAGCTCTAGGTAAATAAATAAAGTAGAGGGTTAGCTGAATTTTTTGTTGGGGATCATTTGTGAATGATAATTTACCTTTCTTCAACTATGAGAGATTCTCTATTAGAGAGTTTAACTAGCTCATTAATCGAGAATCTGTCATAGTTGGAAATTCTAATTTAAAAAGGGTTTTGCTGCAATTCTGCAGTAGGAACACAAGCTGGGTCTGTAAAGTGCAAAGGCACCTTAATCTCTGTGCTGCCTTGTGCAGGTTACATATATAGCATTGTTGTACAATGTTTAAGCATGCCCTGGGAAATGATATCATGCCATTTGTGAAGCTAAGGAGTTGTGTTTTAGGACACTTGAAAGCAGATGGAGCCTTTGGGAGAAAGTACATTTTCTTTTTAGGAAAGGTCTCCTTTTGTTCTGAATGAAATCACTGCCAACCGGATGTAAGACGGTAAGTTATAAACAGTTCTTTGGAAATCCTGTTAGGTTGAAATATGTAGGAATTTGGTTTCATAAAGAAAAGTGGGTCTCTTAGCAAAATTATGACTTCTGAAGATAAAGGCATTTATTTTTATATTTATTTACTTACCTATTTTAAAACAGGATATCTCTTTATAATCCAAGCTAGTCTGGAACTTACAATGTAGCTGGCTTCAAAGTCAGAATCTTCTAGCCTCTGCCTCCTGAGTGCTAGAGTTATAGGAGTGGGCCACTGTACCCAGATAACATTTTTTATTGTTTTAAGTTTGTTCAGGTTGAAAAGGCTGCTGTTTTTTCTTAAGACAGTATTATATCCTTGCCTAAAAATACATCATCGGAAAGGGATGAATTATTGACAGTCAAGAACAAAGTTGACCTTCTATTTCATACCACCCTAAGTAGATTATGAAATTCACTAGGCCTAAGTGTGGAATGTATGGATTAAATGGATGATTTCTCAAACATAATTCTAATAAGGGCTTTATAACCCAGCCATCAGGCTTCGGTAAATATATTATGAACAATTGTGATTACCATGTGCCTACCATATGGACCAGGCTGCATCTTGGAGATAAGGATTGGCATGTTCTAAAGAAAATGAGTCTTCTTACCATTCTTCATCCTAGTAAAGAAAATTAAACTTGTATTGAGAATTCATGAGCATACCCATTGGTAGGAGCTGAGCTGGCTCTACATTGTGTAGAAGCTTGGCAGGAGCAATAAAAGTCATTACAGTTTGGAGACCTAAACCATGAAGCTAAGAAAGTTTAGTCTCCAGGGCTCTTCACATGAGAAAGCCCCTTCAAGGTGTAGAGAGATTTAGCAATGTGAATATACAGTCATACATTTTTAGCAATTGTAAAAGATATATTTGTATTTGTTTTCTTACAGAAGATCCCCAAATCATATGAACTTTATTTTCTACAGAACCTAGATTCTCTTTGGTTTGAGGAAAAATCCATGCTGTGCTTTTGTTACTTCCAAACCTTCAATATAGTTCTGCTAAATTGTGCAGTTTTGTCTTGTCTTTGTCAGGGGATTATTAGAGATAGAATCCATATTTGGCATGACAAATGTGCAAGATCTTGACAATGTCTTAGAGAAGCTGGTTGAACTGGTAAATGGTTGGCCAGTGGAACAAAGGTCGGAGATAATGGTTAGTAGTCAAATGACCATAGAATTGAAAGGTGGAAGACAAGAAGACAGGAGGAAGATGAGACCAAATATACTCACTACCACTTCTACATAAATGCACATGAACCTTGAAAGAAGATCCTTAATAGCACTACTTATATGTGAAAGGGCTATTGAGCTTGTATTTGTTTTAAGATCAGAACTAAAGGGACGGAAGCTGGAACAAATAACCTGAGCAAGACTGTGAAATTAATTTCCCTTGAAATAAAACTTTAGTCTCTCTAACCTTGCAGCCATTTTCCCATCATCCTAAAAGTGGCATTTTAAGCATCAGAAGTTCTTTTCTAGATACACCAAGAAAAAGAGAGGAATGGGAAGGAACTCTGAAGTCCATTTCTGTTGCTAATGTAGTGAAATATTTATGTAAGTATTTAATAGCATCTCAACACTCTTGTCTGAGACACAGATTTCATACACAGATTTTTAGTTAAAATTCAGTTGTTCTGTACCAGTCATAAGAAATGCAAGACAGGGCAAAAACAATCTAGTGACGGAATCCAGAAAGTGACTGAAGAGGTAGGGGTAGGAGAGTTGACAGAAAAGGAGTCACACATTTGTACCTCATATCTTAATAAAAATATAAAACACATGTGACTGGTCAAAACACTCATAAAAATAAAAGTTAAGTGAAATATAAACCTTCTTACTTTGGAGAGGCAAGAGTAAAGACTCTCAGTCGTTGTGATTCCCACATTACGACTTAGATTTATCATATAACTGTTCCCTTTTTATCTCTCACTATCACCAGGGAACGATGCCATTGGCAGACACAGGATGACTATCAGGCAAACAATAATATTATTACCAGAGAAACTGGCACTATTGTTAGTAAAAATCCTTTCCCAATCACAGGGTTGCACTGAATTTCCCTCTATCCCTTGACACTCCAGTCTCCATGCTGAAGTTGTTTTTTATTTTTTTAAAATAAACTCTCGGGTGACCTTACAATGTACTGTGTGTTCCTGTCCTTTAGTACTCTAGTTCAACATGCCTAAATATAGACTTAGTTTTTTCTATCTAGTCTTAAAAGTTTTACACTCCCTTAATGTCATTCTGTAAGTGTATACTATTGATGATAAAGGAAATAAACCCTTAGTGTAAATGAATATTGTTCCAGAGATATCCACTAGTCACAGTTAAATATACTTTTGTTATTTCTACAGTTGAAATGGTACTGCAGCAGACTGAAGTTTTCTTCATCTTTTATCATGTAATGTTATAGCATAACATATATCCTATATCCTTAGAACCACTTCATAGGATTAGCCTGCTATTGCTTGACCAGCTATTATATTTTAATATATTTTTGAGCACCTGATTAATAAATGTCTTATTGGGGTGCTATGATTTGGATATTGAGCATCTTCTGAAAGTTCATATATTGAAGGATTGGAAGTGTTACTATCAGGAAGGGGTGGGAGACTTTAATAGATGGAGCTTGGTGGAAAGTAGTTAGGTCACTAGGATTGTGCTCTCCAAACAGATTGTGGAACCTTGATCACTCTTTCTCTGCATCCAGTTCTGTGAGATCATTGCTCCTATATACATTCCTACCATGATAGGCCACCATCTTCCACTCTTACCAGAGTCCAAACCAGGGGGTCCATCTAATCTTGGACTCTGAACCTCCAAATCCTATATCAAATCTTATGTCTCTTTGTTCCATAAGTAGTTATATATTATAGTGATAGGTGGCTGACCAGGATACAAGATCAATGCCAGGTATGGTGGTACATACCAGGAATATCATCACTCAGAAAGTGGAAGCAAGAAGAACATGAGTTCAAGGCTAGCCTCAATTATATAGCAAGATTTCCTCTCAAAATAAAGAATCCCAGAAAACTTGGTTGAAAAGTACACCAAATATTTTCTTTTATAATACTTCATTGTTTGGATACAGTGCAATAAATATTAATTTTATGAACTCATTTTATCTTTGAGTAATATTTGAGTTGTTTCTAAAAAGGCTCTATTAATAATTGATTCTTTTCATTCATCCTGGTATATATTCATACCCTCTTGTGTTTCAGTATATTCCTAGGACTTGAGTTGCTTGATAATATATATGCATCTTCACCTCTCATTGATAAAGCTAAGAATTTCCTAAAGTGGTTTTACAAATTTACATCTCCACTCTCCCTTTGTTTATGAGGCTGTTGATTTACATTCTTACTAAAATGTGGTGGTGTTAAGTTTTGGCATTTTTTCCAGTCTTAGTGTGTATTTTCCTTTCTAGTTTTTATTTGTATCTAGCTAGGTTGAACAACTTTTCTTATGTTGATTAAATCTTTGTCTATTCTGGTGTAATGAAAATATTCTCTAGCATTAATTTCTAAAGTCATAATCATTTTGGCTAACAGAGCTACAGTTCACCTTTGTATATAATAGAATATATGACTACCTCCCCCCACCCCCGCATATAAATGCTCATCTGCCTTCATTTCTTTATTGAAATGACTGTTATCCTCAATTATCTTATGGCATCATCTTTTTCACAGATCCAGCCTGTTGGTATGGATCTCTTTTGCAGTTCTCTTTTCTATTCAAATGATCTGTTCATCTCTACCGATAATACCCTGAGCACATATCTAAACATTATAATACATTTTAATGTAGAGTATACCAGAATAAGCATTTCCTTTTTCTTCTCCAAAAATTCCTTGGCTTTCTTGCCATGACGGCTATGACAGCACAGCACAGACTAGATTTGTTTTCTATCAGATAAAGCAACAAGGAAACAAAACAGAATAATACTATTAATTACCCTAAAAGAAGATTCAAAAACCGAAACATTCAAAACATCAGACAATACAACAAGAAACATAGAACAAACATCGTCTATGAAAACTCTATAATTAATGTTAAACATAAGGGTAAAAACTGAACACTTTCTTTCTCATATCGAAAGTCAGAAAGTCCTTCCCTATTCTCTTAAGCATCATACTGGAGAATCTAGTCAGTGCAATAAGGAAAGAAAAAGAAACAAAAGATCCATTTTGGAGAAAAAAAGAGGAAATATCTGTAGTTATATGATCTTGGGTAGAAAATCTCATGGAAGTCTCAGGATGCTGCTCAGTGGTAGAGCACTTGCCTAGCTTAAGGCTTTGGATTTTGTGCCCATTAGTGCCCATTAGTGCAAGAAAAAGAAAGAAAGAAAGAAAGGAAGAAAGAAAGAAAGAAAAGAAAGAAAGAAAGAAAGAAAGAAGGAAGGAAGGAAGGAAGGAAGGAAGGAAAGAAAGAAAGAAAGAAAGAAAGAAAGAAAGGAAGGAAGGGCAACAGCATTGCACAGTAGTGAGAGAGAGAGAGAAAAAGAGGGAGGAAAGGAAAGAAGAAAGAAGAGAGGGAATGAAGGAAAAGGACAAGGAAAGGGAGAAAGAAAGGAAGAAAGAAAATGAAGTAACCTGTAAAAATATTAAAAAGTACTCGATGCATGGGCTGGGAAGGTGGCTCAGTGGTAGAGTGCTTGCCTCACATGCATGGGGCCCTGAGTTCGATTCCTCAGCACCACATAAACAGAAAAAGCTGGAAGTGGCGCTGTGGCTTAAGTGGTAGAGCTCTAGCCTTGAGCAGAAGAGCTGAGAGACAGCGCCCAGGCCCCGATTTCAGGCCCCACGACCGACAAAAAAAAAAAAAAA
>NW_012267257.1:13778227-13887409 GCF_000151885.1 Dipodomys ordii | reverse complement strand
AGGCTGCAATGCTTGGTAAGAAATGTACGCATTATCCTGCCCATGCAATTGTAACCCCTCTGTACAGTATGTTCACAAATAAAATAAAAAAAAAGTACTTGATGCACTAAGTCATAACAAAGTTGCTGAAATGTAGCCCTCCCAAAAGTATGCTTCATTTGTATTTTTTACAAATATAACCACTACAAATGTCTTTGGCAGAAAGTAGAGGTAAATGATGAGATATATTGTCTTTGTAGATAGGAAGAATCAATCTGGTTAAAATGTCAATTCCCCATAATATGAATGTATATCTTAACATCAATAAAACTCCAGCAATCTCCTCATTAGAAATTAACACACTGATTCTGAAATTCATATTAAAAATAAAGAAGAGCCTACACCATTTTGAAAAAGAAAACATAACTGCCATGTTTAAGGACTTATTAGAAAGGTACAATAATTAAGATAATACAGTACTGACATAAAGATAGAAAAAGTAGGTCAATGACACCAAGGGAGGAACTCTACATATTTGTTCCATTAATTTGTTTTAAGACTCAAAGGCAATTCAAGGATAAAGTGATCAAAAGATACAGTTTAAACAAGTAGATACGTCATGGAAGAAATAAAGCAGAACTTTGGTCCATTCCTTTCTGCTGCTTTAAAAATAAAACTCAAAATGAAGCACAAATATAATTAAAACTTCTAGAAGAAAATACAAGAAAAACTACTTGTCCAGGAAGAGAGTTCTTCAATTATTTAAGCATGGTTTTAGCATCCAACACAAAGCATGGATAAGTAAATGTATATATAAACTGTATAATATGTGAATTGCAAAAATTATCAGTAACCTCATTAAAACTTTTTATCATTGTAATGACTAAGAAAACTAACAGGCAATCCACAAACTGAATAGAAATAGAGGGATATTGAATCAACATAAAAATATTTACAGCTCATTTATTCAATGTTGATATCCTAAGGTTTGAAATGTATTAAAGAGCGAACTGAATTTTAGATCTACTATTACTCCTCCAGAAAACAAAAGGCAACTAAGACCTTTCTAAATATGTCAGCTTAACCTAAGCTGGAATTTAAAAAAGGAAAATGTAAGCAAAAACAAAGGAACCAGTTTAGCCATACGGGACTACTGGAGTTTGAACTCAGGGCCTACCACTGGAGCAGCAGCATGAGCTTTCCCCCTTGAGCTATGTCTCCAGCCCAGGCAGGAGAAAGTTGATGGCAACCAAGAAGAATAGTTTTTGACTCTACCCATTTCTTATTCTGAAGAACGTTTGTAATCAGTGACCTAGGTCCCTGATTAAATGGTCAATAGAATCATATGACGTTGAAGAGAAGCTTGTATCATGGAACACTATGTAGTTCACATGTTACCAGCCCAATGAGGATTCTGCTCCAGAATGTCTTTCTTTTCTCATAGAGGAAAGAAATGACCAACTATCCCCTTGAATTCAAGGTAAAAGACAAATTTCACAAGAAGCTTTTGCTATGTCTTCAAGGGAACATACAGACCTGCATCTGGGCCTAAAGCTCACTGCAGGAATTCTCTGAAGAGTGATCTAACTCTGGTCTTGCTTGTCTGGGCTTAGGGTAGGTTCTTATCTACTCTCAGGATAAACATGGGAGTCACATATGAAACACTAACACCTAGCTGCTGGAAACGGGAAAAGAGGTGAAGGAAAATAGAAAACCGAGGAAAATTTTGACTAGAAAATGAAGAAAGAAGGACAAAGACACACAGGATAACTTGTTCGCTCTTGAACGTGTATTGACTTCTCTGGTGTGCTGCCTCATTCTTCCTGCATCCAGGTGGTGGCACTGGTGCTCTTTCGGCCTTACCTCTGGGCAGTGTTCTGTTTGCCTTCCCTAAAACACGAAGGGAGATTCTAGGAGATAAAGGAAGAGATGAGGAATACCGTTTATCCCAAATTGAACCCACTGAAACAAGGCCTCCTGAAGGGTCATTCCTTTACCACACATTACTAAAGCAACAAGCAGGATAGCCACGGAAGCAAATAGAAAAGGATCCGGGTCAATAATGGAATGGGTCTCTGGCTAAAACACTGAGGAACTGGTCATGAGCTTCCAAGTCTTGTAAGAAAGTCTTAAGAGATGGTTGGATTGAACAATTTATAGCCTCAGTTATGCAGAATATAGCCACAAACACCAAATTCTATCATTCTCAAAAGCTTGAAAAATCCCCAAAGTCTTTATAGACATCCCCATTTCCTTACTCTGCCTGCTGCCCCATTTCATAGATGGAAAGAAAAGCATAGGCGATCCGCTGATTTAGGTTAAGATCATCTAGCAAATTGGTGATAAAGTTTCCTGGAATAGTTTTCTGGGTGAGCAAAGATACAAAATGCTAAGGACATAGAAGCATGACTCTACTAGATGCTCATAGTTTTTTTTTAAAAATTAAACTAAGGAATTATCTAGCTATCTTAGAGATATTTTGGAGACCAAGATTTGCATATCAGCATTATTAAATGAGCTTCTAAAACCCAATATTCAAACATAAGAAATGGATCTAAGTTGCAAAGAGACCACCTTTAGGTTCCAAGAGGTGCTGGAATAATGCTCACTAGTCTAGTTCATCAAGAAAGTGTGTCTGCATCACATTCTCACATGCTTCTGTGAGAAAATGCCCAGCGGTGTCTTCCATCTTTGACTTTCTAGTGGCTTTTTATATAGTATGTCAAGGCCATCATAACATATTCCTTCTGTATAAAGACCTACAATTCTGGCAAAGCAATGTCTATAAAGGTCTGGGCTATATAATTGTATATCTTACTTAATGACACCTATTTACATGATTTCCTAAACCTCTACAATCAACTCATGACTTTTGCAGACAAGAGAAAACAAGGCCTAAAAATGACTGTCCATTCCAAGAATAATGAGCTTCTGGCATCCAACTAAGGTAGCTATTATGACAGGTACTTAGAAACTGCTTCTTCTGGAAAACACTGACTCATCACTTAGTCCCACAAATATCCAAGAGGTAACTAAAAGCTTGAGATCCCTGCTTCCATTTCTGTCTTTCTTTTTCACTCTGTGTCTGTCTCCTCCGCGATCATCTTGGAATCCAAGATGGATTAAACACCCCAAGGCAGAAGATGAATCAATCACCTCCAGATAGTATCGGTATTGGAACAAGGCCCAGCCTGACGGAGCCTAAGATTATAGGTGATCAGCCCCTCCCCTAACCACCACCACAATGTTATCTGTAACCACAGCATTGAATAATTGTGAGTACTTTTAGCTTCCTATCCCCAATTCTTCCTATATTTAAAACTAAATTTCATGACTGTACGTGGGAAGATGGAGTGGAGTGTTTTGTCCTTTCCCACTGCATGTCTCTGCAATATTAATACATCTCCTTTCTCTGTTCCTCTACCATTACTTGTCTCTGCTGTTTTGGGACAAGTGGTCAGAGCTGACATTTGGAGCCCTAGCATTGGACCTGTGACCTAGAACTCTGGTTATAGTATGCCCATAACTCATGGAGAACGTGAAGGTGCACATGTAGTTGGTAGCAAAGGGAACTTACGTTTTGGCAGAGTATTTACTTGGTCTTGAGTAATACAAGGTAATATAAGTTGTCCTGAATAGTTGTGGCTTCTTTATGGAAGAGAAGGTTTGTGTGTGCAAGGGATTTTGGGCTAAACACTGAACAGATTGCACTGTGATGAAGGGAACGTGTTTCCATCCAAGTTCGAAGAGCAGTTCTGTTCTGGAAAACTGCATACCATCTTGTTCATATTGACACATAGATGTCTCTGCTGCCACATGGCTCTGTGCTCTTGGAAATCATGAGGTCACTCATTAGTGTTGGTTAATGTTTATCCTGCTTGTTTCTCCCAATTTAATGAGAAATTGGGCAGTCAAAAGATCTCATTCTGTTCTGACTTCTCTAAGTCCTTGTTAGCCAAAAGATCTGATTCAAGTAGGAGTGGCTATCTGCAATAAGACCAATCACATGTATATACATGTATATAACTATGTCTTAATCAGTCACTCCTCTGTTATTCTCCCTCCTCATTCCCCCTCTCCCTTACCTGTCTTATAAAATTTCTTTGCTCTATTTTCACACATGGATGTAGAATATTTTCAATCCCTTCACCCTCTTTTCTTCCTCTGTTCATTTGCCTCTTCCCACTGGCATCAACATTGCTGTCAAGACACGTGAAATGATTATTTTAAATGATTCATTTAAAATGCATGATAAAGGAAGGCTGAAAAAAGTATATAAGCTGTTATTACTTGATTATGAGTTCCTTCCAGTTTTCTTGGAATGCATACACTTACAACACATCTCCTCTCCACTTCCCTTTTGGCCTTTTTTTCTATTTTGTAAACTAAACCACTTTAAGATAAAAAGTTTTACGAGGAAGAAGCTTAAGAGCTTCTGATTATTTTCATTCTGTGCAGTCTTCCTATAAGGTACAGGCTATAACTGAAAGGCAAGTAAACTATTGTAAGCTCACAGGAGCTCTTTAAGCACTTGTATTTCAGCATTAGAATGCTGTTCTCTCTTATGACACCTAATTTTCTTTAAAATTCTTTCTATTTAATTATCTGAGAGAAAGAAGAAAGCTGTTCTGACTCCCAAGCTGAATGTTTCTCAAATGCTTAAAAGCAGTCCCTCCTGTTGATCACCAATAAACTTCTGTGGGCATCTAATATGGAAAGCAGATGCTGCTGCTGCTGAAATTCCTATAGGGCGTCTGGTCTATCTATGATCTATCCTTTCTATTTCTCACCATAACCCCACAACTGCCCACAGCAGGGCCTTTAGAACCCCTAGGCAAGCACAATCTCAATTTGAAAAACATTATGCTCTTCAAAATGCAGACAAGAATCCAATGTATATCCTATAAAATTAAGAAGAGAGAGGGAGGGATGGGGAGGGTGAGAATGTTGAAAGAGATAATTGATTAAGATATATTCATCAACTGCCTTGTTAAATGGCAACTCCTTAGCACAACTACTTAAAGATAATTAATTTAGCCCAGCATTGGTGATTCACACCTGTAATCCTAGTTACCCAGAAGACTGGGATCAGAGGGTCAGGGTTCAAAGCCAGCCTGAGCAGAAAATCCATGAGACTCTTCAATAAACCATTCAGAAAACCAGAAGTGGTGCTGTGGTTCAAGTGGTAGAGCTGGTTGAGCTGAAGAACTGAGGGACAGTGCCCAGACCCAGAGTTCAAGACCCACGACTGAAAAAAAAAAAGGAAAAAAAAAAGAATTTCCCTCTTTTCTCTGGACTCCTATCTCCTTCTTTCTCCTGGACGCTTCAATTTTTTAAAATTTATTTACTTGTTCAATACTTTTGTTTTATTTTGTTTTTAATTGTCTTTAAGCAGTTGTACAAAGGAATTGCCATTTAACAAAGCAGTTTGTGTTATTGACTATCAACCATGAGTACCTGGCACTTAGTTATTATTGCCTGCTCATAATACCTATTTAATTATGCTAAAATTCTCATTGTAAATATCCACCTTCTGATTGTTTGTGGTTTATTTTTTGGGGTCTCCTGATCCTACACAGAACTTAGGAGGTAATATGTGTCTAATTTTCTCACATATCTATTCGTCTCTGCTCTAAAGCCACCTTATTAGGCCCTCATAGACCATTCTACCTCAAATCATACCTGCTTAGGGCTGTTAAGAAATGTGAAATCTCTTTCAAGAAACTAAAATAAAATAGGATTACTATAGTACCCTACTATACCATTCTTATGAATATTTCTAAAGGAATGTAAATCAGCATAAAAGCAATGGCAAATCTCAGGCACAACTTCAGACTACCAATTACAAACTTCATTTTGCAAGACCCTGGGGGAATTGTATGTGCATTTAACTTGGAGGGCCCTCATATTTATTATGATCCAAGCTTATTTTTGATGTTTCTGCACCACCTCATGTCAACATTTATCTTTATAGCATTCAGAAAATCTACAAGATCTGGGCTTAAGGATGACACCTTGCACTTGGGAGGCTGAAGTGCGAGGATATTGGAGGCTGAAGTGTGAGGATATTGGAGGCTGAAATGCAAAGATATCAAATCCAAGGCCTTTCTGGGATGCATAGACAGATCCTGCCTCAAAATACCAAAGAAGGAGAAGAGAAAGAGGAGGAGGAAGAAGAGGAGGAGAAGGAGGAGGATAAAAGAAAGAGGAGGAAGTGGAAGAGGAGGAGGAAGGAAAAGACAAAGAAGAAGAGGAAGGGGAAAAGGTAGAGAATGAGGATGAGAAAGGGATAAAGAAAGAAGCAGTAGAACTGAAGGGGAGGAAGAAGAGCTGCAAGAATGTATCTATTATGAACATATTGGACCCGTCTACTTTATCTTTGGCTAGTCTGTTCTTTTTCCCTTTCTTCCTCTCTCCTTCTGTTACTGCCTGCATCTGTCTGTTGTATGTATGTATGTATCTATCTTACTATTTTCATCCATTTGAAAGTAAGTTTCATATTTTTCACCTTTCTATATTTTATTGTGTATTTCTAAGAATATGACTATAGAAGAGAATGTCTTCTACGGCTTAAAGCTGTCTAATTTCCTCCAGTTTCTCGTGATGATTGCTTGTATCTTGGCACTGTTTCACCATTAAGATGGACACTTCCCATTTGATTAATATCATCAGAATTATTCTCCTGATCTGACCCTATGCATTTTTCAGTGTGATTTACTGTTTTGAGTAAAAGTTTCAAAATTACACCAAGTTTTTTCCCACAAGTTCTTGGCTCTGCTGTGTTTCCGTTATCACCTCTATCAGATTAACCCTAATAACCGGGCTGTTATAACACAGAACATGGGGGTGGTCACTACAAGTGCTTACTACATTGAGTCTTTTAAAGCATTTGGTCTGAAACCCATTGCATTATACTCAGAGAAAAAAGATTAAGCCATTTTTAAAAATAGACTATGTCAAGCTTTTGGCTGCAGTTTTGGATAACTGTCCCTTAACAATTGCAAGAGACGAAGAACAGAACCAAGAATGGAAAATGCAAGCAACTGGATGATTTCATAAATTAAAATGCTAACACTTAGTTTTTCAAATTATGAAAGTAATTTATGTGTGGCTTTCAAAAATATAGTTGAGCTGAGTTGTAATATGACCTTTCAAAAGAGAAAATGTCTAATACTCAGAAAAACTTGTGCATATAATTAGTGAGAGCTGCTTTAAAACTTGAACTCAACAGAACTTCATGAAGCCTTATTCATCCTATTGTGCCTTTTGCCAGTTTAGAAGACCCTGTGTCATTAGGACCACAAGTAAACTTTACTGTTTTGTCACATGTATATCCCTGTGACTCACCGAACAATTTCAAGCAAAATTTCTTCTATCTTTATCAAATTGGTCTAAGGTTGAAGTGTGAGGGCTAATGGTAGTCTCATGTGTAATGGAGACCTTGAACCAGGGACTGATGCATTCAGGTACCCAGTCAACCACAAGCAAAACCTAAGAACATTTGTAGCAGTAATCTACAAATTTTTAATCATAAGTTGTTGTGATAGTTAATCTTGTCATTTTGATTGGATTAGCAAATCATACATCCAGAATCATGCAGACCCACATTGAATGTAAATAGCACTATCCACTAGATAGAGGATCAAGAAAGAATAAAAGAGAGAGAAGAAGCAGGCATTCACAATTTTTGTCTTCCTATCCCTCCATAATATGAGCCACTCTGCCCTACCATGAAGGACTGAAGATTCAGAAACCATGAGTCAATATGAATAATTTCTCCTTTTAAAAATGTTCTCTTGGCTGTTTTTTTCTCACAGCTACTTAAAGCTAACTAAGACAGCAGATATATCATAGGATGTGATATCGTTCACAAAGAGGTTTTATAGGGAAGTGCAATGGTACAATTGTTAAAGGAACAGTCAAAAATAAGCCTACTGGTAAATCTTCTGACGCTTTATAGGCCTCTTCAACAGAAATAAAGGGAAATAATTTCCAATCTTAAAATGCCCTGGTATCTTCACTTTGCCACCTTGGTTGATTTATTTTAGCCCTCTAAACCTTAGGGATATTCGTATAATCTGAAAAATAGGATAACGACATAGAGATAGTAGAGTAAAAGCTTTCTCCATGAAATTCTATAAATGAGAAGAGACTGAGTCATAAATGACAGACTGTATTTGGAAGAACAAAACTGAAGAAGAGGAACAGGGCAGTTGGAAAGTGTGACAAAACAAATGGTGATAGAATACTAGGAGAGAGTTTGCATTCCAGTCCTGGTGTCCTTTGATGGGAGAAGAAGGCCAAGCCTCTACTACGAGATAAGCTTGCTGGACTTGGAGAGAGACTGGAGAAACTAGACGAGGGACAAATCCACACTTCTTGCAAGCCTAAAGTCCCAATGTGGAGATTTGGCAGAAGACCAACTTCCCAGTGTGATTGGCCAACACTGACAATGTGTGTGTGTGTGTGTGTGTGTGTGTGTGTGTGTGTTTACATGTTAATCCTGGGGGTGGAACTCAGGGATGGGGCACTGTCTTTGGGCTTCTGTTGCTCAAGACTAGCATTCTACGACTGGAGCCTCAGTGCTATTTCCAACTTTTTCTGATTAGTAGGAAATAAAAGTGTCTCAGACTTTCCTGCCCTGGTTGGCTTCCATTCGTGGTTGATCCTCAGATCTCAGCCTCCTGAGTAGCTAGGATTACAGGCATGAGCCACCAGGGCCCAGCCTGACAACTTTTTGCACCTCTTATTTTAGAGAGCTGCAGTGGAGTAGAATCTTGGGAGAAAGTCTCCTCCTGAAACTGAGGCAGAGTATCAGATTGCATTAACTTCATGCAAGCAGCCTTCTGCAGTCCAGGCCTGGAGTCTGAGATAGCATGAACTGGAAGAAAATTGGACTGGAAATAAACAATTGGTGATCAGTAAAAATATTGGGATATCCAGCCAGAGTCCAGGTGATTGACCCGGCACTTAGTTACCTGACCAGTGAAAGCAACTTCATAGGGCCATTGCAGAAAACAAAAGACCTAGCCTCTATTAGAAGACAGTGCTGATTACAGAATGTTCAGATCACATTGATGATCAGCAGACCAGCAGCCTGAAGCCAGGCAGACTTTGGACTTAGCCACAACTGAGGTGAGGATGGAAATTAAGAAACACTTGGAGATCAGAGTGCTAGGACACTGACTATTTTCCCAAGTGGGAAACTGCCATGAGGGTCGCATATAGAGAGGAACAGTCAGTACTCTAGCTCTGCAGTTGGCAGCTCCATCCTGCAACTTCATTCCCATAGGGTCACTGCTATAAACAAAGAACCTTGCTGCCCCTAATCTGCTTATATTGACTATTTACAAGCAGCCTGCATCTAGGCAGGCAGACTGAGTCACAACCAGGAGCTTGGAGGTTGGGGTTTAGGGATTTCCAGGTCATGCAAATATGGTATTTGGGCGGCAAAATGACACTGGAGGCCAAGATAGAGGGAGAGGTTTTGACTCAGACAAGTTGAGGATTCCCAGAGGCAAGAGAGGCTGTTGGTGGCCACACCCTGCTGATGAGAGGAGTTTTATTGCCTGAAGTACTTTTCAGAAAATGGGACACTCTCCTTTGCTGGTGCAGAGCTCAGATTGCAACCACTACCTAGTGATCAGTCGACATTAGATCTTTGCAAGCAGCCTGAAGGCAGGCAAGCCTAGAGACTGAGCCACACCCCAGGGGCTTAGAAAACTCTGAGCTAGCCTGTTGGTGGATGCAAGCCAGCTGAGAACGCAAGAGAACAATAAGAACTCTGCCAGTAAAGGTCCTGGGAGGCAGTGCCCTTTCCCGCATGGCTAGAGCAAGTCCCAAGTATAAGCACAGAAAGACAAGCACAGAAACAGTAGCAAGGCTGTGGCCAGCAAAGTGGCCAGAATCTAAGAGCTGTCCGGTAGATTTGATGCTTATATTCATTTGGGGCTGAGGGTTCTGAGCACAAGACTAGGGCTTACATGATACTTCTCAGCCTCAATTTCCCTGAGGGTTACGCTCTGCAGCGCAAGATCTGACACATCTGAGACCTGCCAGCCAAGCACCTGAGTCGCTCAGTTCTCCATTGCCAAGCACGTTACAGAGAGACTCCACTCACGGCCCATCTGCTACCCAAAGAGCACAAGCAAGGAGACCTACTCAGGATATTTACTGGCCCTGAGACTACCAAGTATTGTGCAACCAGTAATGGCTCGCAGTACACAAAGAAAGAACACTTCCTGTGTAGAAGCAGTGCAGATGCGGCAGCTGAGCCTTCACCAGCCCTTCCCTCAATTACATGTAATATCACTGAAACACAAAAGGTTACAAGAGACCTACCCTAAGCTAGTTCTCCTCTAACTGCTCAGTATTGGGAAGCTAGGGTTGGTGCTGCACTGAGCACGTGAACAAATGCTTGGCCACTCACAAAGACATCCCTAATCCAGTAGGGGACAAACTATACTGCAACCCACCCACAACGTATTCATGTCTGAGAATTGTGAACACTTCAACTACAAGACTGTAAGGTATAGTAAGTAGGTAGGTTTCCTTAGGTAGCTAATGAAGAGAACACCACACACTATTCAGGCATGAAAAAAAGTTTATTTATTAAAGTGCCCTGCCTGCTCTGCCCCCACATGCATGGTAGTGAGGCTTGGCGGAAAGGGGAGACACATCCTCAGGCCAGGACTTATCTAGGCTAGGCCTACAAAGAGGTGTGGCCAAGTGTGGGAAAGGTGTGGCCACATTGGATTTGTATGTGACCTCAGGGCCTGGAACCCTCCGAAAGTCATCTGGGAGGTATGACCAGAGGAGGCCCAGGATGTAACCTAGCAGGAAGGGAGGTTACTGCTTCCAGGTGTGCCAGTTACCTAGGTAACACAGATACTGGGCAGAAACTTAGCCAAGAGGTGGGGAGGTGTCTGCACTCCGCCTGCATGACCCCAGGCAGAGCTTACAAAGACTACAAGTAAGTAAAATGTCCAACCAAAAATTGATATCAGATGCACAAATCTCAAAGCAGGAATAAAGGAAATATAAAAGAACACGGCAACATAATACCTTCAAAGGTCAACAACCTCACAGTAATAGATACTAAGGATAGTGAAGAAGAAAAAGAAGATCAGACAAGGAACTCAAAAACATTATTATAATGACATGTAAAAGAGGACATGTATTAAAAAACACTAAATGAGTTCAATGAAGACATAAGTCAATAGCCAAAGGAACAAAGGGATGTACTCAGTGGTAGAGCATTTTTCAGGTATGCTCAAGGCCCTGGGTTCCAGTCCCAGCATTGTAAAATTAAACAAGAAAGAACAAATCAATCAACCCATAAACTCACAAAAACAAACAAACAATAAAAAAGAATAAAAAATATAAAGAATATAGGTCTGAGTTGGGTATTGGTTACCCATATTTGTAATACTAGCTCCTCAAGAGACAGATCTGAGAACTGCAGTTTGAAGCCAGCCTGGGCAGGAAAGTCAATGAGTATCTATCTAGCCTTGTGCAAAAAAGTTAAGGGACAGTGCCCAGGCACCAAAGCAAGATACAGGTATAAGTACAAGCATGTGTGTGCACACGCGTGCACGCACACAAACACTCTCAAAGATATGGATACATATCTGAACAAAGATATGAAAGAGGAATTTGATAAAGATGCAGATGCAGAAAGCCTGATAAAGAATGAAACTGAAATTTTGGAAAAGAAAAATTCAGTAAGTAGAGTTAAAAACTCTTCAACTGAAAACAGGGCTTGAGGCAAGATACATCTATTAAGACAGTCAAGTAAAGAAATGAAATAAAAAGAAATGTGAAACAAAACATCAGGGGCAGTATAAAAGGAGTAAACCTGAGAGTCCTGGGCATAAAAGAAGAGGTGCAAGTTAAAGAGATAGAAAACATAATAACATGCCAGGAGAAAATTTTCCAAGTCTTGAAAAACAGTCAATCATTTTTAAAGGCCATAAGGATATACAACAGACCAGAGCAGAAAAAAAAATACTCCAGGATACAACATAGTTAAAACATTAAGTATACAGAGCAAGATAAAAATATTGAAAGTTCCACTCAGTCGATCAATCAATCAAGCTAGTATATATAAAGTTACACGTAAAAGTTAACAGAAAGCATTAGAAAGGCTAGAATAATATGTTGCAAATGAAGAATGTAAACAAATTGCAAGTAGATTACCTAGCCTAGCTATCCTTTATAACTGGAGGACAAATAATAAAAATCCTTCCATGATAAATTAAAATTACTTTTTAGCCAATAAACTAGCACTACAGAAGACGCTCAGAAAATCCTCCCTCTAGAAGGTAAAAGTAAGCATGAAAGTAGAGTAGAAAATAAATCTTTCAAGATAGGTAAATAAGGAAATGAAGAGCAGGAAAAGAATCAACTCCACAAAAATATTAAAGTGTCAGAAATTAGAATGTACCTTTCAATAATTACACTGAATATTAACAACCTCAATTCTCCAATCAAAAGACAGAATTGCAAATTGGTTAAAAAGCCTGCAACAACTCAATTGTTGTTGTTGTTTTGCCTACAATAAATGCACCTTACTGAAAAAAAGCAAACATTGGTTCACGATGGAATTATTACTGTGTATTTGTCAAATGTCATACAAAATACTATTAAACTTAAAATCACAGATAAATTCCCAACACAATAACAGTGTAAATTTCAGTACTCCACTCCCACACATAGTTCATCCCGAAATTAAATAAAAAAGCAAGAAACTTCAGAATTAAGTGATGCCATAGACCAATAGGACTGAATTGTCATTTATAGAGTATTTAGCCCAGCACCTACACAATAGACATTCTCCTTAACAATCCATGGAACTTTCTCCAAAACAGATGTTTTAGAACATAAATCAAGTGTCAGTAAATATAAAAAAATTGAAATAACTCAGAATTTAGTCTGACCATAACAATAAAACTAGAACTCAGTGGGAAATGAAAGTACAGAACACACTTAAACACATGGATACCAAACAATACTTTGTTGAATGGTGTGTGAGAAGAATCTAAAACTTCTTAGAATGACATCAAAAATCAACCTACTAGGCCCTTTGGGATAGAGCAAAGTTACTGTTAAGGTGAAAATTTATAGCTATGAGCACCTACCTACATCAAAACTCCAGAGTGATCTTAAATATGTATGATGTAACTCCTAGTTGAAAAAAACCTAGCCAAACCTCAAATTAGCAGATGAAAAAAATAAGATTAGGGTAGAAATCAGTGAATTAGGGCCTAAAATATTTAAGCAAAGAATCAAGGAAAGAGCTGATTCTCTAGAAAGATGACTAAGATTGATAAACCCTAAAAAGAGGAGAGATAAGACCCAAATGAATAAAAACTAGAGATGAAAATGAGATGTCACAACAAATACCTACAAGATCATGGGGAAATAGTTCAAAGGCTATATTAAAGAAAAGCCTGGAAAACCTAGTACATTTTAGATGCTGTTAAGCTACCCAAAGTAAACCAAGTGGATATAAACTGAAATAATAAGCAATAAGGCCAAAGCAAGAATACATAGTATTCCTCAGGACCCAGTAGATTTCCTGCTGAATTCTACCAGACCTTTAAAGAACTACCATCAATAGTAATCAATGTTTTCCATGAAATAGAATGGGAAAGAATCCTACCAAACTCATTCTATGAAGCCAGTATTACACTTATTCCAAAACCAGATAAGGAGAAAAGAGAATAACACACTAATTTCTTTAATAAAGGTGGATGCAGAATCTTTCAATAAAATACTTGCAAACCAAACTCAGTAACACATTAAAAAGATCATACGTCATGATCAAGTTTCTTTCATTTCAAGGTGGCAAGGATGATTTAACATACATAAATCATTAAATGTAAAGAAACGCTTACACAGGATCAAAGACAAAAATCATGATCATCTCAAAAATCTGACAAAAGTGACATTCTTTTATGATTAAAAACTCTGATTAAAAACTAAGAATAGATGGAATGTACCTCAATAAATTAAAATATATGATAAACCTATATGGGAAAAACTTGATAGTTTCTGCCAAAGTTACAAATGGGACAAGGGTGGCCACTCTTCACATTTTTATTCAATATAGTCTTGGAATCCCTAGCCAAGACAAGAAGGCGTGAGACATAAATAAAAGGGATTTGAGTAGGGAAAGAGTACATTACATTACCTCATTTGCAGATGATATGATTATATACTTAGATTCCAAAAAATATTCTTGGTCTAATAAGCACTTTTAGCAAGTAGCAGGCTATAAAATCAACCTATAAAAACGGGTAGCTATGGGCTGGGAAGGTGGCTCAGTGGTAGAGTGCTTGCCTTGCAAGCATGAGGCCCTGGGTTCGATTCCTCAGCACTACATAAGCAGAAAAAGCCAGAAGTGACACTGTGGCTTAAGTGGTAGCCTTGAGCTGAAGAGCTGAGGGGCAGTACCCAGGCCTAGAGTTCAAGCCCCATGACTGGCAAAAAAAAAAAAAGGATAGCTTTCAGTAGGTACTGGTGGCTCACACTTGTAATCTTAGCTACTCAGGAGGCTGATCAGCTTACTTATTTTTTTTCTCTTAATCACCTAATTTTTTTTGCTTCGTTTTCCCTCTTTTTTCTGTAATGTTTGCATTCCAACATCTGGATCAATATTTCTCATCCCTTTGAGACTCATTTCTTTATCTTCTTTTTTTTTTTCTTTTCTGTTGGTCGTGGGGCTGGAATTCAGGGACTGGGTACTCTCCCTGCAATTTTTTTTTCTCAAATCTAATCCTCTACCACTTTGAGGCACAGCTCTACCTCTAGTTTTTGCATGGTTAATTGGAGATAAGAATCTCATGGACTTTCTTGCCTGGACTGGCTTTGACCATGATCCTCAGATCTCAGCCTCCCATAGGTAGGATTACATGAGTGAGCCTCCAGCACCCAACCTTGATACCCATTTCTATGAGTAAAGTCTTCCTGTGCTGCACCTACCTTCTAATCTGCTACCACTGGCATCACTAAAAGGCTACTCAGCTAATGGAATATTTCCTTTGGCTTTATTTTCTGCAACTGATACTATGACATTTATCTATAGTTCTGTTTCTCTAGGTTTGCATGGAATTTCATACCATATTGCCTTCCCAACATTGATGTTCTTGAGTGTTCTTAAACAGATCACTGGGGGTCAACAAGCAAGCCAGTAACCTCAACATAATGCCAAAGATATTTCAACTGTAGAATACAGGGAGATATAACTGACACAAGTTGGAAGGGAATACAAATACTCTCTAGGCAATTCTTCTTACTCCTACTTCTCTCCAATTCATTCTCAAAGTATCTTTTACTGGTTCATCCTTCCACTTACTTGAAAGTTGTCCTGAGCTCATCAAATCAAGCTCATCTCAGATTCTCTAGCATTATCATTTTCCTCATTTAAATTCCCAATGCCTCAAAAGTAAAATTTAAATAAACATATTAAAAATAAACACAAATAAATATATTTTTAAATTAAAAAGAATAAGGAATAGGCCAATTTCGTTCCCATTATAAAGAATAAATGACTTGTGACTAGAGGTAATAGCTCATCTTATTTTCAGCTCTTCATATGGCATTCCCTTCCCCGCAGTCTGGACATTATAAAGAAAAAGTATCAAGAACTTCCAGTGTCTGCCTAGAGGTTCTACATTAAAATCATGAGCTGATTATTCCTAAGCACTACATTTCCAAGGGTGGAATTTCAGTGTGACTGGACTGTGTGTATGTATGTTTGGAATAGGGGAACTGGGAAGGTCTGACTGGATGTGAACAATTACCCCTTATATGGCCCTTCGGAATGTATGAATTCTTTGCACATTAAGTGGACTTAGAGTCAGCACTATCTATGAGAAGAAAATTTCAAACCTGATACATGTATTGCAGAGGCATATAATGGTCCTTTGCGAGCATCTAAACATCCCTTTTATGGATGCTTTTATTTAAGGGAGAAACATAATTTAAATGAAATGTAAGATTGTGAAATCTCAAGACAGATTCTTATACTGTTGGCATCTTTGAGAAATAAAGCTAAATCCGAAATGATTTGAGAAGATGAATCAGAGTCTAAAGAACACTACACAAATACTTCTGCTGTCTAAGGCTAAATTGCTTTTGGGCATTCCTCCATCTGTAAAGAGGTAGGAGACAAGATTAATGTTTGTTTGACATTCTAGCCATTAGGTATAAAGTTTAGTCTTCGGTGAGCAAAGAGAATCACTTGTAGTTTGAAAAAAATGGAGAACAAAAAGCCTTCAGCTCAGGAAGGAAAAGTTTAGACTAGATATTAGGAAAAAGAATGTTCCACAGAGTATTAGAGTAGGTGCCCAGAAGAGGTCAAAGGAGCTTCTGTGTCAAAAAAAGGAATGGCATCATTAAAATGCTATAGGAGTATAAGGAATGGCTTGAAAATGCAAGTAGAAGCGAGGGCTTTCTGTAATTATCTGACCTAAATAGGTCAGAAGGCTGGACCACTCAACAGTTTGCCTTGTTCAAAGCCACAGGACACAAGAGTAATTTCTGGAAAAATAACCCTCTGTTGATGAAAAGTATGAAGAATAAAGACTTCTTCCTTCATACTGTCCTTGAGACATGCACTAAGATAGTTCAGAGTGGAAAGAGTCAGAAGTGAGCATGGAAACCTGGAACTTCAGAGAAGTTCAAACATTTTTTAATTCTTAGAGCAGAACAATATTTTACAGACTGGCAGATAACTTCAGAGGAAGGCCAAAGGCCATACATTCATATACAGTTGGTCAATATTACGTGATAGGAAAGACTTCAACAAAGACATCTGAAATTCAAGTTTATAATCCTATGTTTCAGTACCTAGATCCATAATCATATGTTCCACAGACTTATAAAGCCACCTTTGCCAATAAAACCCAACCTCTCCTCCACATAACTATAGAATTAGGAGCTCTTTAGTCTAAAAAAAACTAGCCCATTTGAGCCTTCAAATTTGAACCTAAACATGATCATTTATTTTTGCTTTTCCAATCCTAGGGCTTGAGCTCAGGACCTAGGCTCTGTCCCTGAGCTTCTTTGGCTCAAGGTGAGTGCTCTACTGCTTGAGCCACAGTACCACTTCCCTTGTTCTGAGTAATTTGTTCAAGATAAGAGTCTCACAGTTCCTGCCTGGACTAGAATATGATAATTCGGCTATGATAATTTCTAAAATCAAATGTTCAAGGTTATGAGTATGGCTCAAGTGGCTGAGTGCAAGCCTATCAAGTGCAAGGGCCTGAGTTCAAACTTCAGTACCATCAAAATCCTCAAATAAAAATTCAATCATCCAGCCAGGCGCTGGTGACTCAAACCTGTAATTGTAGCTACTCAGGAGGCTGAGATCTGAGGACTGCAGGTTCTTTTCTGCCAGCCCAGGCAGAAAAGTTCGTGAGACTCTAATCTCCAATTAACACCAGCAAACCAGGAATGTCACTGTGGCTCAAAACGGTAGCCCACTAACCTTGACTGGAAAAAGTGCAGGGACAGCATCCAGGCCCTGCATTCATTCCTCACAACCAAGAGAAAAAAAATTCAATCATCCACTTGTGTTGACATAAATTCTAACACTTAAGCTGACAGTGCTTCTCCTCCTCCTCCTCCTCCTCCTCCTCCTCCTTCTTCTTCCTCTCCTTCTCTTCCTCCCCTTCCTCCTCCTTCCTCACCCTTTTTTTGTTTTTGTTTTTTTCCCACATCTTTGTAGATGTTTTTCAAGGGCCCAAGAAAAGTCAGGATCAATGATGGACTATGTGTGAAAGACATTTAACACCTATTCAATGGATAGAGTTGATTTTGCTCCTCTGACTAGCCAGGCCCATAACATGTCCATCCCTTACCTCCCTGTATATTTCTTTTCCATTCCCAAAAAGAAAGAACATCTCTGAGAACTTAAAACTTAAAAATTTGAAGCAAGCTCAAAGTTCCAGTTTGTATGGCCATGTAACAAATCATTCCAAGATTTTGTGGATTAAAACCATAATCATTTAATTCAGCTCACAGTCTTTGTAGATAAGAACCTCTAGTCAGTTGTGCTATTCATACACAGGGTAATTGCAGTTATCTAAAGGCCTCTGTGAAGCTGAAAGATCTATTTCCAGCATAATTTTCCCACTTCATTGCAAATGGTACTGTCTTTCGGCTCAGGTCCTCATTCTTCTTCATATAAGAGAAGAATCTATACAGCCCTGTACAGGTACAGGGCTGATTGAGTGTCCTCACAGTATGGCTGCCAGCCAGCAATTTCCTCACACTGATTCAGCCAGAGGAAACTTCAAACTACCCAAGTAACAGGAGAGCCCATCTTAGTAGCTGGCTACCATATCCACGTGTAAACAATAAGCTGATAATACATTAGTTATACACAAGTTATTTGATGTTATACACAAGACATTTGATGTTTACATTTGGTGGTTCTCACAGCCAAATTTAGTTGCTCTTTCTTCTCCTTGGTCTTAGAATAATGACGTCTTTTCTTTCTTATTTCATGTATGTCTGTTAATGTTAAAAAGGCAGACATCAGTGCATTATTCAATGATTGAGCCTCCATAGACTTTGTTCAGCTCATTTTGAGTTTGTTCACTAGACAAATTTTTGTTAAATGCTTCTTGTATACTAGTAATTCAATGGTAAACAAGGCAAGCAAGTTCCTTAGTCTTGTAGAGCCCCGTCCAGTGGGGGGGAAACAAATAATGAAAAAGATATAAATAAGTGTGGAAAAACCAGGTCATTATAAACAGTTAAGGAAAGTTAAATAGAACCACTGCATAGATAACAAATAACTGACTAACAAGCATGCAAAAAGGTGGGAGCAGAGAATTTTAGGTAAAAAGAACAGTCAATTCAAGGTCTCCAAGGGAACAATGAGCCTGATATACTTAGGAAAGGAAGACATGAAGCTGAGCTATCAATAAGATGAAGGAAGAATGTGTGGAAGTCACATAAGTGGGTAGCAGTCAGATATTATAGGTATCTACAGAACTAGGTAATTAGTTTGGATCTTATCCCAAGATGGATATTACAAGGTCCTTTCATTTATAACAAATGCACATTTTTCTTGCTTCATTTCTTTTTATTTCTCTTTGTTCCTACAGTGGAATTTTTCTATATTGACTTTTTTTCTACACACACACACAGAGGAGAAGTAGGAGAAGTATATTCTTTTGTTAGGAACAAAAGAATATACTTCTCCTCTGTGTGTGTAAGTAGGGCTAGGGTTATATGACTAGTACTGGCTAATGCATGAGCTGAAACCTTCTCTTCTTTTGTTATAGAAATCAAAATCACAGATCCAAATGATACTCAGCTGTAAGATTATGAAGCTTTGATCAGTACGAGTCCCTTAGTAAGTATAAGATGGGTTTTAAGAAATAAAATACTTTTGTATGTCTTAAATCACTGAAATTTTGGGACAGTTAACAGAACACAGCCTAGATTCTTCTGATTAATATACCTTCAAAATGTGAAAAAATAAGTTCTATATTGAGTAGTTGCCAGTCAACCCAAATCACTTTTCCAGCTAGTGATGATTGCTCTCAGGGTAAAAATCAAACCACTATTCTTTCTGATCTTTAGATTTTCTGCAGTATTTCTGACTATCAATTTCTGTTCCCAACTTTCATCACTAGGAAACACCAAGTATTGTCACCACTTGTTAATAAATCAAGAAACAGACTGTTATGAAGTGCATGTGTTCTTACTCAGAAAAGGAAGTGGAGTTCATTTTTGTACCTTTGAGGAGGAGGGGTGATATTTTGCTCACAAACTGCTGCCATCCAGATGTTGGGAAATTTTTCAGAAAGAAGAATAGGGCATTTTTATACTGGTGGGTGATGGAGTTGCTCATATTTTACATTTTCTAATCTCAAAGTCATACATGCATATACATTTAGTTTTTGCTAATTCTTTCAATTTTCATTACATTAATTGTGTTTGTTTGGAAACCCTTATCAGTAAAGAAAATCTTCTCCATCTATATTGCACTGCAACTTGATGCTTATGCTAAGAGTATATTGTAAATGAGAAATTCCAAGCAACACAAATAAGCTTAGAAAATTTAATCTCTTTCAAATGTGCCTCTTGGATCATTCAGGCACAACATTCTGTAAGCCATTTCCAATTCCTTTGATCAAACAGAATGCACTAATATTACCTGGGGGTTTCGAATGTATCCAAGAGATCTCCTTTACCAAACCATCTGTTAAAGTTCCTGGGTTTCTTGTACTTAGTAAGGCTTACAGGTCATATGGTATTTATTTTCACTCTCTGAACCATACCTGAGATATCTTATTGGAACAACTAACCTCAATCACACATGACCTTTTCAAAGATATTTCTGTATTTTGAAAAGTTGAGTAAAGGTTCATATTATAGAGGAGCTGTTCAAAAAGGTCTCCATCAAGCTGGGTGCAGGTGGCTCATGCCTGTAATCCTAGCTACTATGGATCATGGTTTGAAGCCAGCCTGG
Source organism: Dipodomys ordii (assembly GCF_000151885.1). Lineage (NCBI taxonomy): Eukaryota > Metazoa > Chordata > Mammalia > Rodentia > Heteromyidae > Dipodomys > Dipodomys ordii. Next base: position 13,866,936 of record NW_012267257.1, on the reverse strand, counting down.
GTGGGAAAGTCTGTGAGACTCATCTCTACTAAACTACACGAGGAGGTGGGGAGGGGAGAAGAAGGGGAGTAGGAGGAGGAGTAGGAGGAGAAGGAGAATAAGAGGGAGAGGGAGAGGAAGAAGAAGAAGAAAGTCTGTGGCTCAAGTGGTAGAGCATTAGGTATGAGCAAAAAGAAAATCAAGGACAAAGGACAGAGCCAAGGCCCAGGATTCAAGCCTCAGGACACACACACACACACACACACACACACACACAAGGTCTCCATTTATGAAACTATAATACACGGAAGACTTTGTGGTATTGAAGGGTTGGATCATCAAAAATTTATAAGTAATTAAAATTTTCAAGTGGAGCCAACCACAAATTATCCAAGAATTCCTCTATGGTATCAATGAATGAGTGGCTTTTGATCTCCCCAGTTGCCCATGTGCTTATAGGAAAATATCTCAGAATTCTAGAGGGTTTCTCCCTCTACTTTGGTCAGAATAAAATTTATCTATGATCTCTCTGACAGCAGTGAGAGTGGAGGCAGAGCTGGGCGCTGGTGGCTCACGCCTATAATCCTCGCTATTCAGGAGGGTGAGATCTGAGGATCATGGTTCAAAGCCAGCCCAGTCAGGAAAGTTTGTGAGACTCTTTTCTCCAATAAACCAACAGGAAAACCAGAGAAGTGGCACTGTGGCTCAAGTGGTAGAGTGCTAGCCTTGAGCTGAAGAGTTGAGGGACAGCACCCAGGCCCAGAGTTCAAGCCCCACAAATAACAAAAATAAAAAGAGTGGAGGCAAGATGACGGATCTCTGATCAGGTCAGTTAATGCCTTCATGTTCCATGGAACTCTGAGCTCCTCATTAATCATGAAAAAAGCAGTATTTGTGCAGCACATACCTTATGTGCGGCATAGAGATTTTGCATGCTTAAATTTTGGTTCTAAAATTAGATTTAATGAGAGATTAAGGAGGTGAAATAATAAACAACTAACTAGGTGAATCTCTCAAAACCACCTCTCCCTTCTTGAGGAAAGAAGGCAATGCAGCAGTCATTCCATAGATCATCCATTCTATGTACCTTTGCAGCCTGTATTCGAAGAGTTTTTAGAAAATATGGCCCATTTAATCTCCAAAAGGCTGTAGATTTTGTGTTTCCCACTTAGCATTTGAGAAAAACAGCAACAAAATGGAAAGATTTGGAAAAAATGATATTAAGTGAAGTAAGCCAGGCCCAAAGAAACGTAGGTCCCATGGTTTCCCTTATTTGCAATAACTAGCATAGACAAGCAGAAAAGGTCAGATAAGATGATGTTAAGCGAAATGAACCCCAAGATAAGGACACAAGTGATTTTTTCTTTCTTGCTATTGTTTCTAATGTATTTACAAGGTACCATGTGTTTTTTTTTTTGTTTTGTATATCCCTCCCCCACGGTATAACCCCTGTTTTCACTGTATTTGAGGTTGGTATAATTTGGGGAGGGGAAGGGAAAAAGCAAATTGTTTAAATAGGGATACAGGTTCACCCATTGCAACAATGAGATGTACAAGATGCTATGTTGAAAAATGAACTTTACGATTTAGGCGGGGGTGGAGGGTGGAGGGGGAATGTAGCTGTGGAGATGGGAGGGAAGGGATGGTAGGGGGGAAAACAAAGGAGGAGGTACCAATGCTCAATAGGAAATGTACTCATTACCTTGCTCATGTGATTATAACCCCTCTACAGTATTTTCACAATAAAAAAACTTATTTAAAATATAAATAAATTTTAGATTCACAAAATGATCCCCTGAACTGAGATCATGAAGATGGTCAATTGAAAATTAGAACCGAAACTCCAATCCTAAGATTATTCTCTTTCTATTTGCTGCTTGTCAAAGCCTTGGATAGAGGAAAAGACCATGAGATGTGAAAGAATCTTTTGGGAATATTAAAGGCAGCAAACACAGAGTAAAGACTGCTTTCCCAATCACTTATCTATGTGAGTTTTTAGCTATGTAATAATACTTTCCTTGTTTGATGTCAACTCTCATCAGTAGCCACAAACATAATACTTACTAATATGTTACTTTGATTCTTGGAATAAAAACCTATATTATGAAAATATAAATTACTATAGTATACAATAGAATGACCATTTCAAATGTGATCAGTTAGAGTGGCTAAATAGTTTACTAAAAAAAAATCACCTAAAGGTCTGGGAAAATGGCTCAGTGGTAAAGTGCTTGCCTTGCATGCATAAGGTCCTGGGTTCGATTCCTCAGCACCACATATGCAAAAAGAAAAAAAGCCGGAAGTGGTGCTATGGCTCAAGTGGTAGAGCACTAGCCTTGAGCTGAAGAGCTGAGGGACAGCGCCCAGGCCCAGAGTTCAGGCCCCATGACCGGACCCCCCCAAAAAAAAGTAAAAAAAAATCACTTAAAGTCTTTAAAGTGAGACAAAGGGGGATATTCTTAAGAGAAATCCACAAAAGCTAATAGCATGTGCATATGATCATATAAAATAATATTTATCGAAATGAACTCCAAGAAATGGAAGCAAGAGCTTTCTAAAAATTCCTTATTGCTGTTTTTTGTTCCCTTTACCTTTTGTCTTGTAAGTTTCTCTGTTTTTGGTAGGGTAAGGGGGGGCATAGAAACGGTGGGACAAAGAGTAAACAAATGCAACAGGAGTACTCACCATGCATGATGCTGAAAGCACATACCAGTTTAACATTGTATTTATCCACTTTGAATATTTATTTTACTAAAACAAATGAACAAGTACCTATCCACACACATTTTTATATGCTTCCAAAACCTTTATTAAAGTAGAAGTGTTCATACAGTAGCAATTAACAATCTGAAAAATAAATTAAGAAGACAATTCCATTTATAAAAGCATCAAAAAATGAATAAAATACATAAGAATAAATTTAACCAGGTGGATATGAAACTTCACACTGAAACTAATTTTTAATTTGCTGAATGAAAACAAACGAATGTTCATGGAATAGAAGACTACAGTGTTAGGTTGCCTAAGCAACCTACAGATTCAGCATGATTTCTATTTCTAAAAATTCTAATGGTAAATGGAAGTATAAATTTTCACTTGGAAATTGTATCCTGAAAATCCAAAATAATCTGGAACAAGATTGAATGAAATTAGAGTTACAAACCCCTATTTTAAAACTAACTATTAAAGCTATAATCAACAAAAATAAGAGGGTACTGCCATAAACACAGACATGTAGATCAGTAGAATGAACAAAATAAGAGGGTACTGGCATAAACATAGACATGTAGATCAGTAGAATGGAATGCAGAAGACAGAAAGAAAACTGAACATTTCTGGTCAATTAATTTTTAACAAGTGAGTAATAGTGCACAAACTATTCAATAGGGGAAAATCTCACCTCTTCTACTATGGTTGCTGAAGGAAGTGGTTATCTATATGACGAATGAAGTTGAGTACACAAATCAAATGAAATAAATCATGAATCACTGAAGAATGAATGTTTGCATCCTCTCAGAATTTATGTATTGAAGCTCTGGCACCAAACTGATTGTATTTAGGAATAGGCTCATTGTTAGTTATGTCTTGATGAAATAATTAGGATAGGGTCCTTGTGAGAGGATTGGAGTTCTTATTCCTTTCTCTCTTTTTGTCTCTTTCTCTCTGTCTCTAGTATCTATAATATGTCTCTAGTATCTGTAATAGGTAAAGCCTAAATTCCTTAATTAGCATTCTACACAGCTCACTTGCATATACCTTTCTTCCAATATGTCTGCAATTTCTACTTTCAGCTCATTCAAAGTAGAAATACCATGACAAATTTCCTGTGTATTTTTATAGTCTTCTTCAATTGTTGGCAAAATGTTTTGCTCACACTAATTTAATAGAATGTCTCTCAAATGTTCATTTTTATCTGATTTTTTTCCAAAGAATTTCATTTAGTAATTCTCCTTTCACTCTCTTATTTCATTATTCTAGAGACTATTTAAATCATATCAATAGCATTTACATTTGAACTAAGTAGAATGCTTGACAAGTTCCTTGCTAGTATGCGGCCTGCCACACACTATGCATCAGACCACAGGCCCGCCCAGAGAACAGAAAGATGAGAGGGTAATGCAGCTAGATACATGGATAACTAGAAGAGCTTTGTGTGGGGAGGGGGCAGTCAATAAACAAATTTTAGTTACTGATTATTATTTTAAGAAATTTTAAATTACCTAACCTTTAGCAAATTATATTTACAAATCACAGAAGTAGTAGCATACATGGATGAGAATTGACAAATAGTCATAGCATGACCCTGAGCATCTAGCATATAAGAGATTTTTATGGACTGCTGCAGATGCTGATATTTGTTTAGGGGATGCAGCAAAAACAAGATCAGGTTTCAGTGTTTCAAAGAAAAATTTCTCCTGGGAAGAGGAGGTAAATTCTATGGTTTTAGAGCAGGAGTCAATTTAGTATGTCAAATTGAGGCTCCGGAGAGAATACGTGGTGCTTTTGAACTTCAGAGGCTGTTTTCTGGGGCTAGAAAAGACGTTTCTGTAGATCAAAAAGAACTTAGTGACGTCAGCAGTTTAACTTCATAGATTCTGCTTTTACTAGCCATGTCTTCCCAGGAATTAACTTGGCTTAAAATATCCAGGCTTTCTGGATCTATCTCTCTTCAAATGGGAGTTAGTAAGATTTTTTTTCTCTTTATTGCAAAGAAAAAAAAATACTCTCAGAATTTCTCAAAGGGAAAACCCATGGAGTATGAGAGGACCTAGGGTAAGATCACCATGTGACACTGAAACTTTCTGCTAAGAATTTTGTAGTTATGTAGTTGTTAGCCATTGATCAGGCCTAAATAGCTGCTGGTGTACTATATTTAATTTAATATTTTATTATAAATATTTACTTTCTCCCACTTCTAGGAATGTGCACTAAAACAAAAGTGTAATTGTTTTCCTGCCTTCTAAAGAGAGAGCAAAGCTCAGCTCTGAAATTATGTGAGATTTAGATTGATACAAGTTTTAATTGGCATAGGCTTTGCGGTCATCCTGTCTCCCTTGTGGGTGAGAAAATTTCACATTTGAATGTTGGGGATGACACAGTACCATGGCAGAACAAGAACTGGAACACAGATTTCTTTTTTTCTATCACAGCATATTTTTTGTGTTCCCAGAGTTTTATTTTATTAAGATATATATCAGTAGATTTTACTAATGCACAAATCCATGGATGAACTTTATTGGATTCCATGAACCTCCGGAAATTATCAAGTAAATTTTGTATATGCATTTTTCCATTTAAAAAAGTGTTCCCAAAGTGGAGTCAGAACTCCAAAAAGGAGTTACAAACTGCTGATCTTGGGGGCCGGACTCTAATATTTTCAGCTGTTCATTTACCTTCTCCCCTACACTTTTTTTTCAAGTGATTACTTCTATGGGAACCTTCATAGGCACTGCAGTTTGGGTCACATTTTACATTCCAAGATCAGACAATTTTTAAGAATGACCAAACAATATTTCCTTGCTCATTGAAAACAGGTAAGCAAGTGACCAATACAGAGTATTATGTATTGTAGTATTACATGTGTAAGGACAAAGTCTTGGGCTGAGTCACACTCTTTTTGTTGTTGTTGTTGTTGGTCATGGGGCCTAAACTCTGGGCCTGGGCACTGTTCCTCAATTCTTCAGCTCAAAGCTAGCACTCTACCATTTGAGCCACAGCGCCACTTCTGGCCTTTTCTGCTTATGTGGTGCTGAGGAATTAAACCCAGGACCTCATGCATGCAAGGCAAGCACTCTACCACTGAGCCACCTTCCCAGCCCTGAGTCACACTCTTAATTATCGATAAATCTACTTTTTCAAAAATGCTTGAGGTGCTGAAATGCTCAGTTCTCCCAAATCTAAGTCCAATAATTTTGCCAATAATCATAGATCTAACCTCACTTAGCATAAACTTTCTACTGCAAGTGTAATGAGAGCTGTACATTTGGTTTTAATTCATCAATGGGAACTACAAAGAACTTGAAGAGGTAAAAGTTGCAGGCTTATTCATAGCCTTTCTGTTGGATCTTAGATATAGTTAATGTCAAACCAGTCCACTCAGCCTACAAATAAACAGCTCACCACATGAATCCCTTTTCCTCTTCTATAGAAAAAAAATCAGAAGCACAAGAGTCAATTCATTGAAAAGTGGCTGGCCTACCAGCTCATCCACCCCAGAGATAACCTGATCAGTAGCCTGGATTCACTATGAATTGGTCTTTACAGTCTACCAGTCCTTGCCTGTTCCACTCTAATCCTTTGGAAAGAAAGGAAAGAAGCAAGGAAAGCAGAAGAAAGGAAGAAAGATAGAAAGCAAGCAAGGAAGAAGGAAAGAAAGAAGAAAGAAAGAAAGAAAGAAAGTTTAAAAAGGAAGGAAGGAAGGAAGAAAAGAAAGAAAGAGAGAGAAAGGGAGAGAGGGAGGGTGAGAGGGAGGGAAGAAGGGAGAGAGAGAGGGAGGGAGGGAAAAAGGAAGGAAGGAAGGAAGAATGGAAGGAAGGAAGGAAGGAAAGAAAAGGAAAGAAAGAAACAGGCCTGTGTTTCCCTTTGATGCTTGACCTTGGCTATCTACATGGATGTTCTACAACCACATTGAATTATTGCTTTTTATCTTTGCTTTCCCAGCATTTCTACAGGCAAAAGCTCAGACTCAAAACAGTTCCCAAACTGCAGCCTGGGTCTCAGTGGGACACTCACACTGAGCTTTGGAGGCTATAGTAAAGACTTCATTAGGGACAGTTACCTGCCAGCTCACATTGCCTCTGGTCTGACCTGAATTCACAACGACCATAGTCACCCCACGACTTAATCAATGAACCTCTTTGGCTTTAGGGTTGCAGAGGCCAAGAGCTCCATCAAAGAAGGCTATGTGCTTTCAGCAGCTCAGAAGATTCCAGTTGTTTTCAGCATGCCTGAGAGGTTAAAATAAACAAATAAGAAAATGCCAGGTTGCCCTCTCATTTCTTCTCAGACTTGGTGCCAGCTGGGGCCATGGCCAGTCAGGCTGCCCCCAAAGAGACTGTGGTGATACTCGTGAGGCCAAGCTGTGTAGCTAAGGCTTTCCCTTCACTAAGTGCCTGCCTCTCTCTCCTCACTCCACTCTCCACTTCTAAATATGCATGCAATACCCATTGCTATATAATGACCAACTGAATGAAAAGCCCCCTCCAACTCAGCCTCTCCTATCAGTATTCATCTGGTTTAAGGCTGCAATTGGTAAGTCTGGGCACAGTAACACTGTTAGTCATGTTTGAATACAAGCCTCGTGCAGAAGTGCAACCATTGTTCCCATTTGTAACTGCTTTTGGCTGTGATTTTTCCCATGTATAAGCAGCAGTGAAGCCTGGGAAGTGAGTAAAGGTCTCCATGATGACATTGCAGGAAAAATACATGTTTTCTTAGTATGCTCTCCACCTCTGCAGGCCTTTTTGAAGAGCTCATAAACACACTTGGCTGCCAGGCAGCTTGCAGAAAAGTAACTGCTCACTGAGAAATTGTTCTACTTCAGGGTTGACTTACAGTGCAATTTCGGCCAGGTAGCTGAGGTTGCCCTTTCAGAAGCAAATATCTGAAATGTTGGAATGGAACCGGAATAAAAAAATCAGCTGTTGATTGGTCAGTTTTAAATGCTAGTGTTCAGACTTTGAACTCTCATTTTAAAAGTATTGTGCATCCCTCTAGCCAGACATCAGAAGAAACATGGATGGACAATTTGAAATATCTGTTTCCTTTGTGCTTGTGCATTGGTGTTGCATGTATGTTGAACGTGTTTCTTGAATGCATATGTTCACACCCATGAGGGCAAGGGTGGTTAAAGCAGGATATGAGGATGGCCAAAGGAAAATGTTGCAACACAGGCCACTGCTAATGCCACTCTCAGAGCAGTCTCAATTCCACATGTCAGTTTGGAATGCAACGCACCTTGATCAGTGTCATCCCTTTCTTTCATCATTCTCTCCCATCTTCCCTATCACTACCCATCTCTAGACGCTACCGTGTTCTGTTTTCATAAACTTACACTAAATATGATTACGTTTTCCATCCTCCAACACAGGTTCCAGATGACTGGTTTTCATTTTGTTAAACTGTATGTTAGTTGTTTAAAGGAGTTATGCCAATGGTATCCTCCCCTGCATACACCATATTTTTTCCAGGTCTGTCCATTTACCTGCAAATGACATCGTGTCATTTTAGTGAGTTAACTGGCAAATCCAGGGGCTCCTTCTCAGGCCATAATCTCCTGTCTGGTAGCATTAGATATCATAGATCATCTGCCCCTCTTTTTCTTCAAAATCTGTGGTTCTTTTTGATCCCTCTGATCATATATTCCCTGGTTCTCACCCTTTTCTGCCTCCTAAGCAACCAAAAATATTCCCCAATCAGTATGGTCATGTCTTTAGCCATCTTCTCTTTCTCCAGTGTCTCTGAGGATACTTCATTTCCTCCCAAGATTTCCAATGTTGTCACTGTATGAAGATTCCTAAACAGACATTGCTGGATCTGCCAGTGTTCTCCTTGCTTCTTTCTTGCTTAGTTCAATCCAGATAACCCAGTGTGACTCCAAATTTAGTACATGTGCAGGACAATTTAACACAGCCACTCACGTCTCCTCCACTTCCTACTCCCAGACCTGCTCCTGCTCTTCCATTTAATAGTTGTGTTGGATAGCCAGCATCTGTATAACCACTCAAACTTAAAATCCCAGCCTCACCCTTGATTCTTTTCTCTCACTGATCCTAACAGTTCTTAATCCAGCTGGCACCATAGATATCTTGTGTAATATATATTTATATTTTTATTTATATTTATATATATATATTTAATTTATATTTATATATATATATATATCTAGCTTAAAATCACTCCAGGATCTAGACACTGGCCATCACATGTTAAGACAAATGGAGTTTACCAATATTCCTCATAAGTATTTCCAGTTAACCTTTATGCTATTTCTACTGCCTGGAATTTTCCACTCAACATAGTAATAAAATTTACATTTTAAAAATTATATTTTTATTATCTTTAATTAGTTGGATAAAGGAGTTACCATTCAACAAATCAGTTTATGAATACAATGCAATGTGATCAATGTTACCTTTCAGCATGGTCCTCCACCCTTCCAACCAAATCCCTTGCCTCCATTTTCTAAATTGCATAGTCTCATAGGATATGCATTGAATATTATGGCTGCATTCTCCCCTCTTCTTCTCTTCATTCATCTACCCTCTTCCCCTTGACCATTACCCCCATAACTTTCAAGTGCCAGTGTCCTGGCATTCATTTTGTTAAGACTGTGTGTTTTTCTAAGGAATTACATCATATACTCTGTCCCCTGCAACTACTATATTTTGGTTTATTTATTTATTTATGTTCACTTGCATACAATTCCATATGTGTTTATGTGTATTCTTATATGTACAGTCTAGTTTCCACATATGAGAAAAGGCATGTATCCTTGGCCTCTCTGGGCCTGACTTACTTCACTTAACATATTTCTGGGTCCACTTATTTCTTTGCAAATGACCTAATTTTGTGCTTCCCAATGGATGAATAAAATTCCATTCTGTGCATATATCACATTTTCTTGATCCATTTGTCTATTGAGGGACATCTGAACTGATTCCATACCTTGGCTATGGTAAATAGTACTGCTATGAATATGATTGCACTGGTGTCTTTACTGTATCTTGCTTTGTAATCTTTTGGATAATTGCCCAACAATAGAATTGCTAACTCAGCCAGTAGTTCTGTGTTTGTATTTTGTGGGGTATCTCCAAACTGTTTTCCAAAGGGGTTGAACACTTTTCCTTTCCCACCAACAGTGTAGTAGGGTTCCTTTTGCCCTAACATCTTCTCCATCATCTGTGGGGTTTGTATTCTTGATGATAGCTCTTCCACCTGGGGTGACATAGAATCTTAGTATTGTTTTCTTTGCCCTTCCTTCATGGCCAGAGATGTTCAGTGTTTTTGTCATGTGTCTATTGGTCATTTTTACTTCTGAGAAACATCTACTTAGCTCATTATCCCATGTATTAATTAATTTTTGAAGGGTTAGTTTCTTGAACTCTTTGCATATCATAGATATTAGATCATTGTCTAACATATAACTGTCAAAGATCTCCCATGCTGTAGGCTCTCCGTTTAACTTGTTAATTATGTCCTTTGCCATACAGAAAACTTGTTTCAATGCAATCCCATTTGTTACTTTTTTTTTTACTTGCTGAGTCCCTGGAACTTTACTAAGAAAGTTCCTGCCTGTGCTGAGAAGTTATGATCTTTCTCTTCCTGCTTCCTGTAGTAATTTCTGGTCTAACATTGAGGTCTTTGATCCATTTTGAAATTTTAGGTGACAGACAGGAATCCAGTTTCAGTTTCTCCATGTGGACATCCAGTTTTCCCAACACCATTTGTTGAAGAGGCAGTCTATTTCCCATCCTGTTTTTGGCTCTCCTATTAGATGGCTGTAGGTCTGTTCTGATCCATTGGCCATCAGGCCTGATTTTGTGCCAGCACCGAGTGTTTTCAATACCATAGATCTGTAGTAGAGTTTGAAGTCTGGAATTATTATATATCCGGCAACAATTGTTTTCCCTGGATTGCTGATGTGGTTTGGGGCCTTTTGTGGTTCTATATAAATTCTTGGATTGTTTTCTCTATCTCAGTGAAAAATGACATTGGTATTTTGATGGGTATTGCATTGAATTTGTAGATTGTTTTGGGCAATATTGCCATTTTTATGATATTAATTCTGCCAGTCCAGGAACATGGAAGGTGTTTTCACTTCCCAATGTCCTTCTCAATTTCTTTCTTAAGATTTGGCATAATGGGCATCGGTGGCTCACACCTGTAATCCTAGCTACTCAGGAGGCTGAGATCTGAGGATCGTGGTTCAAAGCCATCCCAGTCAGGAAAGTCTCTGAAACTCTTATCTCCAATTAACCACCAGAAAACGGGAAGTGGTGCTGTGGCTAAAGTGGTAGAGCACTTGCCTTTAGCTGAAGAGCTCAAGGACAATGTCCAAGCCCAGAGTTCAAGCCCTACTACAAAAAAAAAAAAATTGGCATAGCCAGGTGCCAATGGCTCATGCCTGTAATCCTAGCTACTCAGGAAGCTGAGATCTGAGGATTGTGGTTCAAAGCCAGCCTGGGCAGAAAAGTCCCCATGAGACTCTTATCTCCAACAAACCACTCAAAAACTGGAAATGGCTCTGTGGCTTAAGTGGTAGAGCACTAGTCTTGAGCACAAAGAAGCTCAGCACCCAGACCTTGAGGTCACGCCCACAACTGACAAAAACAAAACAAAACAAAACAGATTTAGCATAAAATTACAGTGGTTTGAATGTATCTCTCGTGGATTTCAGGGCTGGAAATTTGCTCCATTAAAGTGTTGCAAAGTGGGATCTTTAGGAGATGGGACTGATTGGAAAGCAATTAAGAGATGGGGGCACCACTGTTAGAGGGATTAATTGACCTCTCATGGGTGGGGATCATGTCTTTTGGGATTGAATTCATTCCCAAGAGGACAGATTATGAGAAAAGCAAGCAGAGTTTTCTTGGTTCGTGCACTTCCTTTTTTCCTGCCCCTCTGAGCTGTCTCACATTCTCCCTGTCACTTGTCACATGGTGCCTTGTGCTCCTTGGAATTCTGCCAGGAAGAATGGCAACATTATGCGTGGCCCACTGACCTTGGAGCAGAACTTTGAGCCTTTTTTCTATAGAACTGCCCCAGTCAGTGGTCTTGTCCCTAGCAACAGAAAAGGAACTAAAAGAGTCTTGCTCTTTCATACTCACTGAGTATGCATGTCCTCTTGAAGTCCATATGTTGAAGTTATATGAGGACATCTGGAGTTATGGCCTGTGGGAAGTACTAGGATTAGAGGAGGTTACTTGGGTAGATCATACATGATGGAAAGAGTTTTTTTTTATTATTTTATTTTATTTGTGAAGATACTGTACAGAGGGGAAAGAGTATTTTTATAGCCACTGATGAGTTTGCTTTTTCCTCTGTCTTCCCAATGCACTAAGAAGAGTTAATGGGAATGCAATGAGAGAGAAAAAAACATCTTGCATGTCTGAAAAAGAAAGAAACAAAAGTTCAACAGAAGATGGCCACACAGACACTATGAAACTATGAAAAAAATGAAATTCTGTTCTTCCGGCCACCTGTCTATGGTATTTTCTGGCAATCTGAGCCACGAGGCTGAAACACATTGCACATCCCATTTCTTAGAATAATTCCTGACACATCATAGAAAGTTCCATTTTCCAAATGAATTGATGAATATATATGTGTATATATATATATATGTATATATATATATGTATATATATATATATATACATATATATATATGGAATGTTCCAAAAATTAACATGGATTAAATAAAGTCAGCTCCTCTCTGATGCCCAGCAGGGATAGTACCCCAGTCCTTCCCATACTTGACATAGCCCTCCCAAGTTTTACCTCAGCCCCACCAGTACCAGCTCATCCCTCCTACTAAGCCAGAGGTCAGATGTTGTCCACAACTACATTATTATACTACTTCATAGACAGCTCAATAGCTGTGTACCTATGACCCTGTAAGATGATGCTAAGAGAAATGAACTCTAAGACATGGACACAAGAGGCTTTTCTTTGTTATTGTTCTCAATGTAGTATGTGATTTCTTTTTCTTTTGTGTTTTTCCCCCTATGGTTTATCCCCTGTTGTCACTGTATTCTATTTTGGTACCCTGGGTATTGTGTACATTTATCTGAACTAGAGAAGGGAAGGGGAACAACAAAATGGTGAGACAAAGGACAAATGTGTTAGAGTATATTAGACTATATTAGAGTATATTAGGAGCCTATGTGTTAGAGTATATTAGACTTTGCCAGAAAACCATGCAGACATCCAGGTACAAAGAACAAAGAAAAAGTTTATTGCTAGTAAAGGACTGACAAGACATCAGCTATTTTCTGAGGTAACCTATTTAACCTACTGAGGCTAGGAGGGGCTAGAAGGGGCTAGGAGGCAGAGACCCTGGCGTGGATGTGAGGACCAGGGGCTTCATTATGGCAGACCAGGATTTATGGCTGCTGCCCAAGTAGTAAATAAGGGGTCCTGCAGCTGCCCAGACCTGAAGGTCGTTCTAAGGGGCTTTTGCTGTCTTCTATGGTGGTAGCTGCCCCAGAGGAGTGCCATCTCAAGGTAAAGGGGAATTGGAGGCTGATTATTTACTGCTTTTGCTAAGTAGGCCTCTTGTTGCCTAGGAAGGGGACATACTAAGCTGTGGAAAGGGAAAGAAGCATGCCAAGCTATAGGAAGGGAGCTCATTGGGCAACAGCAATACTCACAAGACAATATGTTGGAAATGATCTCTGCAACTTGGAGGGGGGATTGGAGGGAGGGAGGGAGAAAAATGGGGAAGGGGATAACAAGTTAGACAGGAAATGTAATCACTAACTTATTTACATAACTGTAACCCCTCTGTACATCACCTTGACAATAAAATTAAAATTTTAAAAAGGAATTCAAATTTCATTGCCAGTTTTTAAAAATATTGGAGATTTCATGGGATACAGTCATACTTCACTAAATTTTGTGGTTCATTTATTACAGCTTCACTGTATCACATTTAAAAAAAATCTAATTCTGAACTGTATCTGGGATTTCGCGGTATATAGGTATGTATAGAACATATATGATTTTAATTAATTTTGCCTAAAAAATTTAAAACAATATAAAAATGTTAACTTAAACATTAAAAGAATATTAAATCAAAATAAAATGCAGCATGCATTTCATCAGCAGATAAATACCATACTGTACACGATGGAAATGCAGTGTGCTACTGCCGCTTGTGCAAGATTGCCAATGTGAGGACTGTACATGGCACGCTATTGGCTGATGGAATGGAAGGCTACCAACCACAACACTGTAGTCTGTATCCTGGACACTGATTGGCTTAGTGACAGTTAGTCTTGGTCTGTTTGCTCTCCGGCATTGTGCCCCTGTTCAGCATCTCTTCCTGTCCACTTTTTATATTGATGTCTGATCACTGCACATAGTATTGCTCTGCAGTGATGTTTTTGTGAAATTTTTGCAAAAATTTGAATTTGTTTCAAGCCCTATGATGCCACCCAAACTTTCTGCACCTTCTAAGGTGTCTGGGAGTGAACCCAGGCTCCAGAGGAAGATGCTTATCATCAAAGAAAAGGAACTTCTTCTCATATTAAAGGAAGGCAAAAGCTACATGGCTGTAGGCCGCCATTATGGGATCAACGAATCTACTGTTCACTACATAAAGACGAGAAGAATATTAGGTCTATGGCAACAAGACTGCAAAGATGGTAGTCACTTCTTGCAATAAGGCCATTGTGAGGGTGGAGTCTGCTTTGGCCCTGTGGATAAAAGACTACAGGAAGAAGAATATCTCACTGGGATACCAACACTATCCAGACAAAGTCCAAGAAACTTTGATAGTTTTGCGGAAAGCTTGGATATTCGTAACAGTGATGAGGATGAAGACAAGGATGATGATACCGAAGCAGGACCATTAAGTGGTTCTCCCACCAGATCAACCCCATTTAGTGCCAGCAAGGGCTGGTTTGACCAATTTCCAAGATGCTTGGGACTCAACAGTGTTTCTCTGCATGGAGAAGTGACTGTGGATAAAGTTGGAGCCAAGGACCATGTGAATGACATGTTGAAATCCATCATTGAGGAAGGGGGCTATAAGCCTGAACAAGTTTTTAACATGGATGAGACAAAGTCAGCAAGTGAAGAAGAGGAAGAGGAAAAAGACAAACTATGGGTTGGAGAACTTACCCAAACCCTTGATTGTCTTGCAACCTTGGTGAGAACGAATGCAACCCCATTGCACTCCGTAAATACAATCAAGAGTGGCATGTCAGTTTATAAAAACCTTCTCACTCAGAAGAAAAAACAGTGCCAGCAACTCCCCATAACTGTGTTCATCACTCGAAGAGATCACTTATACCTATGCCTTCAGTGGAAATAGAAGTTGCAGCCCAGGGCAAAGATACTGTACCACCTGACGAAGCCCCTGATTTAGTGGTGCCTTCAGAAGAGCTGTAATGCCTTACTTGGCTGTGCAGTACATTCACCTCATCCTCACCTTCGTCGTCATCAGTACTGCCCAGCTACATAACTCATGATCTTCATCATTCAAGTTGTAGTGTACTTCACTGTTGAGTACCCATATGGAATTCTATATGTTGTTGAAATTACATAGGTTTAAGAGTATAGAAAAGGTTTAAGAGCATATGAAGTGTTCATAAGAGTGTGGGAAAAGTTAATAAGAGAGTTGGAAAGGTTTATAAGAGAGTGGGAAGAGTTTGTAAAGCCTTAAAAATAAATAATAACAGAATATATTTGCTACTTTATGCTATGCCACAGCCCTACTCTTTTTGTTACTTTCTTGACCTTTAGATAAGTATTTGCGTTAAAGAACCATGTTCTACATTTTTCCCAACTCTGCTTCAGTTCTGCAACTAAGTTCTATATCTCTGTTGCCCTTCTCATATCACAAGGAATTCACTAAGTACCCAGCCTAAAATTGCCTTTCAGAATAATTATCATAAATCTCCAGGATATTAGGGTGCATTTCCATTGTTTTCCTCACTTTCCTCTCTTCAGGAGGGAGTGAAGAGTAAGAGTGAGGCTCTAGAAAAATGGCCAGTGGTATTTATTCTCACAAATGATGATTGACAGAACTCATTCAATCCCAGATCTATGATTCTAAGTTTTCTACTTTTATCTTAATAATGAGATCTCTCTGTACCAGTTTGAGTCACTCTCTTCTGTGCTTTGGTCCAGCTTGTCAGCAAATATTTATTAAGTGCTGAGAATGTTTTAGAAACTCACTGCTCTCAGTCCTGAGGTTGGTACCCATTCTCATTTTAATTATTGAGATTCTCATTCTTTGAATGAGCATCTTGTCCATTGATAGAGGATTGCCTCTGGTGATGCTAAACTGTGTCCTTCATGAATTAATGAATCGTGCTTGCTTATTTTGATTAACCAATATGCCGGACGTGCTACATGCAAAGCATACAGCAGAAAGTTATGCCAACATTTCCTTGCCATCGTAAGGCCTAAAGTATATTTGTTCATAAATATATGTTCTTTTCATGCAAAAATTGACAATTTTAGACCAGGTGCTATCTTAATTCTCTTTGAATATTATCATGGACTGAATTTAGTAGTTGAAAACCTTTTGCTATTGATGACAAATGCTCTTGATTATTCCCAGGGGAAGCTCTGGTTATCATTGCTTTCTCTGCTGCCTGTCAAAGCCTCTGTTCACTCACAGAAGCTGCTGCTTATAGAATCAGACTTCATAATCCTAAGAACAAAAATGAACCAGGCTCATGTCATGCCCATGTTACCTAAACAGTCTTATTCTGACCATCTTGAAGCTATTAATGATTTTTAAATAAGAATCCCCACTAACAAAGTCGTTCTGAGAAAAAAACACTGAAGATAGTGGCCATTATAGCTTCAATATCAAATTCACAAGTTTGTCAGTATGTATTTCAGGGTTACACAGATACAGCAAAACTATCAGGACATGGTTTGAAAGATAGTTCCATCTGTGAAGTCACTTGTATTCCATTGTTCCTAGCAGAGAAACATGATCTAAGCCACACTAGAAACAAGTGTGCCCATATAATAGGACACCATATAATGGTGTCTTATTGCTTGCTTAGACTACTGATTCTTTAGATTCAGTATGTACTGGTTCTTAAAATGAGAATCCTGGACCTGCAGCAACACCAGTATCCTTTGGGAACTTTTGAAATTTGAAGCCAAAAGGTATCCTTGTTGTTGGTCATAACCCCCTAAATGATGCTAGTTTGTGATGAAAATTGGTAGCCTTGGCATTATGACACTGTCAGCCTCTTGAGAAGAGTCTGTTTCTCCATGTTATGTTACTTTTTACATTCTGCTACTTCACAGCTAGGTGTGGAGCAGCAAATTCACTGAAGACAACTGGAAGACAACTTTTGCTTAATAGGTTTGTATGAATAAAAGGGGAAATGCAGAACTATTTTTCCCCTTGGGTAATGGATTTGTTTATCTTGCTCTTTTGAAAGTAGAACCAATAATGTAGAAGGCTTTACTGGCTAAAGTTTGACATCTAAGTGAAATAGATAAACCTTATTTTGTTTGTTTTTTATTCTATTCTGTACTTTCATTTATTTATTTTATATTTTATTATCTTTAAGTTGTACAAAGGAGTTGCCATTCAGAGAAAAGGTTTATAAAGGTTTATCAATGTCACCCCTTTCTACATTTTTACTCATTCCTCCCAACCCACCCCTTCCCTCACTCTTCTTAATTTTGTAGGATATACATTGAATTTTTTTCTCCCTCTTCTCACTCCTTTCCTGGTGTTTATTTTATTAAACTATGATTTCACTTTCTAAGGAATTAAATGGCTTGAGTTCTCCTCTAAATCTAACATATTACAGTTAATGCATTTGTGTACATTTACATACCACCCAAAGTATTTATTTATAGATTTACAAATTAGTTCTAGCTTCTACCTATGAGGGAAAACATGCAACCTTTGTCTCTCTAGGCCTACTTACTATTCCATTGTGTATGTATACCACATTTTCTTGATCCATTCATCCACTGAAGGGTATATGGGATGATTCCATACCGTGGCTATGGTGAATAGTGCTGCAATGAACATGGTTGTGCTGGTGGCTTTTCTGTATCCTGGTTTGTAATCTTTGGATAAATGCCCAAGAGTGGAACTTCTGGATCATAGAGTAGTTATATGTTTGATTTTTTTTTGACAAACCTCCATACTATTTTTTAGAGTGGTTGAACAAGATAAAACTTCTCTTAATTGCTCCTTTGCAGATAGGCATTTTGGAGATAAAAATGTAGATGCTTGTTGCTAAAAGTAACCTTGAGTAATAATGTTCCACTCCTACATTTTACAAAAGATAAAGGCCTAGAGAGAGGAATCAATCTGACAGTGGCCACCCATTTTTCACCAGCATTCATAAAATAGGTTTGTTAAGGTTAAAAGCAGACACCTTGCTGATGATTGGATGTCCTTCATAATTGAGTAGTTAGTGGAAAGCAGCCTCCAGTTCAGAAGCCTTATTAATTGTTTTAACCTTGAACAGTTCATTCATTTCCTTGATATTGTCTGCTGGCTAACTTGATTTCAGAACAAGTAAATATTTATAAAGAGACAACCTTCACCAAGTATGGTGGCTTGTAATCCTAGCTACTCAGGAAGTGGAAATCAAGAGGACCAGACCAGGCAAGTGAAAAAGTGGAATATGGTGCTTTGTGTCTATTATCCTAGCTACAAGGGAAGCATAAATTGAAGAGCTGTCGTCCAGGCCCACTTGGGCAAAAATAAGCAAGACTTTACCTAAAAAATAACTAAAACGAAAGGGCTGAAAGCATGGCTCAAGTGGTAAAGTGCCTGCAGGATAACAGTAAAGCTCTAAATTCAAAACTCCACTATACCTCACCCCCTTCGAAAGAGAGAGAGAGACAGAGAGACAGAGACACAGAGAGAGATAGAGACAGAGACACAGAGACAGAGAGAAAGAGAGCAGAGGGAGAGAAAGGGAGAGAGAGAGGGAGAGGAAGGGGGAGAGAAAGAGGGAGGGAGATGGAGAAAGAGAGAGAGATCATGGTTTCTTCTACTCTATAATGTCCACATTTTCTTTGAGAGAGGGACATCTCCTTCCAAGAACACACAAGGCTGTAGCCAGGCTGTGTAGTCGATGACCATCTCTCATCCTTTAAGAAGAAGATGAGTCTTACTTGTAGGTGGCCTTCCTCAACTCCAAGCCGCCTATCTCCACACCTGGTTCTCGTTTGTAACACCAAAAGCATTTCATGCTTATTAAACATCATCTGTTCTCAATTTTTAGACCACAAGTTTGGCTTGGTTTGTTTTTAATAAGTGGTTACAACAGAATCCACCTTTTTACTGTGATGATGTCTCTCAAACCAGCTGTTGGCATCCTATAGATTTAGATTAATAAAGCTTTGTAAGAGGTTAAATACCATGAGGGACATAAATCTTGACAATTCTGACGTTCTCATCCTTAAAGCACAGATTAATTTCCAACACATGTATTTGAAGAAAACGATGACCATGTTTAAAGAAAGTTGTGTCATTCTCTTTATCTTTGCACACTAGTCCTTAGCTCCATTTTTCTTCCTGAATTTTTATTTTTAAAAAATGCCTAGATTTTATTCAAAGTTAGTTATTTAAAGTGAATAGGAGGGGGTAGGGAGATAAGTTCATCCAAACCCTTCCCCGCTGCTCAATTTCTATTTCTTTGTAGTTTGCAGTTGTCAACACTTGGACTTTTAACGGCCAATAGTGGTATTTTATCTGTCACTACACTTGACCAAGAAAGCTGAGTTAAAACATTCATCTTTTTAAAGTAAGAGAGTTAGAAGTCTGATAGTTCCAAATTAAATAGAACCATAAAGTTTCAGTTTTAAATAAAGATATGTAGCTGGTATTTAAAATTTAACAGGATTTCCCAAGTACCTTTAGAATGCTTTTTGAAATGTTTATTGCCTGTTATTAAACACACATAGTCCTGGTGCTGAGCAGGAATACTTTAATTTCAACATGTTCAATCCTTTGATGTTGGGCAAGTGTCACAAGTTTGGGCCAGCATGGGACAGTGTAAAGCCATCTCAACTTCTTCCTTTAAATCAAAGGCCAACCTGAGTTGGTTTGATAAGTTTACTTTTTTCCTCCAAGTCTAGTGGTGTTTCCAAATTCACCAACCTTCCTGGGAAATAAGCCTTCTATAAATTACCAATAACAGTCTAATCCCCCCAAATTGTCTTCTTCACAAGTATGACCAAGACATAGCAGAATTCTGTTTTAAAAATCTGTCCTAGGGGCGCCAGTGGCTCAGGCCTGTTATTCTATCTATTCAGGAGGCTGAGATCTGAGTATCACAGTTCAAAGCCAGCCCAGACTCTTATCTCCAATTAACCATGAGAAAACCAGAAGTGGTGCTGTGGCTCAAAATCGTTATAGAGTGCTAGCCTGGGACAGGACCCAGGCCCAGAGTTCAAGGCCCACAACTGACAAAAAAAATCTGTCCTACATAACTCTCACTTAACTCTATTGTTCTGATTTAATTGTGCAAGTTCATCAGCTCTAAGTTGAGCCAGAGTCTTTTGACTCTGTAACCTCAACACCTTGAATAGTGCCTGGCACATGGTAGGGGCGAGACTAACCTATTGGGTGATGGACTGAATGAGTGAATGAATGATTAAATGAATGAATGAATGCATGTATTAGAAAGATGCCTATCATTCTTAAAAAGGAAGAAAATTCTGTCACATGCTTATAACATGGAATAACACCAAGGACATTATGTAAAGATATACAAAAAAGACAAATACTGTGATTCCTCTTCTATGAGGAATCTAGAAATAGTAAGTAGAAAGGCATTTGTCAGGGACTAGGGGGAAAGGTAAGAGGAAAATTATTTAATAGGTATAGACTTTCAGATTTGTTAGATAAAAAAGTTAAAAAGATCTTCCTGTGCAACTATATAAATACACTTAACAACATTAAGCTCCGTACATCAAAATGACTTGAATGATACTGTTTTTTTGTCTCAGTTTAAAAATTGACAATGACTTGTTAGGAATCTAAAAAATGAGGGGATGCATCTTGTTGATTTAGTTCTCTAAACACTAGTGAAACTAAACATCTTTTTTAGTCTACATATTAGTCATTTATAACTCTTTTCTGTGTTTTCTGCTCAGAGCTGTTGGGATTTTTTGGTAGCATTTCTTTAACATAAATCATATTTTAAATTACAATCTAGAGGCAAATTATTTATCTAGTTAAAGAGCTGCAATTATTTTCTCCCAGATTTCTCTTCCCTTTTGAGCTTACCTATGATGATTTTTTAATATAAAAATTTGTATAGTGATTTAGTTGAATGTGTCATTTTCTTTATGACAAGTTTGTACTGTCTTATTTAAGAAAAGCTTCTCTATACTTAGGTCAGAGTATGTTTTTTTTGTATTTTCTGCTATAATTTTGGGCTATTTTTTGCTTATTTTTGCCTTTTAGTAGGCCTGGAATTTATTTTTATTTTTTCTTATTGCTGGCACAGGTAGCTTTTTGTATGTTGAACTTGTTTTCTAACTCATACAGCTGCTGATTAGGTCTGATTGTTTATGGATTGTTTTCTAGAAGAGTTTTTATATTAAAGGTCTCACAAAGCTGTGAACCAAGGTGTCAGCTGCAGTGTGTTCTCATTTGGAAGCTTAACAGAAGGTAAGAATCTATTTCCAATATCACTTGAGTTACTGGCAAAATTTACCTCCTTATGATCAGACTTTGGGTTGTGCTTCTTGTGGTTGAGACATCCATCTGCTCCTAGAGGTGACTACTGTTTTTAGAGATTGTTCATAGGTCATTGCCAATTGGATTTTTCCAACATGGTCTCTCACCTCATCAAGCTAGCAGCAAGGGGCTAGTAAGACAGATCACAGGCAATGAAGCACAGTGTGGTGTCACCATCATCCACTTCTGCCATATTCTTTAAGTTAGACGCAAAGTACATTCCTTCCCATGCTCCAGGAAAAACAGTTACCCCAAAGCATGAACTTTAAGGGTCAAGGAACATAGGGAACCCCATTAGACTCCCCACTCACAAGAGTCTTATATATAATAGCAACGTTTTAGAATAGACTCAGATACCCTATTATGGCTAGTACATGTATTTTGCATAAGATTTTATAAATAAAGTGTGTGCATTTGAGGGTTCAAAATTCTGCATGCAGTTAGCTATCAGATCAAGTTTATTAAAATCCCATCTCTCCTTATCTCTCTCCTTATTTGATCTTCTGACAAACTTAAGCTAATTTGTGGCCAAAAAATTAATTTTTTAGAAGCTGTGGACAAGCACAGGGAAAATGGAGTTGATGGAAGGTTGTGGAAAAGATATGATACTTGAGACAGGTTTTGAGCAGGGTGTCCTGATAGGTATTAGAAGAGTTTACTTTAGGGCTGGGAAGGTGGCTCAGTGGTAGACCACTTGCCTTGTATGCATGAGGCCCTGGGTTCGATTCCTCAGCACCACATAAACAAAACGAAAAAAGCTGGAAGTGGCGCTGTGGCTCAAGTGGTAGAGTGCTAGCCTTGAGCTGAAGAGCTGAGGGACAGTTCCCAGGCCCAGAGTTCAGGCCCCACGACCGGACCCAAAACAACAACAACAACAAAAAACCAAAGAGTTTACTTTAATTAGCTTTTTATGAGCAAATGCCATTCTATGTCCTGTGTAGAAATTATATAAATATAGTTCCCCAAATAATTTATGTGGTAGATATCATTTACCCATTTCACAAATTAAAAAAAAAGATCTCTGGGAAGGTAAGGCGAGGGCACAAAAAAGTGGAATGAAGGGTGAACAAATACAATGGTACTTACTAGATACTATGTGGAAAATGAACTGTTCATCTTGTGGGCAGGGATGGAAGGGAAAAACTGGGAGACAGTGAGGGAAGGGGAGACACAGTTCAAAAAGAATTGTACTCACTACTACCTGATTCATGTGACTGTACCCCTCTGTATATCACTTCCTCAATAACAATAACATTTTAAAAAAGAAAAGAAAAAGAGCTCCGGAATTATACAATGTGTTCCTCATCACAAGCTCAAGTTCAAATCTATCAAATGCTTAGGTGCTAAACTATAACTGTATTAAGAAGTAACAAGCTATAATACCGATAGGCTAATTGATAAAGATAATACTAATAATTGAGTAGAATAGATCCATTTAAATGTGAGCTAGAAGCTGAGCTCATTCCTGTAATCCCAACTACTTGTAGAGAGGAAGACCCCTTATCTTAATCAATAAGCCTGGTTTGTGGCAGCATCACTCAGTTGTAAAACACCTTCCTAGAAAGTGCAAGACCTTAAGTTTAAATGCTAGCACTACCGAACAATTCTTTTAAATGAGCCTAGCATGGTGGCAAATGCCTGGAATCCCAGCACTGTGGGAGGCTGTAGATACATCGCTATCCTGGCTGGCCCAGACATAAATAAGAGATTATATATGAAAAATAACTAAAGCAGAAAAGGGATGAGAAGATGGCTCAAGTGGTAGAATTCCTGTCTAGCAATTACAAGGTTCTAAGTTCAAACCCCAATACCACCACCACTCCAAAAACTCCATTTGAAGAAGATGAGAAAGCTTTACAAAATGAGGTAATGTGATCTAGTGAGACTAAAACTTGGTGTGTGTGTGTGTGTGTGTGTGTGTGTGTGTGGTGTGTGTGTGTGTGTGTGTGTGTGTGTACCAGTACTGGGGCTTGACCTCAAGGTCTGAGTGCTGTCCCTTAGCTTTTTCTTTCTAGGCTAGCAGGCTACCACTTGAAACACAGCTCTACTCTGCCTTTTTGGCAGAACAAAAACAATACCAACAAACCAATTCAGCTCCGATGGAGGGCCATGATGACCGGAGACCAGCCAGGAGACAGGACACAGGAGACAGGATCAAGGAAACACACGTGGCATGGAGTAATGGCGCCTGTCCTGGTCTGGGCCTAAATAGGTCAGTGCAGGGGGCGGATCCATAGGAAATTCCCAGTCCCAGGCACTGGACCCACAGATTCAGTAACCTATCAGCCAAGTGCTCGCCCCTGCCTCCAGGGATCTGGGTACCCATCACCTAGGAGGAGTGGGGGTTCCTTCCCCCAGACTCTACCATCCACCATGTGCCAATATGGCCCTGGTCAGACCTGACCTCCCTACTTCAGTAGGTGCTTTGATCCAAGGGACTTTCTCGTCTCCACCCTCTGGTCTTTCTTCTTCCTCCTCTTCCTCTCCCCTCCTTCCTTCCCTCCTCCTCTTCCCCTCACTTTCCCCTTCCCTCCCATCTATATACCAAGGAAAGACCAGGAGATCACACAGCAGGAATCAAATCAGCCAGCATCTTGAGCTGGTGGATGGCAGAGTCTGGCCTCTTGTCCTCATGATGGGGGAAAGAAACACCCCCACCTCCTAGGTGATGGATGCCCAGATCCCTGAATTGGTTTGTTGGTATTGTTTGTGTTCTTTCCATCCTCTCTGGCCTGTTTGTTAACCATGTTATGTGTATTTGGGGATTGCAGGGCTTTGTAACCACGGGAGGCTTACAGACTGCTAGTGTTTAATAAAGACTCCAATATTCCATCCACCTAAATGTGGCTTTGGGATAATTCACCTTACAACATTACAAATGTCTACAACACCTGGCCTTGGGATAGACTTTTTCTCAATGATTCATTAAGCAAGTAAATCCAGTGAAGCCATCCTTTGAAATAATGCTGAACTGTGACTCATAATTTTGAGGCTTTCCAGAAGAAAGCATGCTCTCTACTATGTATGAACTGAAGAACAAACATTGAGGACACAGGTCAAGACTTTAGGAGGCTGCCCTTCCAAGCCCTGCCCCCATTAATACAGATGCAGCATGGCCAACAGACATGGAGGTGACTTCCTGTTACTGACTCCAAAACACTGGCCATACAATTCTTGCTAGATTTGGACAGGGGTTGAATTGTATCAAGACCCACTGTCATAACCAGTAAGTGACAATTTCCCATTTGTGCTATGCATGGGCATCCTGAGCAGTGTAAACAAAGGAGAGGACTGAATGCAACTTGTCTATCTAAGAAAAGAAGGGTTGCCCAGTCCTCTGTGCTGAAGAACTTAGAGTGTTCAGCCTCTTATACCTGCTAACCAGAACAGAGACAAATACCAAATGACCCTCAAGCTTTATGGTTTGAAACACCACACATTGCTTGCTTCCTCTACATGCAATTCTTTCTTTTCCTGATTTATTCAGCTTGTTCATTTGCCTCCTTCTGAGGTCCATCCAAAAGCACCTTTGTCTAAGAATTGTTTCTTCTCCAACTCCTTCATTCTCTGTCAAGTTAGAATTTATCTTGGAATTCCCAAAGAACTTAACTTTATGCCTGTTTTTTTTTCATACTGTAATCATTTCTGTATATTTGCCTTATAAAGAATTCTAAGAGTCTAGAAACAGATCTTAAGACATTTTTGAATTCCCAAGATTCGTGCTTACATGGGAGCCTTATTCAATTCTTACCCAATAAATAAATAAATGAATTTTTTTTAAAGCCAAGTTGCTACTAGTTTAAAACCAGAAAAGCAGGAGATGAAGCTGGAAAGTGAGCAAGACCATAGCAGGGAGACTAAGAACTGGGGCTTCAAACTTTAGACAAAAGAAATCCACTGTGGAGAAAGAGAATGCCTCCCCACAGCCTAGTTCCCAAAGGTCTTCTGAGAGGGCAGGAAGGCACTGACCAGGGACTTGCGAGGTCTCTTTGACTTGAACCACATTAGAACTGTGAAAACATGTAGTTTTCCCCCTTCTGCTTTGTTCCCTCTCTCTCCTTTGAATAATCTCGGGACAGAGTGGAGGTCTGAGTGGAGGTCTACAACACTAAATACCCCATCTTCAGAGGTAGAGCTGATTTCAAGTCTTAAGGAGTAGTGCAGGGTGGGGGTGGGGGGAAAATACAGACTCCTGGAAGCTGGGAGGGACTGGTCATTCCTGAGCACGGTCATTCCACTCTGTTCGGCTTTAGCTAGGGAGAGGCTACCCAGAATGAAAGGTGTGCTGATTCTCATTCTTTTGCTTCTCCATTGCATCAGGCATGCCCACCAAATCATGTCCTTCTTTATATGATACACAAAGCAGAGTGAGTCAGCCCAATCTAGCTCCGAGGAATCAGCAGGGTGTTGGGAGTCCTACAGTTGCAACTGTCAAACTGGTAAGTCAGCCAGGTGTAAAAGCTATCTTGAACTATGACAAAATTAATCACAGCAATGAAGACGACACCCGCACATTCCTATACCTAATGTGAATCGTATTCCTTGATAATTCCTTCATCCTGCCAGTGATGGAGGATCATTGCAACTAACAATGAGTCTTCTCATGAGCCTATTTCAATGACTGTTGAATAAGACTAAGACATCGTGGCTGTGACCTTTGATTCTAACAGACTGAGTAGCATTGGACTGTGTAGAATGCATTCTTAAAAAATGCTATGCTTGAGGCTGGGAAGGTGGCTCAGTGGTAGAGTGCTTGCCTTGCATGCCTGAGGCCCTGGGTTCGATTCCTCAGCACCATATAAGCAAAAAGAAAAAAAGCCAGAAGTGGCACTGTGGCTCAAGTGGTAGAGCGCTAGCCTCGAGCTGAATTGCTGAGGGACAGCAACCCAGGTCCAGAGTTCAGGCCCCACGACCGGACCCCCCCCAAAAAAATGCTGTGCTTCCCTAAGTTAGACAGAGGCTCCGGTGGTTCAGTTTGCTCAGTTTAGGTCATGCAGGTGCCAAATACCCAATGCTATGCAGAGAAGGGGTTTGCATGCCTGCATCCTTCCACTTTCCTGAGATGTGCCTTTAGGATCTCCTTACTGGCCACAGAAAGTGAGAGATAAAATTCCCTGCAGAACAGTTTGCTTTCCTCCAGGCAGTAAAAGGAGAACACTAAAGGGAAAGAAAGGAAAACAGTGTTAGCCAGGCAGGAGCCTTGCAAAGATCATAGTTGAGAAAAAACCTCACAAAACTTCAATTTTTCTGAGCTGTTGCTATATATTTAAAATATATAGCCAAGCAGTGCTTTTGGCTGTTTTCCCAGGGGCATAGGCTCCAAATTCCTAGCTCATCTATAAAGAGCTGTAAATCATTTAATGTTGTTTAGGACACTTTGGGTGTTGCCAATGTACCCTTCCCTTCAGAGAGTGTTTTTCCCTTTGAATGTTTGCACCTTGGCTTGTTTGAGGCAGAGGGCTTAAACCAATGCCAAGCACTTTGCTTGGGGTGTTGCTGCATTCAGACTGCCCCGCCTCATTGTAAAGCTTACAACATATAGAAACAAGTCTTTTCACTCGTTCCTTTATTAAGTAAGACTTTAAGGATTGTATTTGTTCCAGATCCTATGCTTTGAAGGCTTATGCAAATGGAAGAGAACCACAAGTCAACACAAAACCATATTCCAAGGTGATAGTTACTAAGGGATTTAGGGAAAAGTGCTTTCGGATTATTTTTCAACCATCTTCTCCTCAAGTAAATGATGAGCTTATCTCCATGGTTTGCCTTCCAGACTCTCCACTATGTCTGCCTGTCTGCCTACAAATTTCTCTCCTTTATTCTAGTCTTTTCCAGGGAGAGCATTTTTCTCTAACCTTTCTAATAGATGGGCCCAGAAAGACAAAGTCTGATTTTACATAATTCCACTAAAGTTGTATCATAGTCTCATTCAGAAAAGTCATTAAGAGGTTACTCCAAAGTACCCATGTGAGCTTAGGAGAAAGTAACTTTCATCTTGGAGAATTTTATGTGCGGTGGTCGAGCTGGGAACTGTTACTGGCCTTAAACAGAGGGCTCTTGAAAAACAGGAAGGAGTGTCAGCTCACTGCATAAACACAGGAATTCCACTTCCCTATCAATTTATTTATCTCTAACGCCTCTACGGATAAAAGAGGTGCTCTTGCATTGTTAATACAAATGGGCAGCAAGGCATTATTTGGAATATCTAGAGGAAAAGAAAGTAATGCCAGTTCTCTAGAACAATTATGAGAAAGTGCCATGAGAGCTGGCCCTTCTTTATAAACAGTTGGCTTCAAACAGCCCAGAGATATCAGAGTGGAAGGAGGAATGACCTCATTATCTTTCACCTTGACGTCATAAACTCCTGACCCTCCCTCTTCTTCTATCAAACAAAGGGGTCCATTTCCCTATGGCTTTCACTAAAACACTTCCGGCATTTCCATGTCCCTGTCTCTCTAAAGGGACCCCAACCCTGCTGACCAGGAAGAGGCGGAGCAAATGTTTATCTGTACAACCAGAGGAATAAACTTCTCTCTGGCCTGAAGCTGAGCCTGCCGGTCTGGCAGGAGGCCACCGTCCAGGTTGGTGAAGGCCCTGTGCCCTGAAAGAGCTCATTCATTCCCAGGAGCAATTTCCTCCCAAGTGGCTACTCACCAATGGCAGACCCAATTACACACAAGATAGATGAGTCTGCCTGCAATGCTCAACCTGACTTCTGACTTCTGGGGATTTTTTCTCCCTCACATACAAGCAATTTTGATACAATAAAATGATTTCTTAAAATGGAGTTTAAAAGGAAACAAGGAAGAGAGGCACATTCTTCCCTCTCTTTTCTTTTTTAATTTCTTTCTCTCTTTCTCTTCCTCCTCTCTTTCCCTTCCTCCCCCCACCCCCTTCCTTCCTTCCTTCCTTCCTTCCCTCTCTTTCTTCCCTTCTCAAGATGCTCTGACTTCCACCTCTTCTTCCTACACACACATACACATGCACACACACACACAGATATGTGCATACACACAGGGGCAGTAATTCTCAGGGCCGAATGTTGAAACACTCTCACAGCAGTGTAGTAAAAGGCCTAAGTTTGTGTGCATTCTCCTTGCTGAATGGATTGCTGCAATCCAGGCTTAAAGCTAAGTAGATGAGCCTGTCTTGGTCTCTTTTATCTAGGATAACATCTGGATAAAGCTATACAGGAACCCCAAATCTCCTGAATCTTATCTATTACATAATTATCACTGTGGTTGAAGTTGTACTTCCTTTTGTGTAACAAGGAATGTTGAAGACCCTCAAAATCTCACTCTGCCCTGTGAGGGCACAAGCGCTTGATCTCAAACCTCCCTCTATCTATGCCCATTGCCCAGCAGGAGCAGATGACAGCAGCAATAATTCCTACTGTCATGGCAGAGGAAGAGAGGAAATTCATTCAATAAAAATATTACATGGGCACAAAAATCACAAGAGTAATATAAAACAAGTATAGTTTTATATGAACAGGTGAACACACACATGCACTTAATGTTTGTCTGGCTCTTGTTTCCTTCAAACAGTTGTTTCAATACAGGAATACTGAGACAAAGGCAAAGGCATCCTTGGGGCTCATGATATATCCTAACAAATCACCTTGCTGAAGTGGGGAGTGAATGCCAATCGCTCCCAGCACAGGACAAGTTGTTGCATCCTTTAGGTACTGCACAGTACTACAGAGAGGTACACAGATTTGTTCATTTAATATGAACAAAAAGTGGACATAGAAATACTCATTTTCATTGATCTTAAATATACTTTGTCTGAAATATTTTGTGGTTTATAAGATCATCCTATTTTAAAACATTAAGCATGTTGTTTACTAACATCTAGGCCACTATTTTAAAAATCACCTTTCATGTTAATCTTAATGGAAAGGTCTATGTCTAGGAGAAAAGGAATGAGAGAAGAGAAAAAGAAAAAGGAAAGAAAAATTAAACTGCTATGGGAAAGTATCTTAAAGATGTCTTTCTTTTTTCCTTCATTCTTTCCTTTCTCTTTTTTCTTTTAAATTTCTTTCTCCCCTTCCTTCTCTCTTTTTCTCCCTACTCCTTCCCTCCCTCCTTCCTTCCTTGTTTCCTTCCTTCCTTCTCTCTTTCTTCCCTACTACACAGAATCATTTTTGAATGTGATATGGTAATGAACCAAAAACATCTAGTCCTGTAAGATTAGTTTTCAGAATTCATCTTCTGTCCTTATCACTGTGTTGTACCATGATTAATTGTGCAAATGTTTAATTCTTCATTCCTCAACCTTCAAATAAACCATAAACCCTTTAGGTATCATTCAATTTTTCATGTTTTCTTAATTACCGATGGACTTCCTTTTTGTGATTTGCTGTTTATATTTATTTATTTTTAAATTTTCTTGTCAAGGTGATGTACAGAGGGGTTACAGTTACATAAGTAAGGTAGTGAGTATATTTCTTGATACCCCTTCCCTCATTTTTCTCCCACTTTCCCTCCCCTCGCTCCCCACCTCCAGTTGTACAGATCATTTCCAGCATATTGTCTTTTTTGGGGGGGTGGTCCAGTCGTGGGACCTGAACTTTAGGCCTGGGCTCTATCCCTGTGCTCTGCAGCTCAAGGCTAGTGCTCTACCACTTGAGCCACAGCACCACTTCCGGCTTTTTTTTTCTGCTTATGTGGTGCTGAGGAATCAAACCCAGGGCCCCATGCATGCAAGGCAAACGCTCTACCACTGAGCCACCTTCCCAGCCCCCAGCATATTGTCTTGTGAGCGTCACTGTTGCATTGGTTCCCCCTTTGTCTTTTGTCTCACTATTTTGTTGTTCCCCAATGGACTTTTGAAAAGCATCGGGAAAATTCCTACAGTTTAGGTCCCTTACCTGATTCTCTCTTTCAGGTAGAGTCATATTGTAATTGTTAGTCAGCTTTCCCTTACTCCAACAAATGCCTAAGATAAATCAGCTTATAAAGAGGAAAAGTTTAATAAGAATCATGAAAGTAGAAGGGAACTACTTGGAATGAGGAAGGATAACACTGTACAGAGGAGGCAAAAGACGAAGGAATTGAGGGGAGGGTTATGATAAAAGTATATTATATGTGCTTAAATGATATACATTATACTCTCTATATAGAGTATATATACCTATAATACTCTGTTTAATATATTATGACATATATAATATATACATTATACTTGATTCAATATAATATAGTATATAATATACTATGATGTATTTATATATAATATATAATATAAATTTTGTGCTTGTCAACCCATTATTCTGTACAATTAATATACTTTAATATTTTTAACATATATTTTTAAAGCTTTCAATATTACAGAACAATAAAAGAGTTTTTAAAATAGGAGATAGGTTTATTTGGGCTTAAGGTTTGGGAAGTGTCGCTCCATCACCAGGTAGATCTGCTTTTGGTCCTGTGGGTGGGCCTGGGGGCAGCACATCATGGCAAGAATACCTGTCAAAACCCTTTACCTCAGAACCTGTAAGCTAAAGAGAAACAGAGAGATGGACTGGGTCCCGATTTTGCCTTCACTGGTGTATCCTAACTAACTTAAGACCTTCCGCAAGGCCCCTCCTCTTAAAGATTCCACCAGCCCCCATGGTGTCAAGGGCTGGAACCAAGCTTTTCCAAGCCTTTGGAGAATCACATTTCCAAACCCTAATAGTAGTCTTTTAATAGTAGTTCAAAGATAAAAAGATAAATGCACAACAGTTTGTATTGTGTAGCTGTAAATTTAAAGTTTGAGAGCTAACAGGCAGATAGGCAAATAAACACATGGAGAAAATGACATATGGTAAAACTGTAATATCTGCAACATTCAGAGTATACAGTTGCTGTATTTTGACTAAATTATTCTTAAATTAGTATCTACATTTAGGAAATTTAGAGTATAATAGAAGATTCATTTTGTTTTTGCTGTTGTTGGTCATAGGACTTGAACTCTGGGCCTAGGTGCTGTCCCTGAGCTCTTCAGCTCAAGGCAAGCCTTCTACCACTTGAGCTACAGCACCACTTCCAGTTTTTCTGGTGGTTACTTGGAGATAAGAGTCTCACAGATTTTCCTGCCCAGTCTGTCTTTGAACCGCGATCCTCAGATCTCAGGCTCTTGAGTACCTAAGATTACAGGCATTAGCCACTGGTGCCTGGCAAGATTAGTTTTTAACTTGGGAAAAATAAGTGTAAAATTATGCAATGCAATACACTTCCAAAGTTTACATGTGTCCTGCCTAATTAACTCCTAATATCATTATATAGCTACGTATGTCACATAGATAAATCATATAAATCTACACACACAAAACAATTCACATGGATATATAGAAGTTTGATTGTGGATGGCTCAGAGGATTGTTGTCATTTTGTTCTCTGATGGAGGAGGCACCATATAAAATGCATAAAAGCAGTTTATGGAGCATTTAGCATGTGTCAGTTTCACAATATTTTACTTACTTCTCACTACAGTCCTAGGGGAGCTGCTGCTGTCCACTGGTTTACTGAGGAGGAACATGAGGTTCAGAAGTTGAATGAAGGTACTAGGCAATGGAGCCAGCCATGGACCCCAAGAAGTACAATCCAGCTCCACCTCTCCATTTTCTGCCTCCCATGGTATTAGTGGACTCTCTTTTGAACATTTAGGCCAGACCACCAACTGGCTGACTAGGAAGATGGATCATAGGGTTGCCAGATTTAGCATTTAAATATACAGGACACCCACTTAAAATTCCATTTCAGAGAAACATCCTTGTGTTAAAAAGTCTCCATGGTTCATCTGAAACTTGACGGGGTGGTCCTCCATTTTATCTGGCCAACCTCACTGGCTTGCCGTCTCTCAGCAACTCTGAGTGACTGTCACAAGTTTCTGAAATGGCACCAATGCGGCTGAAGAAGATAGAAGGGTAATTCTGGTTTGAAGCTGGTATCAGAAACAAAGACAGGCACTGTTTCAGTAGACAAAATCTCTACTTCATAGCAGCCAAAATGAATGTCCCCCATAAGCTCGCAAGCTTGTTAGTGTAGCACCCAGTCCCCTCCCTGCAGCTCGCCTCTCCTCCACCCTATAAACCTGAATCCGTAACTGTAGAATGAGAGCCCGACCTTCGGCTTCTCACCACATAAAGAGTGCCTCCCCCACAGTATAACCCCTGCTTTCACTGTATTTGATGTCGGTATAATTTGTGGAGGGGAAGGGGAAAAACAGGTGGACCCATTGCAACAATGAGATGTACAAGTCGTTATGTCGAAGGATTGGGTGGGGGATAGAGGGGAGGATGGGAAGGGATGGGAAAGGGAAACAAAGGAGGAGGCTACAATGCTTGATAAGTAAGGTACTCATTATCTTGCCCATGTAATTGTAACCCCTCTATACAGTATTTTCACAATAAAAAAAAAAGAGTGATATTTCACGGACTTGTTTTGAAGGTCAATCAAGGTTATGGATGTAAACTTACCCAAATGCTGTTTTTAGTTTTGGGGATATATGAAATTAAGATGTTATTCCCCCTCTCCCCCCAAAATCAATAATCAGTGCTAACCCAAACCACTTTCAGTGAACATGTAAACCAGGAAGTCTAATATTTGAACAGATTAAGATTAGAAATGAATGTACTTGAAGTGTGATTTAAAAAAAAACACAAAATGGTTTAAAATTTAAAATCAGCTAGCTGTAAAACCCACTACCTCTTTTTAAGCACTCACATATAAGTGACATAGCCCTTTATGCATGCTGCATGACTCTTTATTTCAATCATTATGTGATGTCTACTTTTTAAAAATGTTGTGGACATACCAAAAGCAAGCAATACTGTAAGAAATTCTCCACTTTTTAAACAATTAGATGAAATAAAGATTATGTCACAGCAGAGAGTAACTAGGAGCAATATGGGAGCAGGAGAATTAAATATGTTATAGATATAAAGGGTGGCAATAAATCAATGACTTTTAAAATTATTTTACCAATGTTTTCTAGAATTTTCCTTACTACATGGGAGGTTGGGAGTGGGGAAGCAGTTCTTGGTTTTACCTGCTCTTTAGGAAGTTTATCCATTCCATGAATAGGAATTTCAACTCTTTGTTCAAAGGGAGCTTGTTAAATTTAAACAGGAAGGAAGGAGGGAAAGAAAAGAGAGAGGGAAGGAGTGAGGGAAGGAAAGAAGAAAGGAGGGAAGAAGGAAGGAGGGAAGGAAAGGAAAGAGGGAGGAGAGGAAGCATTTCTAAGGAAAACTTACTTTTTTAAGTATTCAATAAATACTTAACGAAATAGCCAAAGAAATTCATTCCCCAAAGTTCATTTGATGAGTGCCAGTCAGAGTACTTGGAATACGGCTTTACTGCTAGAAACTTTTGAAATAATTTGAAGAAAATTTAAGGCGTTTGAAGAACCAAGTTCAAGGCTATATGAGACAGGGAGAAATGGTTGAAAGTGATGTGAGCTAAATATAATCATATTAATTCAAAGATCCAAAAGCCGAGAAAATAGGGTGTGAGGAAAAGAATATAGACCCTACAAATGAGGATATTCTGACTTCTTGTCCTGGCTCCACTACTAATTAACTGAGTAACTGAGCAAATCACACAACTCCATTCAGCTTCCAGGTCCCCATCGTCAAGATTGAGACAATAATAGTTCGTAGGGATATTGTAGGGAGTAAATTAGGTAATGTGATGAAAGTAAACTTAGAATTAATGAGTGTTAAAAAAATGTTGGTAACAATTTTATAACATTTATAAAGACGAACCTAAGGATTATATGTTCAAGAGGGGTTAGGTGTAGGGAGATAGCATAGGCAGAACTTAAGAGCCTTATAGAGCAGAGGTAGTACATTTTGATGTGGGAAGGAGAAACTAGAAATGGAGCTGTAGATACAGAGTCTAGGGAAAGAACTCTAGTCACAGAGAGGTCTGGTGTTAGCTGGGACACAGACCAGGCAATTGTTAGAAAGATTTTCACTGTTTGTGGATACAGCACTACAGTTGTTGACCAAACAGCTCATCTTACAAAAATTTCTTCACACAATAACAAATGCCTGTGTGATGGCATAGAGGTAACACAGAATGGAAGCTATGGCTCAGGCTTGCATGAAGGGAAGGCCTTGGATTTTCAGGGCAATCACGATTGTGTGGCAGAGGCCTTCTGCCCCCAGTGATACTTTTCAACCATTGTTCCAAGTTGGAAAAAGTTGGCAGACAGGAAATTAGGTCAAATCTATTGTGAGTATAGTGTCTTCTCCTCTTTTTATTGCCCTAAAGTGATATCAGCCAGCTTTAGAGAAAAATGAGGTAAAAACATTGCTCTCTCCAATGTCAGCAATGCCAATGACATCCTCTGAATTTTTTCTCAAAGCTCCTACCTCTATGTGTTCCCATTCCCAGGACTGGGTTACTCCATCAAAGTGAAAATGTTCTCCAGAGATGTGCTTCTGCTGGCCTCCTCAATTTTCTCACAAATTTACGTGACCCTTTTATAAGATAAGACCTAGAAAACAAACAAAAAAAAGATAAGACCTAGTCCTGGGCCTCTAGCTTGACAAATCTTATAGAAAACAGCCTGATGAGCCAAGCGTGACACAGTCCCAGGCAATACAGAGACTACAGCAGGTTTGAAATTTATCTTGACTCCATAGCAAGATTCTGTTTCAAGGAAACAAAAGACACACAACATGATCTACAACAACATTTTGTTAGGCGTATAAGCCTCTAGAAAAATTAAAACAGAGGGCTGGAAAGGTAGCTCAGTGGTAGAGGTCTTGTCTTGCATGCATGAGGCCCTGGGTTCGATTCCTCAGCACCACATGAGCAGAAAAAGCCAAAAGTGGTGCTGTGGCTTAAGTGGTAGAGCAGTAACCTTGAGCTGAAGAGCTGAGGGACAGTGCCCAGGCCAGAGTTCAGGCCCTACAACCAGCCAAAAAAGAAGCTCTGGGTTCAATTCCTCAATACCACATAAACAAAAAAAGCCGAAAGTGGTGCTGTGGCTGACATGGTAGAGTGCTAGCCTTGAGCACAAAGAGGGTCAGAGACAGCTCCCGGAGTTCAAGCCCCACACTGACAAAAAAAAGAAAGAAAGAAAGAAAGAGAGAAAGAAAGAAAGAAAGAAAGAAAGAAAGAAAGAAAGAAAGAAAGAAAGAAAGAAAGAAAGAAAGAAAGAAAGAAATCAGTAGCTCCCATTTCCTCAAGCTCCGGTGTTGAAGTAGTCAAGGGATATTGAACAGAATATGAAGTTCAAGCAAAGATCTGATTCTGGCACCAAGGGAAGATTCAAAAGATAGCTTCAGCTCTCTCTCTCTCTCCAACATTTACCTTTGCTTTCCTCTGAGTTGACATCGTTGCTAAGCAGACTTTTCCCACATGGAATCAAATCTGCCTTCTGATTCTCCAAGTTTGCCTGGTGTCCACAAAATCAGGTACAGGGATAGTCTGTTCATTATAGAGATCATAATGCTCTCCTTCACACCTGAAGATTGTCAGAGACTCTCTAAGATCTGTGGACCACTCTCTAAACTCAGGGAGTGAGGTACTCTCATTAGTTCCTCTGTGTTAATCAAGTGGTAAGGGGAACAAAACTGATTTGATTATCAGCCCCATCTGATAAAGAGGAAGAGGTCCCCCCCCTCCTACAATGATGTAATGCAGAGAGAAAGAGAGGTAGGAAAATAAAAAGGAGGAGAGGGAAGGAGGGAAATTAAATAATGTCTACTGAACTAGTGGTTCAACATTTTGAGGGGAATATTTGTTGATTGCTTACTGAATTCTTGTTCTTGAAGACACTTTGAAGTGTCGAACTTAATGCTGAAACTCTCACAATAAATAACTTCAAAGGTTCATGATATGATGACATATAATAAATACTATGCTGAGAATGCTTCCTACATCAGTTGAGCCCAAACTTCAGCATTCATAGGAATCACTTGGACAACTTGCTAAAATGTGTACTGCTGGCCCAGCAGGTCTGATAGTATAAGTAAACTTGCTGTCCTTAATTTGAATTTCATTTCAACAAGAGTGGTAACTTTGTTCAGTGAGCATGTCAATCCAGTGTCTGCACTGCAATTAGTGGTTTTCTTCAGTTTAAAGTCTATCCATGTTTTTTCCATAATTATCCAGAAAGTCCACCTGAAGAACAGGGAAGTGCAATCTCAAACACAGATTCTCTGATAAAAAACAAATGCTTGAAACAATTGGCCCATCTTCCCTCACTACTGCCATAGAGATAGAGAGCAATTCAAGGCATAGACAAGTCAAGGACACTATGAGAAAGAAGCCAGGAAAACAGTGCAAAAAGACACCAAGAATTTAAACCCACTAGGCTTTCATCTCCAAAACAACATGTGCTTTCTCTTTGGTTCATTCAATGTTTCTGACGGAAGTGAAATTCTTCTCTGGTATTCAAGAAAGATTTATGACTAAAAAAAGAACAGATTTTACCTGGCGGTGGGCGCCTGCAAAGTTTGCTCTCTCATACCAGGCCCAATTGCTCTTTATTTTGCAGATACTAATATTAGACTCAGTTAATCGCTGCACATTCCTTTTATTAGGTGAGGAGCTACATTCTTGAAACCACTCTCAGGAAAACAATCCTTCCCTTCCAGACCACCCTGACTTGTAGACTTGGGGTTTCGGCAGCGGTAGCACTGCTGGGCCATGTGGCAGACATTTGGGCAGACCATAGACATCTGCTCTTCAGCCTCAGCCCTTTGGAAGTGGTTTGGGAACTTCCTCTTTTCTTATTCATTTGGCCCAAGGTTGCTCCTTCTACAAACATTATGAAGGTGTTAGTACCACCAGAGTATTAGCCTTTATTACCTCTTTTCCTATGGGCAAAGCTGCCTGTAAGGGGGGCAAAGCTACTTGAATAGGATGTGTTCAATAGACTTTATTTGAAGGCCCTTCTTCAGACAAGTTAGAGCCATTTGAATTTCATGCAAAAGCTCAAATAAGAAAGTGTTAGATTATATTCAATTCTGTTCAATCTAGGTAAATAGATGAAAACGTCTTGATTATCATAGTATTTTTGAAGTTGATTATTGGCAAACTAGAAGGCAATTTGCCATCAAAACATTGTGGTGAGATTCTGAGCCAAGTCCCACATGTCTCCGGAACTCATTTGGTGTCTGAAGTATCTCACTACACTTAAGGATCATGAAATCTCATCACCATTTTCAATTTTGCTTTGGGAATTCCACAACCCAAGTTCCAGCTCAGAATTCCCCTTCATTCCCTCAGACCCAGCCATAATCATTAGCAGGATTCCCAGTGAGGTGGAGAATCAGGAGAGGATTTGGCGTGACGTGATGACAAAGTCAAGTGTTTAAACATAGGCAGGTAGTGTTAGGTAACCTTATATTACATGAAAGGTCCAGTCCTGGCTGGTGACAATGCTGGAAGAGGAGTGAGAAGACAGGCTGAAGAAAGGTGGTCCTTCCCAGAAGCAAAATGTCAGCCTCTGACTTAGTTCTAAGTCATAAGAAGAAAAAACTTGGCAATAGAGACAGCTCAAGTGGTAAAGCACCAGCCATGAGCAAAAATGCCAAGTGAGGTCCTGAGTTCAAGCCCCAGAAAGAAAAGAGGAGAAAAGAGAAGAAAAAGGAAAAGACTTGAAAGTTTTAAATTCATAAGGGGACTTCATGGAGACCACAATG
Source organism: Dipodomys ordii (assembly GCF_000151885.1). Taxonomy (NCBI): domain Eukaryota; kingdom Metazoa; phylum Chordata; class Mammalia; order Rodentia; family Heteromyidae; genus Dipodomys; species Dipodomys ordii. The sequence continues at coordinate 13,828,891 of NW_012267257.1, read as the reverse complement.
GAATAAAAGAAAATAATCTTGTTTCCTACAAGATTAGTAGGGGAACAGCATCACCAAATAAATAAAAAGAATTGGCATATCAATTTGAAGCCTAAATACTTCCAAGGTGCTATTAATATAATTTATTCTCTCAAATCTTTTAGCATGTATTTCTCTGCCTTTCCAAAACCATACCCACTATTTATTGACCACTTCCTCTGTGCCAAGAAAACCTTGTGTGTTTGCTTTTCGTACAATCTAGAGAACATTTGTCATTTCTGTTTGAAATAAACTCACTCACCTCTGACTTTCCTACACAGTGCTTTCCAAACACTTCATTCTCTCTTCACTTACTTTTTTCCTTACCCCACCAAGATTGATTCAGACAGACTAGTTCTCCAATGGGAGTCTCTGGACATTAATCATTGTAGAATTTTACTCCTGCTCCTAGCCCTAGAGCCCAGATAAAGAAGATTTCCCCTTATAATAAATAAGTAGATGCCAATCCAGATTCAGTTCTAGCTACAACCAGGCTGTGGCATAGGATAAATGATGTCTATCTCTATTTTTGTCTGCATTCTATTTTGTAGACTCTACTTGAAATTGTTTCTCTCTCTTTCCCCTCTCCCTCCCTCCCTCCCTCCTTCCTTCCTTCCTTCCTTCCTTCCTTCCTTCCTTCCTTCCTTCCTTCCTTCCTTCCTGTCTGCCTGCCTGCCTGCCTGTCTTTTCCTTCCTCTAATTTTCCTCCTTTAATTTTCCTTTTTTTCATATTTCTATCACATTCTTTCCTTTTCCCTCTTGTTAGTTTATCCTTCTTTACCTCAAATGTTCATATAAAATTATAGGTATTCTTCTAAGCAGAGCTGATGATCAGGGAAGGCTTTATATGTACAAATTTCCAGCTCACAAAAGAGAGATGCACATATTAGGCTGTAAATGGTGAAAACTACTGCCCCAAATTATATTCCCAAAGAAGTTTACTTGGTAATAACTCTTGACAGGCATTTTTGGAAGGATCCCACCTCTTAAACTTTGATTACATGTCATAGCTTTTACTGAATTTTTTTCACTGATGTGTCTAAACATACTTCTCTGGTCCCTAATCTGTTTCAGTGAAATGTGGATCATATTTGGTGTGAGTCCTGTAACTTTGCAAGATCTGAACAAGCCATTCATTTCCAAGTAAACCTGTCTATTTAAAAAAAATCCATGTGTTTCCATGTAGCTTATCAACCACATCACACTCACTAAAACTGATAATCACACTAGTCTGCATCTTCCAAAATACCAGCCAATGGGACCTTGTTTGCAGCTTTCTAGTTTCATCGCTTCTTTATAAATCCCGTTTTTGATTTCTGTACCCTTGTCTTGTACGTAAGTTTATCTGATATGGGGAAGGGAGGAAAATCACAGAAACAGTGGGACAAATGGTGAACCAATGCAACAGTGATACTCACTAGACACTATGTTAGATATAAACTTTATCACTTGGTGGGGGAGGGAAAGTGAGAGAAAACGAAGGAGGGGGTAACACTGTTCAAAAATAAATGTAAGCCGGATGCTGATGACTCATACTTGTAATCCTAACTGCCCAGGAGGCTGAGATCTGAGGATTGCAGTTCAAAGCCAGCCCAGGCAGGAAAGTCCATGAGACTCTTATCTCCAATAAACCACTAGAAAACTGGAAATGGTACTGTGGCTCAAGTGGTAGAGAGCTAGCATTGAGCTGAAGAGCTGAGGGACAGCGCTCAAGCCCAGAGTTCAAGCCCCACAATGGACCAAAAAAAAATGTAGTCATTACCTTTTAAAAAGCCTTATTTATTATTTGAACTATGGAAAAGTCAGCTTGAATAACTTGGGGTCAAATGTGAGAAAGAGGCTGAAAGTAGGTGCTATTCCCAATCTTCACCATCTACTCTATTGCAAGTACAAATCTGTTAGACTAAAATTTAGATAATAAGGCTGAGTAATGATGCCTTCCCATGTACTCTCTCTCTCTGTGTGTGTGTGTGTGTGTGTGTTTTCCAGGGCTTTTACTAAGGGTTTTCTTACTGTTGGCTGATGCTCTATCACTTGAGCCTTGTCTCTAGTCCAGCTTAGTTTGCTGGTTAATTGGAAATAAGGTCTTGAGGACTTTCCTGCCCAGCCTGGCTTTAAACCTCAATCCTCCTGGTCTCTACCTCCAGAGTAGCTAGTGTTATAGGTGAAGGCACCAGCATCAGGACCTTGTTATGATCTTCTTTTGGGGCTAAAGCAATGTGGAATTTCATAGAGTGAGCAGCAAGGATATATGTGCTCCAAAGTGCGTGAAGCACAGTATTATGATGGCCATTGATCTCAAGTCTCTGGCCCATTGCTTCCTAGAGTTTCCATTTTAAAACAATGAAGATGTAATTGGGAGGCGGCCTGACCCACAGACCACTAAGACAAGAGAACTGCACCAGAGGAGAGGAAATAGCTTTCCTTTCCCCTCTCTTGGAAAGGAAGATAACTGACAAAGGCTCTTTACTCCAACTAGGAGAAACAAAGTCCTTCTCCTAGGCATCTAGCCAAGGAAAAGAACATTCTGTTAATCATTACTCATTGTCAGTTTGGCCAAAGAATGACTGTGGGTTTAAGGGTGTTTTTGTTTTGTTTTGATTTGATTTGTTTGCATCTGGGTGGCATAGACTCAGGGCAAATTTCATCATATGAGCAGCCAGTTTAACAATCTTGGGTGGTTTCCCTGGGCTGGAACTTCTGTCCTTCTGAACTTCCTGTGGAATCTATTTTACCTTGAACCTACCAGGTCTGGTTTTCTTCAAGTCAACCCCTAGACCTGATAAAATGGAATTCTCCCTGCCTCTTGGCAGAGCTCAAGAGGCTGTTCCGGAAGGCAGCTTGTTTTTCCAGGGCCACCATTTTCATGTGCATTTTCCCCATCAAGGAATCATTATTAATTACACTTCTGCGTATTCTTCTGTTCTACCACTGGGTGCCCTGGATTCAGAGGCTCTGCTTGCAGGAGGGATTAGGATCATAATTAGCAATACTATTACTGCTTCCTGCTTCCTTTCGGCAAGATTAGGTCTTCAGACAGTAACCTCATTCAATTGAAACAAGCCTTTTCTCTTCAGCAGAGGGGAAAGTCCAGCAGGATACCCAAATCTGCTGTTGTGGATGGCAGATAGGAATTGTGAATGACTCATCCTCTAAGGTACTTAGAGACACAGAGGCAAGTTCTCATCTCCTGTAACAGATGCTAGGGAAATGTCCAGTAAAAATCATTTGCTTCATAGGAAGGAAATAATTGTTAGTACTTCATTTTGTTTCATTTCCTGACAGGACTTGGAAAATATGAGTGACACTTCTCTGGTCCAGCATATAGAACAAGTCAAAATACTCTGCTTAGAATCTGAGGAGGACCAGCCAAGGCTGGCCTGATTCTAAGAGAAAGTCAACTCTTTAAAAAAGAAAAGAAAAGAAAAAGAAACCCATTTTCAAAAGAAAACTGTTCTTTTCTGGAGTGCAAATTTAAGATAGGATTTTTCAAATTTTCATGTAGATGACTGGAAATCAGCAAAAAACAAAAACAAAAACCCAACAACTATCTTTTACACACATGACCTAGATATACACACAAATATTTACCTGAAATACATTTTATGAAACAGCTTACCATTACTTTATGCTATGAATATCTGTTACATTCATTTTTTAGCATTTTAAGCAATGCTAACAACATTGCTTAAGTGACAAGGCACATGCCTACCATGCACAAGGACCTGGGTTCGATTTTCCACCTGAAAGAAAGAAAGGAAAGAAGAAAGAAAGAAGGAATGAAGAAGAAAGGAAGGAAGGAAAGAAGAAAAAGAAAAAGAAGAAAGAGAGAGAGAAAGAAAGAAAGAAAGAAAGGAAGGAAGGAAGGAAGGAAGGAAGGAAGGAAGGAAGGAAGGAAGAAAGAAAGAAAGAAAGGAAGGAAGGAAGGAAAGATTGATTTCCAGTTTGAGCTGGGGACAGAATGCATGTCTGTAATCCCATTTAAGAAGATCACAAGGCCAGGTGCCAGTGGCTCATGCCTGTAATTCTAGCTACTGAGGAGGCTGAGATCTGATGATCTTGGTTCAAAGCCAGCCTGGACAGGAAAGTCCATGAAACTCTTATCCCCAATAAACCACCAGAAAACCGGAAGTGGCGCTGTGGCTCAAGCGGTAGAGGGCTCTCCTTGAGCTGAAGAGCACAGGGACAGTGCCCAAGCCCAGAGTTCAAGCCCCACGACTGACAATAAATAAATAAAAATATCACAAGTTCAAGGCTAGCCTAAGCTATATAAAACCAAAAGAAAGGAAAGGAAATAAATAGAGGAAGGAAGGATTTTTGAGTATCTTCACTTATGGAACATCAAAAATTTATTTAGTGTCATTGCTTTGGCACCAAAATTTTTTACTCTTATTTATATAAGTTGAGCCTGAATGGGTAACAAATTAAACAAATTAACAAATAAAACCTGGTCCAAGTCCTGTATGAAATCCATTATACTGTATGAGGTACATACTGTATCTCAAGTCAAGTGCCAATGTCAGAGTGGGAAAGGAGCTCAGGATGGATGAGGGAAGAGGCACAACTCAAAGCACAACAGCTCTGAGCAGGGAGTCATTTGACTGGCTGCCTTGATTATTGGATTGGTATTGAGTTGTTAGTTCCTCTGCTAGGTCCCCCGTTCATCACTCATCCATGCTTTCCTGAATCCATCTGCAAATTGATGTAGAGCTAGTACATAGCAGGCTCTGTGCTGAATATTGAAGTATGAGGGGGAGCTGCACCAGTAGAACTTGTCTATGGGTTAATATTGTCTATTTGATACGAAGTGACTATTTGCTGAGTGAATGAAGAGAAGAAGGAGCGGCTAAATGAGCCTGATGTCTTCAGGTATTGTCTCACTGCTTCATCCTACAGACCCAGCCATCCCTCCCAGCTTAGCTGGAGCTGGGAAAAAGCCCTCCTGTTGAATCAAAGTCTGTGCCCTGTAGCAGCTGTGTTAGACAGGAAAAACAGATCCCGAGGGCTCTCATGTTCTGGATCTTCTCTTTAGTGTACATTGTCTTCGGGATTTTTGAGGGTCGCTGGAAATGGCCACATCAGCAATAGTAAGGGATGGTTTGAATGGGCACTCCACTCTAGTCCTTTCCTTATAACCCTCTCATGTGATCTATAATCCTCTCTATGAATAATCACCTGAATGACAATCCAGGCTCCAGGCGAAATAATTGTTGGACTCTGAACTCTTCACGTCCACAGCTGCAGTCTCAGACCCTATCAGCAACGCTGAAGTACACTGCCAGTGGCTCAGTGTGACCATTGGTTGAGGTAGGATAATCAGGGAAAATGCAATGTAGAAAATAGCAACCAGGAATTTAGAGACAAACACTGTACTCACCAACAGCTTGGTTAGAAGCACGTAAGCACTATTTTGTTTGGTTTCAGCCTTACATTCCCTCATTAGATGTATTTGATGTAAAGAGAAAAGGAGAAAAAAAGAGCAGTTCTTTTCTTCTAACCTTACCTACTTGCCCAAATAATCAGTGTGTTCTGGAATCTGAGCACAGTTTTATTGAGTGTGTGTGTGTGTGTGTGTGTGTGCGCGCACGCATGCCCATTCTGGGGCTTGAACTCAGGGCCTGAACATTGTCCCTGAGCTTTTATGTTCAAGGCTAGCATTCTACCCCTTGAGCTACAGCTCCACTTGCAGCTTTTTGATGATTAATTGGACATAAGAGTCTCACTGGCTTTGAGTTGGCTAGGATTATAGGTATGACCATTGATACTGGGCTGAGTGAGGATATCTTAAAGAAAGAAAATTATCCTGGAAAAAAACACAGGTAAATTATTCCTCTTGGCATAAAATGTGTTTAAAAGTAAAACCTTTTCTCCATGATAGACATCTGTCTTAAGGGGAGCTTGTGGCAAAATACATATTTTGCTTGCCTGAATGCCAAGTTTAATGATCAGACAAACTGAAATCTTTGGGCCAGATGAATAGAAAAGTGAATAAAAGTGCCTGGCATTGGAAGAAAGAGAAACCCTTATGCTAAAGTGAATTTAAGTCAAATTTTAATTCTACTTTCTTTTATTAAATGCTAAATCTTCTGATGTCAAAAGTAGCTCAGAGGGTCTCCATGTTCTACCTGTTGGAGCTTGCCTGGTTCTTGCTTGCTTGCTCAATAGAGCTCTACTGAATTTTCTTACCATTGTGACGTGTCCTGAAATTCCTACTTTTTTGTAATGAAAGGTAAGAACTTGGGGAAAAAAACTGTGAAGGGAGGTTTCCCTGACTCTAAAGGAAATCTTCGTAAATCCTCATCAGCCACAGGTGACATAAACACAAACTGAGGAGTGGATTTAATGGAATGATTTGTCTACAAACTTTTTGTCCTTCTTGAAAAATTTGAAATGGCCCTTCCTCTTGGCTCCTTGCATTTCCATTTAAGTAGTTGTCTTAAAGAAATACCAGTTTTAACACAATTTATTCTTCCTGACCACCAGAGAGCCTTTGGCTTTCCTGTCAGAATTCCCTCTGCAGAATTGTTCTGGTTAGATCTGAAATGGCTAGCCTTTCTCAAGCCCAGCAGCAAGACAGAAGAGGTGAGTCTCAGAAGAACTAACAGGCCAAATTTCTGCCTTATGCAGAAGGATAGTCTGAAGTGAAAGAGAATAAAATCCAAAGCATACCATACCACCCCAAGAGAGGCCTGCAGTGCTCCAAGAGACTGGAATGAAGACAGTCCCATGACTGTCCCTGCTTTCCATGAAACCAACAGCCTCCCTTTCCTTCCCTCAGTCTGGCGGTTCTTGGATTCTGAGAGGCAATAAATTCCCTTCTTTGTCCTTTTGACTAATCCCAGCTGCATTTCTGTAAATTATAACCAAAATTCCTGACTAATACAACACTTAATTTATTCTTCTTGTGTGATGTCATCTTGTTTCTAAATCAAATATTCTCATCTTGTATTTGCATTCAAAGCTAGGACCTTCCATTAAGTACTGTGGTATATAGCCTTATTTTATTTGACTTAGTAATTCTGGTGGATCTTGTCATAAATTTGCACATACACACACATACTGTCAGCTGTGCAAAAAATGTGGCTTTTGTTAATTTCTGTAATTAAGCTAGTTGCTGAGTAACAAGGAAATATTCCAGTAACAGTATCTCCATTAAAAAAAAAAGATTTTTAAGCCAGATGCTGATGGCTCATACCTATAATCCTAACCTTGAGCAAAAAAGCTCAAGGATAGTGCTTAGCCCGAGTTTAAGCCCCAGGTCTTGAATTTACACACACACACACACACACACACACACACGTGTGCATGCACACACGCATGAATGCACATAATCATGTATGCGTGCGTGCACGTGTGCACATACACACACACACAAAGATTTTAAAGCTGGAGGACATTGATTCTGGTTTTTTGGGGGGAATGAAAAAAATCATCAGTGTGTGTTATGGTTCAAGTGGTAGTGTACCATCCTTGAATAATAAAGCTGGATAATTGAAGATAAGAATTTCTCAGACTTTCTTTCCCTGGGCTGGCTTTGAACCTTGATCCTCAGATCCTCAGCCTCCTGAGAGATTAAGATTACAAGCTTGAACCACCAGTGGTGACTGGCCATGTCTATCTTTTATAGCGGAGTAAACAAGACTAAAAAGAGCTGTGTGTGGTGAAATGGGATGGAGAGCAGAGTAGTAGACAAAAGATCACAGAACGTTTACCCTCCAGCCAGCAGACTCTTAAGAATTGTGTGACCTTAAGCCAAATATCAGGGACCAGGGGAAAGGAGAGAATCCTACAGTATGATTTACTGTCTTGGGTTGTTCTTCCTGATTTATTGGTGAATATACACAATCTGTCTAAAAGGATACATCTACAGGCAAAGAATAGGGTTTGGAGGGTCCGCAATGTGTCGTGTGGTAGGTGAACAGATGGAATTCATGTCTTAATTGAGTCATCAAATAAGCCCTTCTCAGAATACACAGGGGTGAGAGCATTTCTTAACTATCACCTGGTTAAGGATCACAGGCTAGAGTCAGGGTCAGCACAGTCACTGGGAATCTTTGTGGTAACACTGCGCTCTCTCAGCTCCTCCTTTACCCCTATCTGAGTCATATGAAAATTTCTGGTATGTAAGAATGTCACAAACAAATCACATAGCTGGCAGACAGTTTTACCTCAGGTCTACCTTTTAACCCACTTACCTCCCCGGTGAGTGATACAATCCCTCACAACCAAAGTAAGGCTAATCCCTGACTTTTTTTCAGCTAGCCATAAGGAAACTGACCAACATAGGCCTCAATATGGCTAGTCTGGATATTTCTGCAGCTCTTGAACTTTTGACCTGGAGATTCCTAAGGACCCAGTCATCTGACCTCCATACTCAACTCTGATTCCTTCTCCTTCCCACAATCCACTGGTATTTGAGTAAGCTGTTCCTCTTCCTTAATAACAGGCTTCTGTGGAATGCTATATAAGTCCTCTCTTACCTACTTATATTAAAGCTCAATGATCAAAAGTGATCTTGAGAGCCAAAGAAGTTTATAAAAGGTGTTTTTTTCCTCCCAAAACTGTTTTCAAAATATTGTCAGTGGGTGTACTCTAATTTTCCATTTTGGAACAAAGAAGCTAAAGCAGAACTTTGCCTGTGTCTTTACATCTGTACTTCATTAACCCCAATTTCCTTTAATGCAAATAGAAAAAGGTGGGCACTTTATGCACAAAAGCACTTCATTATATATATATATATATATATATATATAATATATATATATCAAAATTACCACCCCTATTGCATCAGCAGAGAAATAAAATTAGAACCTAATTGTGTCATCCAAATGGCTCGAAAATTCTCTGATCTCATCCACCCATAAATTTGAAATAATTGCCTTTTATATCTTCATGTAATCATTGATCAAAAAAGAAACAGGATAAGGTCACTGAATGACATAGAAGATAGAGCTCTGAGACACAGACATATTTTTAAATGAACAGTGATTTACAGTGCAAATATTGCTTAGCTGGAGTTTAGCCTTTGTTAGTCCAAACACATCCCTTGTTTGGGGGTTGCAGTGGGCAGATCTTAAGGTGACCTCATCCCTGAAGGTCCTCAGCTTCTGGTATCTGCATACTCATGCAATCTTTTCCCCTTGAGTTTGGGTACTATTTGTGACTTGCTTCCAGCTGATAAAATATAGCCAAAGTGATGTGCTGTCTCTTCCATGATTATTTTACATCATTCAAGAATTTCTCCCTTGCTGACTTTGAAGAAGAAAATGGGCATGTTAGGAAATACTGATAGTAAGGAAGTAAGGGTGATCTCTAGTTGTTCAGAACAGTCTTTATTCAGCTAGGCCTTAATTCTACAGCCTAAAGGAAGAAAATTCTGCCAAAAACCTGAGTGCATTTGAAAGTAGACTTCTGTCCAACCTCCACATGAACACTGAGGAGACAGTGTTAAATTTATAATCCATATACCAAGAGTCCTATAGAAGTCAATGAAGCCACAGACATGACACTGCCCTACCAGGCAAATGGGCGATGGGGCCATTATCATTTCTAGCTTCTATTTTGTCTATATTGCTTTGATGTTATTCTTTATCAAAGCCAGGTGCTGGTGGCTCACACCTGCAATCCTAGCTACTTAGGAGGTGAGATCAAGAAGATCATGGTGCAAGGCCAGCCCAGGCAGAAAAGTTCTTAAGACCAGTTTTCAATCTGCAGCTGGACACAGGGGTACATGCCTGTCATCTCAAGTGGTGTAGAAAACTGAGAGCGGGGGATCTCGGTTCAAAGCAACCTGAGTAAAAAAAAGTCCATGAAAGTCCATCTCCCTGAGGGAATCTGGACCTGGTGGGACATGGTGATTCCAGCAATGGTAGAAGTCTGCACTAGGCAGATTGCTACTAAGGTACAGGTTTAGGCTGGAATAAGAATCTATCTCAGTTAAAATCAACAAAAGATAGGGCTGAAGGTGTAGTTCAAATGGCAGAGCATCAGCCTGGCAAACACAGAGCCCTGAGTTCAAATATCAGCACCACCAAAATCAAATTTAACTCAAACTTTTTCCAATGAAAGAAGAACTTACCCATAGCCCGATTCTGAGAAACTTAGAATGGAAATCCTCTTCAGGTTCTTCCCCCTAATAAGAGACATTGCTTAGTTCTCAGACCGCTGGCTTGACCTCTGGTTTGTTGGAAGAGCACAGCCAGTGTTCTTAGAAGTAAACCAGAGCAACAAACTCATGTGAACTAGTTTTTGTGGGTCTCCATTTTCCGATGCTACATAAAGAAAGGCTTTGAAAGGTGCTGGATTCTGGGAAGAATCATGGTTAAGTATTTTCTAAGTTTTTCAAAGTCAATGGGGGATATAATTGAGAACATAAATTCTAAAACCATCATAAGCTAAATGTGGGAAAAAAGAGAAGCAAGTGTTCTTTGCAGTGTGAAAAAAAAGAAAAAACCCCAGCTCATTAGAGCCTTAGAATGAATCTACTCTTACAAGCCTAATCCATGAATAAATGAAGAAATAGAACTTTGCTGAAAAATTCCTCATGGATTTACAAGTTTCTATAAGTCCCCAAGGAGCTATAACGTTACCTGAGGTACACAAGTCTGTACAGTGCAGAGAGAATTTGGGAACTGACATCTTTCCACAACAAAGACACTACTGATACCAAAAACCAGACCTATCTGGCTTTCTGTCTCCTGTGTTAAATAGTACTTAGTGTGGATTTAAGAGTAACTTAATGGCTCCTGGCTCAAGAAAAGGGAATTTTGAGGTCCTATTGGATATGTGAAAACAGTAATGTCAATACTGGGTTCTTGAAAACCTGGGACTTAAAATCATTTAATTTTTTTCTTAATCTTGAACTTATAATTGTCAATGGTATAATAATATTTAAATTATTAATTGTTTAGAAATGTAATGGGTAAAATAAAAAATGTACACGTATGTCTTTTTTACTTATCAAAAGAAATAACAATGTTAATGAGCCCAGCAAATAGCAATAATAAATGAAGACTTAATGTCATGTTTCACCCTGTGCTTTTCTTAGCTGTCTCATAGGAATAGTAATAATAGGACCAATTCTTTGTTAACTCTTGAAGGTTATTATTAAGTCAACTGAACGTTAAATATGTTATTTTGTACAAACAGTCAGAAACATAACATCACTGAACCAAGTCGATAATTGACTGCCCTCAAGCTTGCCTGCCTGCCTGCCTGCCTGTCTTTTCCTTCCTCTAATTTTCCTTCCTTTAATATCCCTTTTTTCATATTTCTGTCACATTCTTTCCTTTTCCCTCTTGTTAGTTTATTCTTCTTTACCTCATGCAACATGTTGCATGCTTTCCTTTATTGGTATTAACTAGAATGTGCCTATAAATCTACAAGTAAACACACTGGATGGTAAAAGACAACAAAATCTGCAGGAAATAGGAAAGAAATCAACAAGATAAAAAGGCCCGGGCATGTTTTATCTTCTGTATGTTTTGGTCATTTGATTGAGACAGAAATCTAGGAGGCGGTGATCTGATTATGATCTTATAGCTTTAAACAGACAGCTGTGTGCTCACTAGGTCAGGGACTATAAGGGTATCCTGTGTGACCCCAGACATCTTCAGGATCAGTCTTAGTTGACCTTTGATTTTGAGCCTTGTCATGCTTTCACGATCATTTAAGAATTCAGCAAAAGAAATGTTTTAGCATAGTTTTAATTATTTACCAAATACTCATAGAATAGGAATTATTATTCAATTAGATTATTATTTCCAATTAGATGAAAAATAACTTGCCAGTTAAGGACCATAGTTTAGAACAAGTAAGACATCATTCCTGGCCTGGAAGAATATCTGGTCTAGTTGGAGAAATGATATCAAGTAGGAGAAATGATACCTATTCACCTATAGCTATAATGTGTAGACTAAACCAAAAGAGTACACATAAAATGCAATATGAGGTCAAATGCAGACTGGATTATTTGTAGCTAGTGGCATTCTAAAAGTTCAATGGTATTATTCAACAGTATCACAATAAGGAACAACCAAAATTCTCTTATAATCAAGGGTTTCAGATCCTGAGAAATTAAGTACAATTTTTGATCTTATGCATTCTAAACTATATATGCATAAACTGACTGCGGTGTGTTCAAGAGTTCTATGTTGCCTATTTCTCTGCCTGTCTTCTTTGAAGGGTTTGCCTTATTTGTTTATTTATTTATTTATTTGTGCAATAATGGAGTTTGAATTCAGGGACTCATGCTTCCTAGACAAATACTCTACTGCCTGAACCACATGCCAACACTTTTTTGCTTTCATGTATTTTTCAGATTAGGCCTCACATTTTTTGCCCAGGGAGTCCCTGGTAGATGTGATTACAGAAGTGTAGACCACCAGTGCTCAGTTTGTTCAGCCAGAGGTCTCTAACTTTTTGCCCAGGCCGGCCTTGAACTTCAAGCCTCCTGACTTCTCTTCCTGATAACCAGGTTTATAAGTGTGAGACATTACCCCTGGCTCCAAACTCACCCTCCAATACCCAGCCATCAAATACTGAATGTCTTCAAAGGTTATCCCAGGCCCATCCAGCCATATCTGTTCACAGTTTTCATTGTATGATGAAATAAGTTAGAATTGGGTGGTGAACGTTAGCTGAGTGACAATTTGGGTGAAACCCAAATGTTAGTTTCCTGAATAATTTTTGGTCTAGATTAGAAGACTCTTAATTTGTCAACTTTGAAATGTAGTTTTTTAATTAGTAATAAGCTTTTTGTTGTGAAAATACTGTACAGAGAGGTTAAAATTACATGAGCAAGGTAATGAGTACATTTCTTATCAAGCATTTTTGCCTCCTCCTTTGTTTCCCCTTCACATCCCTTTCCATCTCCTCCTCTCCCCATACCCCCCCAAAGTTGTAAAGTTCATTTTTCGACATAGCATCTTGTACATTTCATTGTTGCAATGGGTCCACTTGTATCCCTAGTTAAACAGTTTGTTTTTTCCCTTCCCCTCCCCAAATTAGACCAACATCAAATACAGTGAAAACAGGGGTTATACCATGTCTGAGGAACATACAAAGCAAGAAAAAAAATCACCTTATAAATATGTTAGAAACAATAGCAAGAAAGAAAAAACCACTTGTGTCCTTAACTTGGGGTTCATTTTGCCTAACATCAACTTATCTGACCTTTTCTGCTTGTCTCAGACACATACTAGTTATTGCAAATAAGGGAAACCATGGGACCTATGTTTCTTTGGGCCTGGCTTACTCAATTTTTTATTCAAATCCCCATCTTGCCTTGAATTTTAATCCGAGCTATCCAAGATTGACTGGTCAGATTATTTTCCAAATATCCACAAAGGACTGTGTATGTAGAAATATTGAAGTCACAGATCTCTGTCTGCATTTTGTTTTTGTCACTGTGGCAAAATATCAGAGAAAACAACTCAAAGGGGAAAAAAAACAGCGTGGCTCACAATTTCCAAGGGTGCGATTCATGGTCAGCTGCCTCCATTGTTTGAGCAATGATGAAGCACAACATCATGGCACAAAGACGTGACAGAGCAAAGATGCTCGCCTCATAGCAGACAAGAAGGGCTGGGGCGGGGAGGGGGGGAATTGGTGCTCTGGTAGGCCAGTGTCTTTCTTCCCTTTCGGTTCCATTGACTTCCTCAGCTTGTGGAAATGGATCTCACTCCCCCTTCCCCCCCCCCACACCCTTTCTTAATTGTCTCAAGAACACACTCAGAAGTGTGCTTTAGTAATCTCCTTGGAGATTCTCAATCCAGTTAAGCTGGCAATCAAGATTAACTATTAAAATATGGATAGATGGACCTGGGACTCATAACACCTATTATTTTTCTCTCCAGACTAGCTCTTACTTCTAAGTTCCAGACCCGGTCATTTGACTGCCTTCTTCATATCTGTATGAGAAAAATAGAAAGGCCTGGACACTGAACATGTCCAAGATCTACTTAACAATCTGCCTCCTAAATCTCATCCTCTTATATTTCTTGCAATCAATCTTCTCACACTGGAGCCAGAGCACTTACTAACCCGTGTTTGCCAAATGTCACCTTTTGCTGAATTCCTTTAGCAGTCTCTCATTGTTCATTGACAAACACCCTATACATGGTGGATACTTTTGGATACTTTGGGTTACAAATTACAGAGTACTCCCTTACACTCAATTAGCTTAAATAAGAAGAATGGCACTTAACAACAACAAAAAATGCTTGAAAATGTTGGCTCACCACATTTCACCAACATGTAAGGACTCATTGACATTTCTTCAAAGATTTCTGCCATTGAATTTTTTAAAGATTCCTGACATATTCATTATAGTTTTGATCATGAAGAAAAAATGTTTTACCTCTGTATTTGCATTTAGTTAAATTGTTATCTAAAGTGCTTTTGTTTTGTTTGTCCCTTAATTATAGTAGTAGGGGTATTTTTCCAAGGAACTTTCAAATGTGAGACCATAACATTCATAGTATCTTCTGCGTCCTCACAATGCACAGTTCTGAGAACCATTTCCCTGTTCAGTGACAAAAGGGTGATGTAGTTTCAGTTGGTTTGCAGAGTACCAGAAGTCAATGAGCTTCAAGATCGGATACATTCCATTATACCTGACCCAGATCTTGAATCGTGTTTGGTCAAGCATATATTGGCACACTGTGTTGCTTTGGGGCTTTCTCCCAATAAAATGAGAGATTCCTCGGTTGTGAGTCACACATTTCTCCTCTCACTATGTCCTTTGCTGTATTGATTAGGAGATAATCAAAAAATAAGTAAAAGAGAAGATAAGAAACATGACACCTTATTTTGGAACTGCACATTAGAGGAGATGTACACTGCGCTGAGAGGCAACAATGGAATACCCACAGGTGTGACCTCGGTCTCCTTGGGAACAGCGTGAGGCTGACTGAAACACCAGGTTCCCCAACTAAATACACCAGAGTCAGACTCAACCACAACCACAACAACTACTATCAACTACAAATGAAATGGATGGACAAGAACGTCATTCATGATGAAAATCATAGGTGGCTGCTGAGTTTTTCCTCCAAAGTAACCAAAGCATCTTTTTGACCTCCAGAGGAAGCCCGTCCCTCAGCTTGAGGTGACTAAGACTTAAGATGAGGAGGGAAGGGGTGTGTTCATACAGCTCTAGTCTCATCTGAGAACGGGAGAGGCATGGAACTCTTCGATGAGCTCACAGAAGAAAAACAGCAGCCAGAACCAAGTGGTCTTTCCACTGCCCCCCCCTCCGTGAACTTGTACAGGACTGGGAAGGATGGCTTGACAATTTCATGGAATAAAGCCAGGTGGAATTTAGTGTCAAAGGTTAGCTACGTGACAAATTTGAAAGAAAAGCAAATATAAATATTGGGGATGTTTTCCAATTTTGATCCCCAAACTCTTAATTTGTCAAAACATCTTTTTTGGTTTTTGGTAGTACTGGAGTTTGAACTCAGAGCCTCATGATTGCTAGACAAGCACTCTACTATTTGGGTCTACAAAATGAGTAGCATCTCCATCCCTTTTTGCATTAATAATGTTTTGGATAGGGTCCTGAATTTTTGTTCAGAGACAACCTCAAACGACAGTACTCCTATGTGTGCTTCTATGTGTGTCTAGGATCATAGGTATGAACCACCATATATAATTTATTGGTTGACCTGGGTTCTACCAATTTTTTTTCCTGAGCTGACCTCAAACCACAATCCTCCCCATCTCTGCCTCCCAAGAAGTTGGGATTACAGGTGTGAGTCATCATGTTCAGCTACCAAAAACATTTTTACAACCCAAAGATTGTTTGAACTCTCCAGGTAGAATCTTCACATGATTTCGTATAATTTGTCTCTCTAGTGCTGGAGAGAAGAATAAGAGGAAGGGTTATATCCAGGAGCTAAAAATCCAGGATGGGTTACTTTCTCACTTACCCGTGGAGCAGAAAGTGACCTAAAGGTGGATGTTCAAGGTTTCCAAAGTCATAGCAAGCCAATGGTTTAACCCAATTATGCAGTGAGAAGCTACCTGTTAAAAAAGACTTGTAAACAAGTTAAGCCTATAGGTC
The DNA here is from genome assembly GCF_000151885.1 of Dipodomys ordii. Lineage (NCBI taxonomy): Eukaryota > Metazoa > Chordata > Mammalia > Rodentia > Heteromyidae > Dipodomys > Dipodomys ordii. The sequence continues at coordinate 13,812,807 of NW_012267257.1, read as the reverse complement.
TGACAATAAGATGTCTGGAGTATAGTTGAGAATAAGAGCTCAGGACATAAAACCAACAGTAGTTTCAGGGCTCAGTCAGGTGATCCAGGCAGCAGACTCTAGACAGACCCAAAGATTCCACAAGAGATGGACTCATTACCTTATGTATGTAACTGTAACCCCTCTGTACATCACCTTGACGATAAAACATTTTTAGAAAGCTCACCTCACCTCTTAGAGCAGGTTTCAGGACTGAGCCAGTAGTAGCCTACCTCACCTGCAAATGGGCGTCTTTGATCTTGCTCAGATTATACCAGATGGCAAACACTTAGTGTCTAGCAGCGTGGAAGAAGATTTCCTGGAAAGTGTCCACGACCGAGCTAGAAACCCTGGATAAACATACCAAATATTCTCTTAAATGCAGAGCCGAGCTCACCAACAATTAAGTCAAAGCTTTAGGTGCCCCAAATGCATAAATGCCCCAGTGAACACTTGAGCAACAAAAGCAGGAGAAGGCCCTCTGCCCTGGATGCCAATGGACTGGAAAGCTTGCCAGGTGGCAGAAGTCAGTCCTTGCAGGAACAGAGAATGAGTATTTCGGAGAAGATTTGCCTTGATGGGATGTTTCTCTTAGATGACCTTGGATGACTTCCAAGTGGAACCTGGCCCCAGATCTTTTTTTTTCCCTTTTGGCTGGTCCCAAGGAAGCACATCATGGAATTTACCTTGGGGCTTCTTCCGGACACATTTATCTCTCTCAAAAAGCAGAGGACATTTAAGTTACTAAGCTACAGTGACAGATTCTGGGAATCTGGGGTCCCTTTCCCCCCCCCCCCACTTTGACAGCACTTGATAACCAAAGGCTCTTAGCTTTTAGGTACTCACTCAGTCTCACAAAGTTTAGAAATATATCTTCTTCTCTTTTTGCCTGCCCTATTTGGAAGCATTTTGAGCCTAGATTCTATAACCAAGAAGACTAAATGCAGAACCTATTGTGCCTTCAAAAGAACAGTGAGGCTTTGGATGTTCATTCGGAGACTTAAGCAACTCTTCCAGAAGGAAGGAGTGTGCCTTTTGTTGAAGCAGATGTGTGATGGCGTTTCCTTAACAATCCTCTATAGTGACAGCTTTGGTCATGATCACCTCTCAAGTGTGGGACCAGCCACTGGGAGCTAAACTGGAAAGTTCAGAAAGTGGCAGCGAACTGTAAGATCTGGGAGGTAGTAGGCATCTAGGAGCGGGGCAAGGAGCCGATGGTACACATAAAAATAGATCTCTTTATCAATGGCATCCATTCTCCTCAAATAAGGAATTCCATGTTTCCCTGAGAAGGTCAGTGAGATCTGAGATGACTCACTGCAACGCACCCAGAGTAGCTGTATGCTCACCAGGAGACCCCCGTTGGTACTGGCGGCTATAAATTATGGGCATTCCTAAGAGGTAACAAGAGAGGTTCTGTCAGCTGTGCAATTACTTTGTTTTGGCAGGACACTTCGGAGTCAAGAAAACATTGGCTGGAGGTCAAGGCCAAGATTTTGGATCAGCTGCCACCATAATTTTTCAGAAATGTGATGACTGTTCCTCAAGAAATAGTTTCCTAAGTAGGCTGCGGGAATGGCTCCTGTACATGTTCAAAAGGGATTTAAAGAATGAAGCCCGGAGGGACCCACTAGCACAGCTAAGTTGCTGTGAGCTTTTCAAGCAAAGGGTGAAAAGTCCAGAGGCCATGAGGAAATTAGAGACATTTGCAGGACATGCCTTGACTCTATCTTCTCATGATATATGAGCACAATAATGTAAACATGTAGGTTATCTGAATAGGTCTTCTCATGGTTGCAAGTTCTGTCCTAAACAGGGTAAGAGTCGTACCCTGGCCTCTATTGGTTTGGGTGCAATGAGAGTGAGAAGAATCATGTGACCATCAGAATGACCTCTCATCCTCCAGAAAGCCAATGAAATCCTAGATGGATTCATTTTTCCCTTCTTGTCTATTCTCCACCCATCATGTATATACAAGGAAGCATTCTTTATACTGTACAATTCAGGAGATCTGTGGCTGTGACTGAGGGACATTCTCTGCTCTTTTTCTAGTTAGCATCATATTGCAGCTAACAAATACAAGATGTAGTTGTTGAGGGCAACATTTACAAGTATACTTGAGTTCCTAAGACAGAAAAGAAGATAAAGCTTGAATCATGGGTGTGAAATAGTGTATTGAGTCAGAAATACCATTATGGAAGCATGAAATAGGATGGCTGGGAAGACATTAATAATACCTGACCTGTAAAGAGAGAGAAAAACACCAGGCTTTTTAAGGTAGTAGCAGGCCTATGCAAATAACTTCAAACATGAGGGTAGTCATTAATTTATTATCAATTATTATCATCATTTTATTCAACTACATTAAGTCTGTGTTTTTTCTCCTTTTTTTTTTTTTTTTGTCGGTTGCGGGGCCTGAACTCTGGGCCTGGGCACTGTCCCTCAGTTCTTCAGCTCAACCAACGCTAGTGCTCTACCACTTGAGCCACCATGCCATTTCTGGCTTTTTCTACTTATGTGGTGCGGCCTCATGCATACAAGGCAAGCCCTCTACCACCGAGCCACTTTCCCAGCCCTATGTTTTTTTCTCTGTAAGAGATTTACAAAGAGAATAGCTGGTTTCTGGGAGGTAATGTAGTTAAAAGTTTCCAAAATGAAAAGTGATGCTGAAATCTTCATTCTATTAAAGAGAATTGTATTTCTTAATCTTAGGGAAGTCTGTAAAAATTTCTCTGTTTTAACATGAATATCTTAAATGACATGTGACAAGATTATACAAATGATATGGACCAAAGTCTTACTTGGAAAGCCCACTATGTCTCAGTCATTTTGAATTTTTATTTTCTAGACTTCCATCACATTTCCAACTTTTTTTTCTGTGTACAGTAAGTGGTGACAGATAGGAGCTAAGCTTTGGGAAAAGGAAAATTCAATAGCCATGCTTCCAGTCATCACTCCTACTACTTCTTACCCTTTCCAATCTCCTTCCAATCTGCCCACTTGGATGCACACTCAGACCTTACTACCACACTGAGAGCCATCACCTCTCAGTGACCTCTCAGTTGCCACCATCAACTACCATAAAAGAGTTCAGATATTTTTCAAATGTCTAATGCAGAAATCAAAATCTTTGATCTCCTGGCAGACTCTCAGAATGGAAGTTTCTTCTAGAACATTGTGAAACTTGGAAGCACCTAGTAAAATCCAAAGCTCTTTTTAGGGCTTGAAATATTGCTCATTCTACCATATCTACCATATCCTAAGCTGTAGACCTGGGTTAATGAAATGAGAGATTTTGAGCAAGTCACTTGACTTTCCAGAACATCAGAAGCCTGTCATTGATGGGTTGAATTCTGGGACCACCTAGACAGGCAGCAGTGCATTGCTGAACCATAACAGTCAGGTCTGATGCCCAAATGCCATGATTTCTAGTGCCTATTGATTCCTTTGATGTAAATCAAGCTGCCAATATGATATCACTAGACAGAGCTGGGATGAGTTGCCAGCAATTCTTAAATAATATTTGTAACTAATTATGTAATAAATTGCTTCAACAATTTAGGTAATAGCCAAATAACTAGCAAGTGATGTGCTTTGAGTTTGTATAACCTTTGTTTTCATACAATGTCTTTAATTATATGGTTATCTAATTTCACCTTTTTTAAAATAATGGTGCTGATTAGCTCTGAAAATTTAATTATTTTTTTCATAAGCTAGTGTGGGGTATTTCCAACATGCCACTAGTGGATTTGATTTCTGTTATGTGACAGAGTAAAACTAGAGAATGCCAGTTTGCAAATAAAATCTAAGAGTTGCTTTGAACAAAGGCAGGGTAGAAATCAAAATAAAATGCCAGATATTCAAGGCCTTTGAAGCAGAGGCTTTTCTTTGCACTCTCTTAAATCAAAGCATTTAAGTTTGAAATAAGAAAAATAACCCAAGACATAGTTTAGATTTCTAATGTACTGTCATGCTATTACCATTTTGTTATTCAAATAAACTGATGTCATAATTTGTTTCATGATAGAAACTGCTTATAACTGTTACAGAAACTTTTTGTCATTATTCTTTTAACAATTACATAATAGATTCAAAATTTTAGAGCCAGGCATGTTTGCTCATACCTGTAAGCCCAGCTACTCAGGTATGAGCAAACACAGCCTGAGTTCAGCCCCTGGCAAAAGGACAATACCACTCTGAAAAATAAAATAAAAAACAAATGCTAGGTGCATAGCTCAATTGGCAGAGGGCTTGCCTAGCAGGTGCAAAGCCCTGAGTTCAAACCTCTATATAGTCTAAAAATATTTTAATCTTTTGAGATACAGCTAGGAAAACCTTCCAGGGAAAGAACCAAGGTATTTGTTCTGCCCCTAGTTTTGGTCTGTGGTTCACTAGTAATCACTTGACTAGCTCAAATATGAGATTTCTTAGAGGAATAAAAATGAACTACTAGGCAGATGAGCTGAGACTCAAGTCCACAAGTCCTGGCCTTTTTTTTGTAGTACTGGGATTTAAATTCATGACCTTGCTTGCTAGATAGGTGCTCTCTCACTGAGCCATGCCTCCAGCCCTTTTATACACTGGTCATTTTTAAAGATGGGTCTCACTTCCTGCTTAGATGCATGCCTAGAGTGTGATCCACCTATGTTAAGTTTTTCCATCATAGCTGGGATAACAGGTGCCTGCCACCACACCCAGCATCTCTCCATTGAATGTAATCTTGGGGACTTCCCTGCATAGGCTGGCCTGGAACTGCGATCCACCTGATCTCTGTACCTGAATTCTGAGATGGCTGGTACATGCTACTGTGCCCAGCTATTGGTTTGAGAAGGGATTTCATACATGTGCCAAATCTGGCCTCAAATCATGATCCTCCCTAAATCTGTCTCCTATGTAGCCAGGATTACAGTTACAAGCCACCAACACCCATCAGGGATGTGGAGTTTGTATGGCAGACCACAGGCATTTACATAACAAGATAGGTCTAAGTCGGAGGGATAGAAATCAAGGGGGACAGTGCACGTTTCAGTGTGGATGGACACTTGGACTCAAGAGACAGATCACCCACCCCTATTATATTCTAGCTTTATCATTTCCTGAGTGAGTGAGGAATGTAACCACTCTGTAACCAGATATGAGACAGTGCCTGCCTCATCAGACTGCAGTGAAGTCTGCATGAAAATCAGGGCTTAGATCAACATGTGGTGGAAGACCCAAGCCATAAACATGAACACTGATCCAGGAGCCCCTTACCCACCATCTTGTGTGTGCCTCATATACTTGGAAGCGGCAGGGGGACAGTTATTGGAAAGGATAAATGCCTGCTCTGAGGCCACACACGAATAAAGCAATAGGGTCTCCCATATAGGAAAAGCTAGACACCAGAGCCCAAGAGGACAGTTAGTGTGATTTTTCCATGAAAATAATAGCTCCCATTGATTGTTTCTATTATTGATCATATGATGCATATTAGACGCAGCTTGGGAGCCACATGAAAGAGTAGACTTCTGACTGCCCAAAGGAGGAAAATGAGTCTTCAGTATAGCCTGTGGTTTGCCACAGCCACATGGGCCAAGATGGAAGATCTCAGCCCTTTTGGGGGAGGCCAGTGCAGAATACACCAATGTCGTGAAAATCTGATGTCACCAAGCTTAAACATAATATAATGGACATATGTTATAAAGCTATAGAGATACAATAGACATATGTTTTTAAAAATGTGCCGTTTCTTTTGAGTAATAATTCTCCCAGTGCAAGAAAACATTTTTTATTGGTCGTGGACTTAACTCTGGGCTTGGGTGCTGCCCTCAGCTCTTCAGCTCAACGCTAGTGCTCTACCACTTGAGCCACTGGGCCACTTCTGGTTTTCTAGTGGTTTATTGGAGATAAGAGTCTCATCGACTTTCCTGCCTGGACTGGCTTTGAATAACAATCCTCAGGTCTCAGCCTCCTGAGTAGCTAGGATTACAGGTTTGATCCACCGGCACCTGGCAAAACATTCTATTTTGAAGTCAGTACTTGACCAAGAGGTTAAAAGAATAGAAAGATCTACAGTGCCAGGAAGTTCTTTGGAGACCAGCAATTATAGTGTGAGAAGGAATGACAGGAAAAAAAATGGCTCCAGATTCTACAAGTTTATCCAATTAACTGTATACTCAGAATTTGTAAGCCATAAAGTAGTGAAGAAAATTGGATATTAGCACATTGGGAGTGTGAAGGGGTTGGTAAATCAGAGTATTTAACCCATCCAAAGGCATTCATGTTCTATTTTTGTCTGAACACTGGCTTCCCAGAAAAAAATGTATCTGCAGCCCACCCATCCATAACCCTTAAGATGATGAGCAACTTGAATAAGGCAGAGCTCATTGGCAATTAATTATGATTATGATTATTTTGTTTATGGAACTTGAACTGAGAGCTTGAGCACTATCCTTTGGCTTTTTTGCTCAAGGTTGGTACTCTACCACTCGAGCCACCACTTGAGCCACAGATCCATTTCTAGTTCTTGGGTGGTTAATTGGAGATAGGAGTTTCATGAACTTTTCTGCTGGGCTGGTTTCACACTGAGGTTCTCAGACTTCAGCCTTCTCAGTAGCTAGCTCCTTGGCAACTAAGATGGTAACTGTGGAGGAACTAGGACATGACTATGGATGGAGATAGACTTGATTAGAAGGCGAAGGGTAAACAATGGGAATAAAATGTCCATTCCGGCAGGAAGGTATAAGGGAGTGTTTTGTGGGCGAGGAATAAATAATTTTAGATAAGTAAAATCCTGCACAGCATGACCACAACGAGAGAATACTGGATTATTACGCGAGTACCTCAAGCTGAAGGTATAAGCCTGGGGACACCAGTACAGAACATAGAATCTGAGAATCATTCAAGGTGACTGAACAAGACAGCCCCAGTGTCAAATGGAATGTTTTAGAAGGGCTGATTGTCACTGTATTTGATTCTGGTACTCTGGTATTGTATATATATTTATTTGAATTAGGGAAGGGAAGGGGAACAACAGAATGGTGAGACAAAGGACAAGGTGGGAATTAATGCAACAGTGATATGCACAAGACAACATGTTGGAAATGATCTGTACAACTTGGGGAAGCGGGGACGGGGGAAAGTAGGAGAAAAATGAGGAAAGGGGTAACAAGTTTGACAAGAATCAGACTTACTACCTTAGTTATGTAACTGTAACTCCACTTTAAATCACCTGGACAATAAAAAATAAACAAGAAGAAGGGCTGATGTGGCAGAGCTTAGAAATGGGGGAAGGGCTAGGAGACTTGTTTCATGACAGTGAGGGTGGAGAGGGAGAAATGGATGGGACTCTGCTTCAATGTGGAAGATGATAAAGAAGAGAGATCCACTGACAGAATATGGAGACTGACCACTGTCCACACGACTCAGCAGGATGGAGTAGCCATGTTTGAGAGCCAACAGCCTGACTTTGGCTTTGAGACTTTGAGATTAATTGACATCTCTGTGTTCCAGCTGACAATGTCGTAGGACCAAAGCCCTTCCTCATATGAATTAGGTAAAGAATACATTTAAGGTACTTGGCTAAATCTCAGCTTGTAGGTATCTCTCATTACATAGTATCAACCAGTTGAGAATGGAATGGCTGCTCACTCATTTCTTTCTGAATAAAATCCTGAGACAAGTCTAAAGTAGTAGATGGGTGATGGTAGGTGGCAAGTTTCATTGAGATATAGTCTCTTGATGGTTGTTTGGCTGAAAATATTAAATACCTTTGATTCTAGCCAGGTGTTTCTGCAGGAGGGATGTTGGATCTCCTCCTGTATAGCTGGTGCTTCAGCAAAGCTGCGCTATACAATGCCAGAGGGTGCCTGGCATGGGTTTCTGCATGCGGTGAAGGAATGGAATGGATTCTTTGGGGCCATCTCTGTCCTGGTCCTGAGGCTCCTGGCCCTGGCAGATGGTCCCTATAACTCCAGGAACTGTGCGATTTCTGATCCAGGGGTTCATTCTGTGCGGCATTCTCTTCCAGATACATGACACCTGCCTGTTTGGATCCATTAGGGTAGCAGTGGAGTAAGAATTCCTCTGGTCTACACTGGGAAATTCCTCACTCACAACCACCCTTAACGAGGTGCTATTCTCACATTTAGGAGAAAGTACTAATATTCAGGGAAGACTTGGCAGTGAGAGAAAGCTGCCCTGTGGGTCACATGAGTGTTCTCTATGTCATGGGGGGGTCAGTTTTGCTCTGAGGAATCACAATTCCCCAGGGCTGAATGCCAGAGAGAATCCTCCCATTAGACTAAAGGAAGCAGGAGGTGGAAGGCAGGTAGGTCAGACATGACCCAATGGTCTAGTGTTGGCCTTGCCACTCAGCGGAGAGAACACAGCTTGGAATGAAACTGTCCTGGTCCCCATCTTCATCCTTATCCAAAACCTTTGAAGTCTTCTCATCTTTCACAAGGCCCAGACTATTTGTCCTCCAGCCCCTTTGAAAAGAAGGAAATCTGAAGGATGTGACCTTGAACAGTAGAGATTCATGTTGTCTTAAAATGCCCTTACAATGTACCAACCAGGGGTCTGTAAGGAGACAGGCAAACATAACAATTTTGTTGTATGTGTCATGAAGTGCCAGGCAGGATTCCAAATCTGCAGTTGTTTTGTAGCAGTCCCGTGAGGTTGGGGCTGGTCCTCTCCCCACAGTCTCATAGCTGAAGGGTCAGAGGCGGGCTCTGCATCCCGGAAGTCTGGTTTCATCGTGCCAGCATATAAATGAAAATGACAGAAGTGAGCCAGGAGCAAATGGCATGAAGCAAGCAGGCAGAGGACATCCCCCCGCTCCTCCTCCCTTTGCTCATCTTCTGCATCCCCTTTACCTCAAGACCCCAGCAGCTGGTGGTGGTGTACAGGCCTGCAAAAGGAATTCTTTCTCTAGCATTTAGCTTGATGCTAGTAAACACTTCATTGAAGTGCACATTTTTAAAAGCATGCAGCCGTGACTATTCTCTCCAAAATAATAATTTCTGTTTCAGTTTCTGAATTTGTGTTTAATGCCAGAAGCTCATGGTTTAGGGTTCAGGCACAGCCTTCAATCAATGGTATTTGAAGCTCCACGAGACGGACTCCTTTATGAGACAGAGCCTCAGCATCTCACAGTTAGGAGACCTCCTGGTCCTGTCATGAAATAGTGGCTATTTGTGACATTCCTAGGGGCTGGAGAGGTAAGGATGGAAGATATATTCACAGAGGCCATGTTGCAGAAGGGTTCATGGAAAAATGGTGGGAATGGATTCCCATTTTCTGCCACACTTTACTTCTCCTCTTACCACCCCTACCCCTCCATCAGCATCGTGCTGCACAATCACCCAAATGTAGTCACCCTGAATGAGTGGCATCTGTGTCTTGGGACTCCCTGGCAATGGCAGAGGTGCCAGAGGAACCAGAGAAACATTGCTGCAGCCATACAATGTGCTATATTTCCTTCAGGCTTAAAAGAAACACCAGTAACTCCCCAGAGAGTGAAGCAGAGGAAACTGCAAGTGGTAGGGACTCTTGACTCTGTCTAGTACCCTAGAACCTGGGGAACTCTTTTGAGGGGCAAAATGGACTTAGAATCCCTTTGAAGAGATGGATAAGGAATGAAACATGAGACAATGAGGAAGTCAACTGTAATTAGAGTGTCTCAAGCTGTTGAGTCTCAATGGGTCAAGCAGTTATTGTTTGTGAAGATTTCTTCTTTCACCAGCCAGTTCAAGGTTTGCCCTTCCCCTCATCCTAATAACATTTTCTTGTGATGTAAATTTCCTCGGTCTTTTCATGGGTATTACTGCAAGTTAAAAAAAAAAGTGTGTGCGTGTGCTGGGGCTTGAACTCAGGGCCTGGATGCTTTCACTAGAGATAGTGCTCTATTGCTTGAGCCATTTCTGGGTAGTTTATTGGAGATAAAAGTCTCATGGACTGTCCTGCCCTGGCTAGCTTCCAACTGCTATCCTCAGTTCTCAGCCTCCTGAGTAGCTAAGATTACAGGTTTGAGTCACCAACAATTTAATCCACCATATCCAGTAATTGATCTTTCTCCAATTCGACAAGAACAGAAAGTCCTCCGAGTACACAGATGCAGACCACATCTATAAGTTGAAATATCAATAAGAAAAGTCTTCTGTGGGATGTATTTTAATGACAACACATTGTTATACTCAGAATATATGGCATTCTTGATTAATAGCAACATTTACAAGAACTCATACACATTTATATCCAAACACCAAATGGAGTAGATACTTTAAATGACCAGTTTGCACCAGAAATAAAAATATATTATACAAAACAGGGGTTATATCCACAGTCATTAATTTTCATTTTCTACACAAAAACAATAAATTAAATCACATTATATGCAGATAGTTCTACTTACATTAGATTAATAAACGGTATGTAGCTTGTACATATCTTTTACTCTTCTACCAGACTCATGGTAGGTTTGTATTGTTTGATCGTCCTATATTTAAATTAACAATCAGTAACATGGTGCAGAAGACACGGGCTGCAGAAATGATCCTGCACATTGTCTATTGGTTTCAATTATGCACAGGGAACAAAACTGTGATTCTGGGATCCACCCCAAAGGCCTACAAATTCATGGTATCTCTGTGCTACCCAGTGGGTATTTTATTGCTGTCTTTTGAAATTTACCACACAGAACATTTTCATATTGTGGCACTAATTAATAAAGGAGACACTCCATTTCTAAGCCCAAATTGTACTCTTTCTGGCTTTATCTGCCCTCCCCCCCAAATTCTATGCTAGAACACCTTTGTTCTCCCAGCAAATAACAAAATGTCACTTGGTAGCTTCTGTTATGACTTGCACTTAGTAAATGGGTTCATTATTTCTTGTGCATAGAAATAAAGGTCTTCAAACATAGATCGAAGCAGTGCAACAGTTTCGCTCTTAATTCTACTTGTTCAGATCTCTCCACTAGGAATCATCCCGTATTTGACACATCAAAGGATGCTCATACGGTATGGGTTTTACTGCTGAGGCTCAGCTCCCATTGAAACTCAGTTGCTTTAGAATTCCTTGCCTTTGGTCTGAATAAAAAGTAGTGGTTAATAGAGAAATTTGAACCAACTCCAACCCAGCACCTTTTGAAAGTTATTTTAATTCTGGAGTCTTAACTGTGGACTAGGCCTGCAGGAGATACTTGTGGAATCTGCATGCTGATCACCAAAGCTGTGATCTTTGCAGTAGATGCAAATCACAGGGTTGACCTATCCCTAGGGCTTGTGTGGACAAGTAAGGACTCTGTTTTAAATGCACCTACTTTCCTACAACTGGTTCTACTATCTTGCATTTTTCTCCTCTGAGAAAAGATGTAGGGCTACTCGCAAGTGCCCACTTGCTTTGGCAAGATGCTGACACATTTTTTTGATGGATGATGGGTAAGGCTGGAGGATGAAAGGGCAGTAAAGACAGTCGTGGCCTGTAAAGCAACCTTCTTTCATCTCTTTTGGAGGATCAAGCTTTAGACATGGTTGCTCAGAATGTCTAAAGCTTCTTACTGGGGCTGGCTGTTGGACAAAAGGACTCAATTATTGGTGAGTCTTCTGTTTTAAAGACTAACAAAGAGACCTGGCCCTTGTGAACATCATCAGCTCATTCTCTCTGTTTCCATGATGCTCCTAAGACATATTCTCTGTTTTTAGACAAGAAATCCAACTCCTTACCTTATGAAGCCCTGAACCACAGGGTTTAACTAAACAAGAACCACAGGGTTTAACTAAACAAAACCCACAGCACATAGCTGCAGTCAAAGTTTGATTGGCATTTGCCTCTATAGTTGCATCCATCTGGGATCTGAATTTCTTGTGTCCCAAGAAACAAAGGTACTCATTCCTTCTAGTTATTAAGTTTCCTTATACTGGTAAGCGTAATGTTATATTTGGTCTCCTAAGAGACTTCCATACATCTTTTTTGCTGGTAGGACCAACAGAACTTGCTTCTGAATACATTGCTGTCTGTCTGTGAGGTTTACAATGGCTTTGGTTTTCATCACCCATTGTATATCTTAAGTCCTCCAAAAATCATCCCCTACCAAAAGAAAAGTGGTAAATGAAGGGCAAAGAGCCTTAATTAATTTAATGTTCTGAGAAGTCTAGGGAGATCTGACTTGGCATGTCAAGCAAAAGTCTTTGAATTTAAGAGAGAGGAAAGAAGGCATTTGTTTAATTCCATATGTTTGCCAATCCCTCTATTAAATATGGCTTCTGTAGTATAGGGAACTACCATAAGCTTATGGGGTTATGTTGGAAAACACAAGTTGGTGGTTCTTTAGAGAAGTGTAATGTTTATGGGAGCTTCCTTGTAAAGCCTGTGGTTGTCCTGGAAGAGATAGGAACTCTTCACAGAAGTTTCTTAATTTCTGAGTTTCTTCCCCCTTCCAAAGCCCAAGACATAAGAATGATTTAAAAAAAAGATTATAAAAGCTGTACTTCTTTCCAACTTCAAAAGGCATATATTCTTTTTGACCTATATGTGTCATTGGATTTCAGGATTAAAAATTCATAGAATTATTTAAGAACTAAAGCCCTACTTATTTTTATTAAATATGTAGCTCCTTATTTTTTATTACGTAATATATAGCTTCTGGAATATTATGAATTTAAACCCCCAAATACAATCTTAAGAGGTCTTAATTCAGGGCTACATTGGGCCAAACACACTTTTAGGAAAAGTTTCCTAACAATAAATTCTTAAAACTTAAGAGTTTTGGTGACTCATATGAAGATCCTACTCTATTAGAAAGGCAAGCAGAAGACATGTAAATAGCCATCAATCTTAAGAACTCTATTTAAAATGGAAGAGTATTACATCCATATTACAGAAATTTCATGACTTGTCTTTTAAAAGACTAAATTCTTACTTATTCTTACAATCTTATCTAAAAATTGTTAAATTTTAGAAGCATTCTTCTACATGACATAGAAACAAAAGCTATGTGCTCTAACAGTGTTGGCATTATACACATTCTATATAGGTTAGAATGTTTAGGTCCAAAGACCAGAACCAGGTAGAATGTTAGTAAAATACTTTTTGTCCCTCCTCTCAAACAAATAACACATTTTTTAAACTTGAAATACAAATGTATTTCACAAAAACAAGATGGGGAAACAGAATACCTCTAAAATATATAAAAACCAGCATTTTAAAAAAATAAGAGAGAAATCAACTCTGTGATTAGGTTTAATATAACCTTCTCAGTCTGTTTTTATTTTGGAGAGTCTCCAATCAGAAAGTATTTGCTTTCCTCACTTGTATTTCCCGAGCTCTATTCCAACACTAAAATTTCTAGAGTTCGCCATTCTTGCCTTCTTCATGCACCCTTTTATGAAGTCAGTACTGTACTTTTCCTTTGCATCTAGCATAGAGTTAGGACATTAGTTCTGTTGCTTATCGTTACTTCCTTTATTGTGACCAGCATCCCATTTTCTAAACAACAGAGAGGAAACTCACCTCACACAGAAACAATCCATTCACTTTGAGTAATGACTGCAGTCTCCTCCATGCAAGTAAGCATGGGACAATGTCTAGAATAGAATATGCTGTTCTAGAATATGCTGTGCTGCATTCCTGTGATTTCCTTCCACAATTACCTGTGTGAACTACAATCTCCATCATTCCCAGGGGTACTACAAACTCCCTAGTTTTCCTCTGTATTCTTGCCTTTTAAAGGTGCAAAGATGATTTTGAAAATTGCTTCAAGTGCTCAAAATGTTATTGAAGAAAGATACTAGTGGCATAATTACAAAATGGCGTATGCATTGGACAGGTTTCCTATCCTTCCCTCACTGCCTGCTTTTCCCACAGATGACAAGTAAATGTGGCAACCTGAGTTTAAATCTCTGTGCACAGCACTTGGTGTAAAGTAAACATCCAGTAAATGCTTACCCAACCTTGCTGAAACCCATAGTTAACATGGGTGTTTGGTAGATGACTCATAAAGCTCAGTCGGGTCAAACGAAAGTGGACAGAGTAGGTATTTAACTGCACTTTTTGTCGTTTCTTTTTTGATACTGGAGATTGAACCCAGGACATTGTACTTGCTAGGCAATTACTTTGCCACTGAGCTATATCCCAGCCCCATAGTAGATAGTTAGATTCGTTCCTTTAACCAAGATCATCACCATGATTTTCAGTTTCATCTATCACCTTTTAATTCTTTAACCTTTGTCCTTACTATTACATTCTCACCACTGGGTTCTTCTTGAGGAAACGGGACTGCTTCCTCTGATAAACCTACGCCTTTTCAGTTATTTTCACTCTCTTGAAATTTATCATTTGGCCAGAATTAGGAAGGGATCTCCTAGCCTTAAGAGAAATCGCATTTAAAACAAGGAAACAAATGTCTTAAACTCAACTTCAGAGTTTGTGATCTCAACACATTTCTTGATTGTAACTAAAGCAGCAAAGAGTGAGTGGCTAGCTAAGGCTGAGGGGAAGAGGAAAACACAGAGAAGTGTCTGCCATTGTCACTGGTTTGTTGTACGTGTTACCCATGCTTTTAAAATATAAGTGAAATTTAATCTTTGAAATGAAAAAATAGACACATTTTAATACCAAAATATAAGGTTAAAATACTTAAAAATAAAATGTTAGAGTGAAATAGGGCCCTTTGATTTTTTTTACATTAAAAAAGAGAAATACCTTAAACTTTTCTTATATAAATCCTCCAGCCATTCCTAATATTTACATTGCAGAGTAGCTTTTGTGAGACTCTGAAAAAGACATGAGGATCCTTTCTTGAGACACAAAGTCAGATCTGAATGTCGCTGTCAACCAGAGCACTCATCAGCCACAAACCTGTCCAGAGGATGGTGTTCAATTTCCAACCTTGAATCTTTTCATTACCTTTTCCTCCGATTGGCTGCTAAATTCTTTCCAAGAATATTCTACTTGTAAAAATGACTTTTATTCTAGCTACAAAACATTCAATTTCAGAAAACACATGTTCATAGCCTTGTGTGCAATGTCTCCACAAGGCACCCAGATATGGAGACATCATATTTTTAAAAAATATAAATCTAATCATATGACTTTCCAAGTACTAGGACATGTAACAGAGAGTGATGTTCTGGCCTATGTTTGCTTGTGATGAGATGAAAGACCAGGAGGTGGATGGTGATTAATAATAGTTCCTGAGCTTCTAAAGAAATTTTGGAATACAATGGTAACTGCTTAAAAGGAAGGATTCATCAAGAATGCCCCTTCTGTTCCCCGGAGATCTTTCATTCCATCTATCTCCTTGAGGAATCTCAAGCAGGAAAAGAAAGGAGAAGAAGGCATCGTTTAGGCGACTGAAAAATGGGATCTGATGGAATCTTCCCGTAGCTCTCGATGTTTTCCAATGTTACTTTCTTCCTGTTGGTTTCTCCGCTCAATGGTTATTCTGTATTTCTTCCTGGGTAAAGGGAGAGTAAATGCAGTAATAAAACCTCACTTGATTGCAAAATACTATGGTTTCCCTTACAAAGAATGCCCTCAAGGGACATTTGGGTTTGATTTGATAAATGAGAAGTGACAGAATATGAAACCCTGGTCAGAGATTAAAGTACAGTGCCCCAAGGCGTTATGTCCTTATTAAAGGAGGAAAATTGGCATGCCTTCCAAAATGCTACAGAACAAGCCTTTCCCTTCTTCCCTGGGTGCCTTGTGGGTTAAGTCTTGTCTATTCTGTCCCCAGAAGTTCTGCCTGACTCCCAGGCTATGCCTCAGATAAAGATCAGATTAACAGTACTGTGACCCAAAGTAACAGCAATACCATTGTTCTCACCAAGGGACATATATATCCAGAGTTACATTTCCATGCAGAAATAAAGAAACCTGGAGTTGATGATTTCCAAGAAAGCCACAACTGCAACCACTAAAGATGACAAAAGAATTGACCTTCCTGACAGCTTAGAACGATCAGATCATCAACACATGTACAGATTACACTTGTACAAACTTCAGGGTTTAGCCACAGTACAAATAAGCATCTGTGCTGTCCAAATACAAATCTTTTAAGATGATAAACATAAGCACCTGGGTCTGAACTAGGGGTCTGAAGATGGGGAAATGCCTTTTACCCTTTGTCTGTATTCCCTCTTATGCATTGAATGGGTGGTTAGAATTCTTGTCAGAATCTGTGATCAAAGGACTGTAGCAGTTCTCTAGCCCACAGGGGATGGTGGCAAGGAGTACAAAAGAAACTCATGAGCCAAGTACCCACTCACTGTGTTAACCCACTGACCACCAAATCTGAGATCACACCAAAAGAATTGCTTAGGTCTGCTGACCACCATGCTTCATTAATAAAAAGATGTGGTCAAGCAACTTGAAGCATTGTGCAAAGACAAAGGACAGAAGCAATAAAAGAGAGTGGATTTGTCAATGATTCATACCTGAAAAAGTAGAAGGCCATTAGCAAACCAGCCCCTAGTAAGGCCCCCACAACAATCCCTGTCACTGCTGATTCTTCTAGGCCACCTGCTTGAAAAGGAAACAGAGCATCAGCGTTCACATAGAGAAATAAACAGAATTGCCTCAAGTTGCATTCACTGGGAAAGTGTCAATCTCCAAAGCAAATTTTCCTTCCTTTTCAAGAACTATTTTCTAGAAGATCCTGGATTATTCATTGATTTTTTACTTCTATTATTATTACTATTATTATTATTGTTGTTTGCCTAGTGCAACTTTTAAGAAATGCTTTGGAGAAGGTACTAGTTAAACCACCACTATAAGAAAGTGAGCAGGGGGTGGGAAGGTGGCTCAGTGGTAGAACGCTTGCCTTGCATACATGAGGCCCTGGGTTCGACTGCTCAGCACCACATAAGCAAAAAGAAAAAAAAAAGCAGGAAGTGGCGTTGTGGCTCAAGTGGTAGAGTGCTAGCCTTGAGCTGAAGAGCTGAGGGACAGCGCCCAGGCCCAGAGTTGAGGCCCACGACGGAACCAAAAAGAAAAAAAGAAAGTGAGCAGGAAAGAAGGTGTGGCTCAAATGGTAGAGCATCGGCCTTGAGCAAGAAAGCCAAATGAGAATGCAAGAAGCCCTCAGTTCAGGTCCCAGTGTACACACACACACACACACACACACACACACACACACACACACACAAGATTAAAGTAAAAAAAATGAGCAGAATGGAACTAGAAACATGTTCAAGATGGATTTGAAGAAGGTAGCTAAATGGACCAAGGCATTGGCCTAGAAATGATCATTTATACAGATGGATGGTAACACTTCAAAGTGCGAGAAGATTTGGTGGAAAAATTCACTGGGTCAATGTTCTGTTTTTAGATGTTCTCTCACCGAAGCCATAGCTAATGTCAAAATTTCCTTTATAGCTTTGTGTAAAACCTGAATGACAAGTTGAAGTGATTATGTTCAGTAGTGTCCCAGTTATGGTAAAAGGACAAATAGCTAGCTTGCATACTAATAATTGAGTACATGGTCTTCTATATATATTCTCTCATTTACTCCTTAATACAGAAGATTGAAGAATTGAATACATTTTTTTGTTTTATACATAAGGACAATGGAGCTTAAACAACTGAAAGAACTCCCCTAGGGTCACAAAATGGCAAGTGACAACAGAGGGATTTCAAATCCAGGCCAAATAACTCAAAAATTTGTGTTCTTAATACACTCTAATACTTTTCATAATATAAGTAGCTTATAATTTAAAATGTAACAAGCAACATGTAAAGACCATTTCTATATTTGCCTAAAATGATCAGCTAGCCAAGAGATAAATCCATACTTTGTCTTTCCTTACCCATTTATAAAAGGCTTTCTCTAAGAAAATAATCTAACAATTTATAAGAATATATACTTGCGGGGGGTGGGGGGAGATGGAAGGCAGGGATGGGAAGGGGAAACAAAGGAGGAAGCAACAATGCTTGGTAAGAAATGTACTCATTACCTTGGCTCATGTCATTGTTACCCTTCTGTATGGTATTTTTCACAATAAAAAAACTTATTAATAATAAAAAATAAGGAAAGTAAGAAAAAAACTAAAAAAGAAACAAAAACAACAAAAAAGAATATATACTTGTTTTTCTACTTAGAAACAAAAGCTATTCATAAATACATTTAAACTTATTTTCCAGTTGGTGAAGTTTCAGGTGTTTAAGAGTATGGTAGCATATGCTTGTGATCCAAACATTTGATAGGCTGAAGTAGCAATAGCTAGAAAGTTCAAGGGCAGCCTGTGCTGTATAGCAAGACACTATCTCAAAACAAAAGAAGAGGAAAAGAAAGAGGAGCATGACAATGAGGAGGAGGAAAAAGAGTTAAAGGGGGAGTAGGAGAAGGAGGAAGAGGAGATAGAGGAGGAGGAGCAGAAAAAGGAGAAGGAAGAGGAGAACTTATCTACTCTAGACCCTAGCATAAACAAAGCCAAAGTGGGAGAGGGGCGTTATCCATTTGGGAGGGGCATTATCCATTTGAGGATTTGGGAGATTACTATAAATTTAGAAAACCAGGAGTCTTGCTACATGAGATGAATAGTGAATAATGTTTAGTAACTGATAGCTTCTTTTTCTCTTTTTATTTCTCTTTCTTTCTTTTTTTGTCAGTCATGGGAGTTTGAACTTGAGGCACAGCACCACTTCTGGCTTTTTCTGTTTATGTGTATTGAGGAATCAAACCCAGGGCCTCATGCATGCAAGGCAAGCACTCTACCACTGAGCCACTTTCCCAGCCCTTGTAGCTTCTTTTTCTCTAACAGTAGAAACCTCAAATAATGAAGAGATGACAAGAAAAAACATTCTAGAGAGAACCTCCTACCATTTAGGAAGAGAGTAATAGACGGTAATAAAGACCTGGAAGCTTCTGCTAAGGGGCAGTTTGTTCCCGTGTGTTTCACCACATCAGAAAAAGAAATGGGAACTTGGAAAGTGTGACTCTTGGAGCACAGCTGGGCACTAGACTCCCATGGCTCTGAGACTGACCCCCAGCAAATTATGTCTCTGAACTTACATGATTTGCAGGGATTGCTGCTGGTATGCTCCACGACTCTGCTTTCGTCTATTCGCAGCTTCAAAGGGCCCCATGGATATTTCACATTCGGCCGCATCTCAAAACGACCTTCTTTTCCAAAATAATCGCCAATAACCTACAGGAAAGTCAAAAACCGAACTTACTAAAGGAATGCCAAAGTTAATCAGCTTCTAAAGGAGGCACAGAGCTCACAGCCTTGTACCACTGCCTCCTAAAATGCATGGCCAGATCTCTAAGCTGCCTCTGAGGGACTGGGGCTGCTATTCATTGTGTCAGCTCCCCCAGGCAATGGCAAGCGCTTCTGAAGAGTGGGTGTTGGGGGGGGGGCGCCAGGCTTCCCTGTGCACTGTGACTGACTGCAGTATGGTGTTCCTGACAAGGAAATCAATCCTTTAGGCTCAGAAGGATATGGATGTGGAGAAGGGGGTACAACCAGGGGCGTGGCCACACTGCAGGTCCAGCCCCACCAGTGAACCCTGGGTATTCCTTAGTCATGACTTCTTAGTAGGAAGGAAAGATTTCTTATTTCCCTATGAAAATGATGTTGACATTCATGGCTTTTATTCTGGCTCATCAGATAGGGCCTCCCACTCCACACCAGTCATCGCCAGAGAGCAACCACATGATCAGCTAACAGAAATGTCCACTTCACCCTCACAGCCGCACGCAGGAAGTCTGAGCCACTGAAGACCCAGGTTAAGCACCTGACAGTTACATGGCCTCTCCTTGCTCATTTAATATGACACAGAATTAAGGCACTAGAGCTGGGCGCTAGTGGCTCACACCTGTCATCCTCATTACTCAGTAGGTTGGGATTTGAGGATTGCACTTTGAAGCCTGCCTGAGCAAAAAAGTCCTTTTTAGGAGGTAGGTTGAGGGAGTTGGTCATGGGGCTTGAAATCAGGGCCTGGGGGCTGTCCCTGAGCTTTTTTATTCAAGGCTAACACGTCTACCACTTTGAGCCAACAGCACCATTCCAGTTTAATTGTTTCAAAGGAACTTTTCTGCCCAGGCTAGCTTCAAACCATGCTGGTCAGGTCTCAGCCTCATGAGTAGTTGGGATTACAGGTGTGAGCCATGGGCTCCTGGCTCCATGAGACTCTTATCTCCAATTAACTATCAAGAAGCTGGAAGTGGAGCTGTGGTGCAGATGGTAGAGTGCCAGCCTTGAGCAAAAAAAAAAAAAAAAGCTCAGGGACAGCACCCAGGCCTTGAGTTTAAACCCCAGGACTGGCACACATACACATTCTCTCTCTCTCACACACACACATGCATGTGATCACACACACACACACACACACACACAATTAAGGCACCAGAGATTATATTTTAGGAACTTCCTGTTTGGCCCTCTTCTGGTAGAGAGGCTATTCCTTTCGGGGTTACATTCTCTTCTGATGATTTCACCCTTTTTGCTCCTCCATTATCAGGTTAAATTGTGCTTTAATCGGTTCCCAGGCCCCTAGAATATCATTATTCTTTCCTGGTGTAGTTCCAAACCTCAGTTTTTGGTTAAGATGACTGTTGAATCAGATACCTGGGCCTGGATCTGGGAGCTCCTTCCTACTCTGGGTCTTAGGATTTCTCTTTTGCCTAGGCACAAGTATCTGGCTCCTGGATCGCTATGATGTCTCCCATTTCTCTCTAGACCAAGGCCCAGCAGCCTCTCACAGGCTGTGTTGGATCATATTAAAAAGAATTCTAGGTCCTCACCCAAGTACGACAATTGCTACATATACTGAACACACACTAAGTGCTTTTCACACCTATAACCTCAGGATGGGCTACAGTGTATTAAAACTTTCTTCCTTCTCCAAATGGAGAAATTGGACTATGGATAAGACACAGAGCACTGAAAAGAGAAAAACAGTAAGTTTCATACCAAAGCAATGACTGGGTGGAAGACATCAAGAAACATAGAAGTAGTGGTCTTATCTGTTGAAATCAATTTCAGCAGAAACCTAGCATATTTGCTTAATACATACACATTTAGAGTTTCTACAGAACCTTTCTAGGTTTCATTGTATCAGGTCAGGTGACACTAGCAAGACAGATATGACTGAGACAGAGTGCTCATACCCTCAGTAAACAAGAGAGACTCTTCTTTGCATCTATGGTATTATCTTTGTTATATGTATGATGATATCTTGTAACTACATCATGTTCACTTCATTTTTTGTTTTGTTGTTCAGAGACAGGGTCTTCCAAGGTAGCCCAGGCTGACCTCAGACTTGCAATCCTCCTATTTTAGCTTTACAAGGGATTACCAATGTGAACCATATCCCTGGCCTATGCCCTGTTTTGAAATAGTAACACATGTAGAGTCTGTAACCAACCAACAAAAAAAGATGTCCCAAGAATTTAAGAGGGAAATACAGTTTTGCTTTTCTTTTCATACAGTGCCCTGCTCTGTTGGGTGGAGGAATGATGCGTGGCCACTTGTAAGATAGGATTTCTGCACCGAGCATCCATGTGAGCTATTTCCTGATATCTTCCCAACATCCTCAAGGCAGCAGTGAGTTCTCCCTACTTGTAAACTCCCAGGTTTCCAAACTCAGCCTTATCTGGTAACTACTTTGGGGACAGTCTTTGGACACTTGAGCAAATGCATCCTGACTCACAGAAGTGACTGGGGCAGAATTCTCATTGGCTTACCTCCTGGGTCCCTGCTTCCGTGTCAGTCATGGCAATCACAGAAAAGTCTCCATATCTGTCTCCATTGGCATCAATAGACACTTGCCCAGCAATACCTACAGGACAAGAGATAAAAAAAACTCCAAGTTACTCACTTAAGATGCCTCTGTCTGCCAAGCAAAACAAGGACATGAATTGACAAGACTTTTTTTTTTTTCAAATAAACTCATGCCTCAGGGAATAGCATCAGACCTTGAGCATTTTTGTTGGCATCTGGAAAGCCATTGTAATTTCATCTGTGTCTGCATTCCTAAATTCTTCACATTGCTCCATTTAAAAAATGAAAAGAAAGATGAATAAAAGACCTTCTTTGGTAATATATTCTTTTTTATTTTTTTAAGATTAAGGAGATTTCTGAAAGTGCGATTCTTAGTCCTAATATCTGAAATAATTTTTATGAAAAGTAGGCAGGGCAAAGTGGAGGTGCTTTTGTCAGTGGGGTAATATTACACAAGAAAAATCAGTGCAATCAGTGCAGCCTCAGTATTCATTGAGTGCACTTCATATGACTGCTTTTTTTTTGTCAGTTGTGGGGCTTGAACTCAGGGCCTGGGCTCTGTGCCTGAGCCTCTTTGTGATCAAGGCTAGTGCTCTACCACCTGAGTTACAGCATCACTCCTGGTTTTTTTTTCACTTCTGGTTTTTGAGTGGTTAATTGGAAATGAGCCTCACAGGGACTCTTCTGCTAAGGTTGGCTTCAAACCACAATCCTTAGATCTCAGGCTCCTGAGTAGCTAGGATTATAGGTGTGAGCCACCAGTGCCCGACCATATGACTGCTTTTATACACAGGAGAGTACTTAAGCACTTCATGCGTCACCAAGGCAATAGCTGAAGAAGACTGATGTGACTTGATCTCAAATGTGTGCATGTGCTGCCTACTCGTGTTATTTGGAAGGTTACTGGGTGGTGAATTAGTGCTGGAGAATAAGATAAATTGGACACATTCTCTGCTTAGGAGAAGAGGAGCCCAAACTTGGGATTTTAGCTAGTTTACAGTGGATTCTGACAGCTTGAACTGAATCCCGGTTTGACATTTTCTACCTCTACAGTTTTGGGGAGTAAACTTAGTCCTCTAAGTCTCATCTTGAACAACAGTAAAACAGGGATGCTACTCCTCCACTGGGAAGCTAGAGAGATAATGACATGAGATAAAGCCAGTAAGTTAGTTGCTTTCCTCCTTTTCTATATTATTATTATTATTGCTACTACTGTTACTAGTATGATTATTATTACTAAAAGATATTGAGCAACCTTGATCCAAAATATTAGAACCAGAAATGATTTGGATTTCAGATTTTTTCAGAATTTGGAATATTTACATATGTATGATGAAGTATCAGAGGGGAGGGATCCAAGTCAAAACCCAAAATTCATTTATGTATTCATATACCATGCATGTATACAAAGCTGGAAGATAATTTTAAACAATTCCTGGCATGAAACAAGCTTTCATGGGGAAGAATTTTCTACTTATGTGATTACAGCATTCAAAAAGTCTCAGATTGGGGCTGGGAAGGTGGCTCGGTAGTTAGAGCGCTTGCCTTGAATGTAGAAGGCCCTGGGGTTTGATTCCTCAGCACCACATAAGTAGAAAAAGCTGGAAGTGGCACTGTGGCTCAAGTGGTAGAGCGCTAGCCTTGAGCTGAAGAGCTGAGGGACAGCGCCCAGGCCCAGAGTTCAGACCCCACAAACAACAACAACAAAAATGTGTCAGATTTTGGAATATTTCATGTTTTGGATGTTTGGTGTTAGGGACTTGGGGATACTCAGTCTCTCTTTATTTTTGAGTAATCAAGGGGGAACTGAGTAAAAAAAGCCAAGATCTGTTAGGTACATTGGAGGAAATCTATGATTCAGATAAGCAGCAATCAAAAGTGTAAGCAGACTGGCTTAGTTTTATTTATAGCAGAACAGAGCCAAAAAGAATCAGAGAAACTGTGAGGTTCTTTGGAGAGAAGGCTCAGGTGCATAAAAGGGAGCAGTAGGAACAGAGTGGACAGACCATGGTAAGCCTTGAGATCCACTGGCTTTGGCCAGCAATGGAGGCTTAGAGCAACTAATCAACAAAAGAAACCATGTATCCACTGACTGATCTTAAATATGTTAGTGTTTTCAGTTTCATTCACTAAGTAGATGAATGAATACATCAGTCATTTTCTAATTAACTAAAGCTATTCAATTTCTTTGAAGGAGAGTTTGGAGTAAGATTTAATTGTGGCTTCTATTGATCTGATTCTCTCCAGAAGTCCTGAGTCTCTCAGTCTGAGGAGAAGCATCCCAAGGGAAAGTTCCATCCTCGAGTTTGGTTTGGAAAGGATAGGTATTTGGGTTTACTGTCCTTTGGGTTGTGGTTTGAAGGGCCACTGATTTTTCCAGACTTGGGTTTTCTATTTGGAAACAGAATGGGGCTACCACTCACCTTCATTTTTTGTTTTCTTAATATAGACTAGTCACAAAGGATATAAAACCCCATCACCATCTTGTCCATCCTTGATAGTCTGTGAAACTTCTAACTATTAAGTACATTTTTGATTCATACAAACATGTATTTATTTATCCCCAAACATACTGGTGACCCCAAACCACTTGTATTTCTATTCAGAGGGATTTGTGATGTTGTATCCTGCTGGGTGTTTTGCAGTGTATTTTAAAAGACAAGACAATCCTAGTAATCCAAGGCCTCATTACACCTTGAAGTTATTGCCATTCTGCCAAGAAATAGGGTGAGAATATTCATTTTCCAATTAGCAAAGTGAAACTTCATCTGAGAGTATCTGGCAGAAGGTGAGATTGTCAGGTTGGGAGCAAAATTTTCCTGTCCCTAAGTAATGAGACCTTCCACTCCCATTTTTTATTTGACTGTAGTGGAAATCAAGGCTTGTGCCTTAGTACTGTTTGCATCGTCCCTCTGACCTCTCATGCACAGGAAACTCAGCTTCTTCCGAGGAGGCCATTTATTCTAAGTCTTGAGAGTTGATCACAGGGTTCATGGCAATAAAAATCCAAATTTGTCAAATAACATCCCGAGTATTTTTCCCTTGACAACTTAATGGCCACTTACAGTGACCACTTAAATTAAAAATTGTTTTTAATTTTAGGAAGCTTAGAGTTTTTCTTCAGGCACATACCTTCAAGCTCTTTTTGGGGCTACCCTTAAATGGATCATGGCTTAACACATAAAATGGGCCTTACAAAGCACTCAACCCCAAAACTTGGCTTCAATTGTCTTTACATTTGAACAAATGAGATTTTTAACTATGGACTGAGCTATACAGCTGAGTGTTTCAGGACTCACTTCAAATCAACTGTGTAGACTTGGCCCCAGCATGGAAACATCAAGATGGCCAATGAGAATAGTCTGCGCCTTGACTCTAAGCAAAACTACATGCCAATCCTTGTGGGCACCTGCCCTTCCGTTAACAACCTCCCACCATGTTGCCCTCCAGCACCTCCTCCCCCCAACTCTGGCTTCTGTCCCTCTGTCAGAAGACCAAGAACAAATGACCACACCATGTAATGAGTAATAGCTAAGAATGGGATGTGGCCGACCAAGGTTGTGTCCCCACATACCAGGTTCTCAGTGCATTGTGCACAACTTCTGGGAAGTTTTGACTTTGTCCTAATATGCCCCCTGAGCTACCCCATTTGGTTCTACTTCCTCAGCAGAAGCAGTCAGACCTAAAGTAAATCAAGAGCATCCTAGAGGTAACTCATCCACATCCTACTCTGTCTAAAGTCAAAGGAGATGGCTTTCTTGTTGGGAGGAAGACATGGCACCCATTGAAACCACCAAGGAAAAATGAAATCTACCAGCAGCTCCAACCCAGGTGACCCTACCTAGAGCTACATTCCCCTTGATGTCCTGCCCTTTCTAGTAACAGAAAGCAACCTGAGGCAGCAAAGAGTATGATGAGATTTTCCAAAAAAAAAAAAAAACGTACCCCAAATCAAAACTGGGCATACTTGTTCTTGTCATTGAAGATTTTCACCAGTGTGATTAAAATAAATACAAGACTACCACCCACCCACCCCCATCCCAGGAAGACTTCAATCAATGCAGAACTGAGAGGGTCACCAACTAGTTCAGCCTCTTTATAGAAAAGGTGAAAAAGAAACTGAGAGGGCTGAGGTTATGAGTTAGTGGCTGGAATAAGGCTCCTGATCTTTGATGCTACCATCTGCATTCTGCATTAATAGTTCTCAAATGGAGGTCATCAGTGCAGGGCAGTTTGTCTTCCTTAGGACAGTCATTCGGCAGATGGTGTCCCTCAGAACGCCCCTAGTGGTTTTCTATCCATCTCATTCAAGTGGAGCCTAATTCCTCAGTAACCCTTCCAGGCCCACAGGATCTGGTTCCCTACCATTGCCTCTCTGGCATGGGCTCCCTTCATGCTACTCTTCCGACTTAGGCATCAGCCACACAGATGTCCCAGCTCCTCAGGGGAGCGCTCTCTTGCCACACGTGGCTCAGGTTCTGTGTGAGCTGCTCTCTCAGGGCTGTTTCCTAAATGTCTCCCTAGTTCTCCCCACCCCATTCAGATCTATACTCAACTACCACTCTCAGAGAGACTTTCCCTGCTCACTCTTACATCACTAGCCCCACTCCCTTCCACCAACACTTTCTATCTCCCTCCTCTGCTCCATATAATAGCCTGATAGGCTGTAACTATGGTAAATATGTATTTGTGAGCTGTTCTCCCCCTTTGCATGCAAGTTATGCTGATCACAGGGAACTTCTGGAGCCTCAGCTACTTGATCCATGCCTGGCATAGGATAGACACTTTATAAATATTTGCTGAACAATGCATGAATGTATAGAAAGTTGTTATCTGCAAGGAATTGAATTCTTCCCATATCAAGTCCCATGTACATTCTGAGTGTTGGTAGGGTGAGACGAAACAAGAATTCTGATATACATTTTTGGCAAAAACATAGACTAGCATACCTTTCTAGAAGATAACTGGAAATATCTGGTTTGCTTTAAAACATACCAATCTACTTTGGGGCCAGAAAATCTTACCACTAGGAATGTTCCTGTTGGAAATACTCATAAAACCTTTTCAGGATGTGCAAAATACTGTGACTGAATACTGTGTAAGAGCAAAAACTGTAAATTGAAGTATTTTGTAATCAAAGATTAAAGAATTTCCTATACAACCATAAGGTAGCATAATATTTAATTCATTTAAAAATGAGTTAGGTCTATGAGTATTCATACAGAAAAATCTTTTATTCACCATACCAAAAAAACCCTAAAATGAAACATGATATTCATAGTATGACTCTTCTATGTATAAGCTTTAGAGACCATATAAAAATACATTTGTGCTGGGCACTGGTGGCTCACGCCTGAAATTCTAGCTACACAGGAGGCTGAGATCTGAGGGTTATGATTCAAAGCCAGCCTGGGCAGGAACATTCATGCGACTCTTGTATCCAATTAACCATGAGAAAACTGGAAGTGGCACTGTGGCTCAAGTGGTAGAGTGCTAGCCTTGATCTGAAGAGCTCTGGGACAGTGCCCAGGCCCAGAGTTCAAGACCCAACTGACCAAAAAATGCATTTGTAGCCAGGTATGGTAGTGCATATCTATAATCCCAGCACCCAGGAGACATAGGCAAGAGGATGGGGACTTCAACACCATTCTGGCTTACATAGTGACATCTTGTTCAAAAGGCCAAGGGCTGGGGATATAACTTAGTAATAGAGCTCACTTGCCTAGCATGTACAAGACCCAAAATACTAGCCTCAAGACCAAAAAGGGTGGGGGAGGGGAGGGACTCTGCATATGTACTGGCAGAAAGCATAGGTTATTTTTAGTTGAAATCACAGAGAAAATTGTTAATAGTGATTCTATTAGGGAAAAGGAGACTAGGAAGGAAGGTACTCTTTCTCTTTTCATGTTATGTATTTTTAAACTATTTAAATTTTCTAGCCAAGAAATGGTCTCATTCTTGCTTGTGTGGGATGAGATGATAGGCCTTTTGTTGTTGTTCTAATCCTTCTCTGTTCCTCAAACAACTATATTCACCATTTCAAATCAAATCAGAGTGCTGGGGAAAATGGCAAACTCCTGTAATCACAGAACCCAGGAGACTGAAGCAGGATTGTGAGTTCTAGGTCAGCAGTCTAAACCAGCAGTCCCACTCCTACATACTGATATCCTGTCTCAAAAAGAAAACATAGATAGATGATAGGGAGATAGAATGGACAAATAAAATTCAAACAAAAGCAAAGGGCCCAACTAGACCTGCTAACCTTCTTGAGCTACTAGGTTTAACCTCTACTTCAG
Source organism: Dipodomys ordii (assembly GCF_000151885.1). NCBI lineage: Eukaryota > Metazoa > Chordata > Mammalia > Rodentia > Heteromyidae > Dipodomys > Dipodomys ordii. The sequence continues at coordinate 13,784,786 of NW_012267257.1, read as the reverse complement.
ATGTCTTCTGAGTTTTAAAAAAATCAACATAGTCTGAACAGAAGAATGTATATCTGAGACTAATATTTTTTTAAAATCTGATGGCAGAACTTTTAAACATACTGATTATTATGTGATGAATGAGCCTTTTAAGTGTAATTTTTAACCACTAAAAAGGCTTATTTTAATGAAGAACAACAGATAATAAAGCATTAAAACCACATCGTTATTCAAACCATTTAACAAGGTAAAATTCCAGATCCCAATATATTAAGTATAACGTTACTTTTTAATCATAAATATTCAATATAAACATAAAATATAAATAATTTTACTTTTTAAATATAATTTTACTGTTATTATTCAAGTGATGTACAGAGGGGTTACCATTTCAAAAGTCAGGTAATGAATATGTTTCTTTTTTGGACAATGTCACCCCTTCCTTTGCTTTCCTCGTCTCCTCCTGCCCACGAGTTATATAGGTCATTTATCACATAGTGTATACTGAATAGCATGATTGTCTTAGTTCACCCTTCTTCCCTCCCTTTCTTCATCTCCCTTCACCCCACATTTGTGTCCCTTAAAAGAAAAAATTCCAAAGCAAAATGAAATACTCCCAATCACCACCACCAACAATAACAACAACAACAAAATATGTTTCCATTTCCTGGAGTTTATTTCAATAAAGTGTATTTTAATATTCAGAGGAGTTACCCCTTTGGATTCTTTCCCTAAGGGTATCTTCCTTTCAGTCTGTTTGTTTGTGAATGCTTATAATCTTGCATATATTATCATGTCCAATTATATTTTAGATCTGGTTTCGACATATGGAGAAAACATGTGCCATTTATCTCTCTAAACTGTGCTCACCTCACTAAGCATGGTTTGTTCTAGGCCTGTCCATCTCCCTGAAAATGACATAATATTATCCTTTCTAATGGATGAATAAAATTCCAGTGTGTGTGTGTGTGTGTGTGTGTGTGTGTGTGTGTGTGTGTGTGTGTGGTCCACTCATTTGTTGAGGGGTAATTGAGCTATTGCCATAATTTGACTATTGTGAATAGTGTAGCAATGAACATGGATGTACAAGTATCTTTACCATATCCTGACTTGTAATGCTTTGGGTGGATGCCCAAGAGTTACCATCCATACTTTAAAACTGGGGGGCAAGAGGAGGGAAGACATTAGAAGCATTCCCACTGGCAACAGAGAGCCACAGAAACAGCAGTTCAGTCGACCCCAGCGGCCACTGTGTAGAAAAATCCCTACCTTCAAATGTCCGGTTCCAAGTCTGCTGGATAATTTTCCCTCCATCCTTCTTGCTGTAACCAGCTCTGAGTACTTCATGTAAAGCCAGGACGTAGAGAAGGATAGCGTCATGGAACCCTTCAACAAACATGTTAACCTGCAAAGGAAACCCCAGTTGGGTGAGCTCAAGCACTACAAAACCTACCTTTCCTCACAATATACATAAGTAAAATGATCAAAGTGAGACTGCAGGTCCATGAGAAATGGCAGAGGCATACGGAAGGGTAACTATCAAGAGCCACGTTACAGTTTTCCTGATAGTGGCTGAATGAGGGAAGCCTTTGCCCAGTTTGGCAGCATAGACAGCACACAGGATGTCACAGAAGGCATCAGCCTTCAGGGCATCAGCCTTTGCCCATAATTTTCTTAGCATAGGTGGCCTCCAGCCCCACACTGGCTCTCTAAACTGAACTGACATGAGCCCAACCTCCCCCTTTAGGTTTCTACTATTAAGAGCATCCATGTTTTCTCCATGTTCTGAATACAGAATACACATAAGAATAATAAGAGCTGGATATACAGGTACACATTCATAATCTTAGCTACCCAAGAATTTGAAGCAGGAGGATGACAGGTTTGAAGTCAACATAGGCTTAATACAGAGACCTCATCTAAATAGAGAGAGAGGGGGGGAGCTGGGAAGGTGACTCAGTGCTTGCCTTGCATACATGAAGCCCCGGATTTGATTCCTCAGCACCACATAAGCAGAAAAAGCCGGAAGTGGCGCTGTGGCTCAGGTGGTAGTGCTAGCTTTGAACTGAAGAGCTCAGGGATAGTGCCCAGACCCAGAGTTCAGGCCCATGACTGACAAAAAAAAAAAAGTGTGGTTCCATTTGTCATTCATTCATTCATACTCAATTAATATTGATTGCTTCCTGGCATACTATGCTAAAAATGACAAGAATAATGGACCCTGTACTTTCTGTCTAGTTATGGGGTCAGAGTTTGTATGCTTTTCTCTACTAGTAAGAGCATCTCATTACTTAGTCCAGCCTCTGTTAAAGTCCACAGACATGAATGGAAACCAGGCCTGGCTGTTGCCACACCCAGTTGAGCTCTGGTACAAGTTAGGCAGTCTTACTCTCAGAAATTCACACTTTCATAAACAGAAACATGGCATTGAACTGGAAGAAGTCATTTGATCATGTTGAGCTGTTTCTCTTATCATGAAAGAAACATGGTATATTGCCCAGAGAGCAGTCCCAAAGGGGTAGTTGTTAAGAATCATATGACATCTGGGAAATAGAGTTTTTAGTCTCATAATGCCTAGTACATGCCAAGTATTCAGTGAAAATCAGTAATACCTGGTGACTACTTCGTGATCTCTGAGGTATTATTGGGGCTGTGTTAGAGTTATCTTCAGGATATAGTGAGGACACAAGAAAAGACAGTAGTTAGTATTATGGGTTGGGGTGAGCCCGGTGAGAAAAGCTTTACAGTGGTACCAAACTTGAACCAAGCTTTGAAAGTAAAGAGTGATTTCACAGGGTAAGGGAAATACTGTGGGTAGATTGAGTTAGGAAAGGCATATCCTGACAGGTTTGTGTATTAAAAAGGACAAACATTCTGCTAGGCTTGAGCAGGAGGTCAATGTCATGCCAAAACACAGGGGGAAGAGGAAAGGAGATTCAGATCTCTAAGAACGGAGAGGGTACACTGAGTAACTTAAAATGCCTTCAGCAGCCATTTGGTCACACAGATTGACCTTATTCCTCTCTTTGATAATATGCATTTTTGATACGTTCTAATACTACATTTAAACTTATTACAATACCCACTAGATATGCAATGAACAAATACAATCTTGAAATATTGAGAAAATTACAAACAAGTTGTATTACAAGCTACAAAAAACAAAGCTAAGCCTTTTTATTTCAGGAACACATCCATGGCAGAATGCCAAGATGGCAGAATGGGTTGGATACTTCAGAGAAAAATCCCTTTTAGGGCCTTCGCTGGAAGCACCACCTGCTTCATTTCTAGAAAGAACCCGGATGGAGGAGAGCTGCAACTGATCTTCTGCATCACTTGATTCAAATGAACACACAAGCCCCATCCCACATGACCTCATCCCACCCCTAAAGGTGGTGAGTTCTGTTTGCATTACAGAAGCAAATATATCAGATTTGTTATAACCAACTGCTGAAAAACAGACATGGACCCTTTTTGCTGTTCTGTCTCTTCTTAGCTGTGTTCTGCCTCATTCTGCACCCTAGTTTCCCCATCTAGAAAATAATAATACCTTACTCTCGGGTACAACTTATACTTAATAGAAACTAAGTTTCCTCATGCATGCTCAGTGCCCAGGTAGACCTAGTACCTCCACTACACCGTGATCTGAATTCTGCCCAGTATCACAGGCACAAGCCCAAGCTAGCTGATCCCACTGACCTTTGGGGAGAAGTGGAGGCTGGGACAGATGCTGCTTCCTAAGTGAGCTCTAAGTTAGCTGGCTAGATCCACAGTCCATTTTGAGCCCTGACACATTACTTAATCTCACCCATCTTCAATTTCCCAGTCTGTTAAGTAGGAGTTTAGTACCAACTCATCTCATAGAGCTTTTCTGGGGATTAAATGAACTCATACACATAAAACACCTAAAACAGTTCTTGGGACCATGAAAGCAACAGGCAGGTGTTGGCTCTTACTCTAAACTGTCAAACTCAAGTCTCATTATTTTCTTAGGGAAAGAGTAATGTAGAAATAACATCTACGAGTCAAAGATAATTTTCTGCGGGTTTGGTTGTGCTAACCTCAGTTTTCTAAAAGGATACAAAATTTTTCACTTGGCCCATGAAGTCACTGTGGCTTGAAAATACAGCCACGAACGAAGATGATGAATTTTAATAAGTAGACATGAGCTCTGTAATTTCTCGGGCCACAATAAAAAGTTCCTCTGAAGATCATGCTTTTCTTTGATAACTGCATGGAAACCATCAGAAATCTCAGAGGTGCAGTTGTAAACTATGGAGATCTAGTTACCTTTAATTTAGATGTAGTGTAATTCCCCCTAAGAAAGGAAGACACCAAGAGCATGACTTAGTCTTCCTCCACCAATTACTTAGTGATAGGCTCTGTAAACTCCTTGTCTCCTGCTTAAACTGGTATGCTGCTGGCTCCCCTACCTTTTCCCCCCCCTCCTTTTCCTCTTCTTCTTTTCCCCCTCCTTTTCTTGTTTGTTCCTCAAAAATCTTAACCCAGGGTTACCTCCCCCAAAACTGGTTATACATTCAGAGACCACTCCCTGTCGGGACTTTTCCCTCCTTCCTTCTCCATATGTCTTCTAACATCCTGGATAAGAAGAACCACTATCTGGCCAAGAACAATGATGACCAAGAGGGTTATATAAGAAAAGAAGAAGAAGAAGAAGGGAGCAGGTTCTGAACATGGGCTCATGCCTTAATACTCTTTTCCTCTTAAAGTGACTGGGTGTCTCCCTCTCCTTCCAAAATTAGCAGAAGAGCTGCTTATGGCACCCCAGCCCACTGCAGAGGAGAAGGAAGAGGTTTTTTCACACCTACCTCACAGGCCCTCCAGCCATAGGCAAAACCCCAGAGATCATCTTTCCTGGAGGAGAACAATCTCACCTCTACAGGTGTTTCTCAGTGGGAGGAAAGCCCGTTTGCACATTATAGACACTGAAAATTGGAAGTGCAAATTAAGCCCAAGGGGGAGGATGGGGAAGGAAAGAAGAAGAGTGTTAAATTGTGTTCGAATGCAGGAACCAGGTCATTTGATCTGTACCCAGATTCTGGACAGAGAAAGACTTGAACCTCAAAGTCCTGACTGACCATCTCGCTGTTGTTACTGAGCACTATAATGAGATTAAGAAAACAATCTAAGCATTCCCTTGCTAGCTAGAAGTTCTTCCTTACCATATTTATGACTATATACTAATTGTAAATGTAAGGGGATTTCATTGTGGTATTTTCTTATGTACCTATCATGCCATAAGTCTTAACTAAATTCCTAAACCCAGGCATTATTTTTCCAACTATACACTGAACAAGACAGATGAAGAGAATAAAAAAGTTTATAATCTCCACTAGAAACCACTACTGTTCTATATGGCTCACAAAATGAAAAGTATGCACAGGAATTGTGATGGGGGCCCTGCTAGCCACATCCTTTTGAATGCACTAGCATAGAGTCAGATAAAAAAATCGTGTGTGTGAGTGTGTGTGTGAGAGTGTGTGTGTTGGACTGGGGCTTGAACTCAGGGTTTCTCACTCTGGCTTAGGTTTTTCACTCAAGGCTAGCATTCCATCACTTGAACCACTGACTCCTTCACTTCTGGCATCTTTTTTTTCCTGGTTAACTGGAGATAGTGTCCCTCAAATTTGTCTCCTTGGAATGGGTTCAGAGATCCTCAGATCTCAGCATCCTGAGTAATGTGGATTACAGATATGAACAACATACTTTTAAAATCATTAACTGAAGCATAAAGGCTCCTAGCCAGGATGGTGGAGAGCATTTTTCTCATTTCTTTCTAAGGAGGTAAATTCATGCTTATATCAGTTCCTTGATGACACTTGCATTTAAACAAGTAAATAAAGAAGGCTGCAGGCCTCTGATGTGTAAAGTAAGAACAGCCTGTAAAGAAAAGATAATTAAAAACCTGAGAAAGCCTGTATAGCTCCAAAATACAGCCTGCTAGCAGAAAACTTCTCAGGTTGAGAGTGAGGTTAGGTTGTCCGGGCTTTGCTTGTGAATTCAAGCACATCACACAGTGGTTCTATCTTCCTTACCACAAACCAGTGGCTCTCCATGCAAATGAGGGAAGCTGAGAGTGTTGGGCAGAATTTTGTCTCAAAGTCCTTTAGAAAAGGCATGCCTTACAGGCTGAAATTTTCTTTTTTTAATATAAATTTTTATTTTTATTTTTTGTGAGCATACTGTACAGAGGGGTTACAATTACATGGGCAAGATAATGAGTACATTTCTTATCAAGCATTGCGGCCTCCTCCTTTGTTTACCCTTCACATCCCTTCCCAGCCTCACCCCCTCCCCGGCCCTTACCCAATCCCCCCAACCCCCCCCCCCCCCACCCCTACCCCCGCATCAAAGTTGTAAAGTTCGTTTTCGACATGACAACTTGTACTTCTCATAGATGCAACGGGTCCACCTGTATCCTTAAACGACTCGTTTTCCCCATCTCCTCCACAAATTATACCGACATCAAATATAGTGAAAGCAGGGGTTATACTGTGGGGGAGGGACATACAAAGCAACAAAGAAATAATCTTATAAATGCGTTATAAACAAATGCATG
>NW_012267257.1:13736678-13776767 GCF_000151885.1 Dipodomys ordii | reverse complement strand
AGGGGAAACAAAGGAGGAGGCAACAATGCTTGATAAGAAATGTACTCATTACCTTGCTCATGTAATTGTAACCCCTCTGTACAGTATTTTCACAATAAAAGAAAAAGGAACAACACAAGAAACCCCCTCCCAAAAAAAAGAAAAGAAAAGGCATGACTTTTTAACCTCATTTGGCTGAAAGGTACATGGGAGAAGGTGAAATTTTAATGGGGAACATGTAGAAGAAATGAGGTTATAACCTACTCTTCTCCCTTTATAGTTAAAATGACAGCATCACTTGCCTATTAGTAATAGGATCTTTGACAAATGAATCTTTTTTTTAATGAATTTTGTCCAGGTGCAGACGGAAGCCGTATCCTGGGGAGGTGTGTACATAGCCCAAAGCTCAAAAAAGAATCTCCATTTGGTCTACATTTTACAAGTGGCTTTTATACTTAAAATATAACATCTATTTTTTCATTCAATTTCCTTTTAAATCACAAAATTAAAACTCTATGTTTAGCGTAGTATAATTGTCATGTACTAAGGGACATCATGGCCTTTTCAATACTAAACACAGGGCCCCAACTTTTACTGATACACGCCTCAATGTCTGCTCTTCTATAATGGGTCTTCCTTCATGAAATTCATACCTGGTCATCTGTTGACTTATTTTAGCCTCAAGAGAAAGTAAGACGAACATTCCAGACTGATATCTCAGCCTTATTCTAGTTGAACTCTGAGAACACAAAAGCTAAATGACTTCCTGATTGGCAATACATCCAAGAGACAGCCACGGTGTCGCCTGGTGACTGTGCTTAACTAAAACATCACTGTCCCAACTGACAAATTCCTTTCTCTCCAAAATATAGTTATGACTTCCTTGGGGCAGGAGCTTATCCTAAGCCTCCACAAAACAACTATCTCTATCCTGGGCTCACCTCCTTCCTGGACTACTAAATAACTTAGATATTATAGCCTGTAGGTTAGCTGTTACAGATAGGAGACGTTGTTGTTGTTGTTTTCTTTCTCTACCATCATCTAGAATAGTTGGTTAAACAAAACCTGTCTTTAGAAGATCATTAAGCAAAATTATTACCCATCATTTACCTTCCATAATGACTAGAGTATTAGGGAAGACTGAGCACAGGGGCCACAGGACCAATACATGGACCAGTTCTCCAACAAATTCAGTCATCTAATGTATTTGCCCTTGGACTCCCTCATACACATACCATTTACCTATGCTTCTCATCACCCATCATTCCTGGAAACTTGATTCGAGTTGGATAGATCAGGAGATCAAAATAAAGGATCTCAAAAGGCACATCTGAGTTCACAAATGTGCCTGAGCAATTCAGCAGGAAATATAAAGTCTTTTCAGCATATGGTGACAGAACAAAAGAGATAGGAAAAGCTAACGCTTGATCTTAACTCACAGACGATATAAAAACACATTTGAAGGGGGATCACAGATATAACTATAAAAGCTAAAGGTATTATAAAGCTCGGGAAGGAAATAGGAGAATATCATTGTGATTTTTGTTTGATGCTGGCAATTTTATTGAAGATGATACAAAAATAGCTCTAAATATAAAAAGTAACTTAATCTTAATTAAAATTATCACCAGTTAGTACCAATAAAATATTAAGTGAAAGACTTAAGAGAAAATATTAAAATATACATTCATTATATATACAAATATATATGCAAAAATAAGAAGTTGGAGAGTCTCCTAGAAATTAGGGTCCTGGAAAGAAATGGACCCCACACATATACACATTTTATTTATATAAATATATATATACACATACATATATGACTATATATATGTATATATGAGTATATGTAGGTACATATGACTCATATACAGAGTATTTTAAAGATCTCTTAAAGTCAGTATAAAAAAGACAACCCAATTGTGTGTGTGTGTGTGTGTGTGTGTGTGTGTGTGTGTGTGTGTTTGTACCCTACTGGGCACTGAACTTTACTCTTGGTCAGGAACTGTCCCTTAACTGTTTTGCTCAAGGCTGGTGCTCTACCACTTGAGCCACACCTCAATTTCTTTTTTTTGCTAGTTACTTAGAAGTGAGCATCTCATATACTTTTCTGTCTGAGCTGGATTTGAATGGCAGTCCTCAGATCTCAGCCTCATGAGTAGCTAGCCCAATTTTTAAATGCACCGAGAGAGAGAGAGAGAGAAAGAGAGAGAGAGAGAGTTCTAGATCACAAGACATCAAGGGGACGGCAATCAAAATCATAAGATACAATTTTCTTTTGCATCTACCAAGTCAAATTTTACTATGAATTATTTGGGTGCAAATGTAACTTGATTAAATCAAGATGTTGCCAATATTTTGAACTGTGGAATGAGTTGAGGTTGATAGATATACTTGACTATGATACAAATGTCCTAAATACATGGCTGATTATAAATCTTCACAACATAGGTGTTTTTCACAGCCTAAAAGAACTACAACATCACCAAATTTGACAACTTATCAGGAATTTAGAGTTTATCTTTCCCTGATTGATCTTAAACAAAGGAAGCGAGGCCAAAACTGTAATTTAGTAATAGAGGAAAACCTGATGCCCACAGCAGTGGCCTGATTCACACAATACTGCAGAGGCAAGGCCAGAACACAACTGAAGTTGAGCTTGCCTAGCTATTACATCATCAGGACCTGACATATCAATCAAGGCACGACCCCAAGATCCCAGATCACATCCATGGTGCCAAGGATAGCAATCTCTCCTTTAGGACACTTAATTTGACTTCTCTAGCATGTATATAGGCTGCCAAAATGTGTTCTGCATGTCAGGAAAGAGTAAAGACAGAATGATGATGTTTTTCCCTTGCAAAAACAACTTTTTAACAGGTTAAAAAAACAACCAAAAAATGGACAAAGGGTGAATAAATGCAGCAGTGGTACTCAGGAGACACTATGTTGAAAATGAACTATACAACCTGTGAAAGGGAAAGGTAGGGAGAAAGTGGGAGTGAGTGAAGGAAGGAATGATACTGTATAAAAAGGAATATACTCAAGATCTGATTTATGGAACAGTAACCTCTCTCTACACCACCCTAATAATAATATTTTTAAAGGAAAAGGTAGCTGGGGGCACTGGTGGCTCACACCTGTAATCCTAGCCACTCAGAAAGCTGAGATCTAAGGATCATGGTTTGAAGCCAGCCCGGACAGGAAAGTCTGTGAGACTCTTATCTCTAATTAACCACCAGAAAACTGGCAGTGGCGCTGTGGCTCAAAGTGGCAGAGCACTTGCCTTGAGAAAATAAGCTCAGAGACAGCCCTCAGACCCTGAGCTCAAGCCCCATGATTTACAAAAACAAAAAAGAAAGAAAGAAAAACAAAAAAAGGAAAAGGTGATTCCCCTACCCTCTCCCCCAAAACATAAGCTTCACGGTTTCCCTCATTTGTGATAACTAGAATGTATCTATAAATCTACAAGCAAATATACTGGGTGGCTAAAAAAATACACTGGGCCATGATAAATTATACAGGTCTCTAGATATTCACAAAGTGAAACCAGAGGAGGATATTTATAGGAGTGAATCACAAAGGCTCAATAGCTATATGTGTATAATCACGTGAAATAATATTTTATGAAATGAACTCCAAGAAATAGAAACAAGAGATTGTTTGTTATTGTTGCTGCTGTTTTTGTTGTCATTTCCTTTTGTTTCATTTGTTCATTTATCTGTCTTTGGGAAGACGGCGGGGGGGGGGCGGGGCACAGAAAAGGTGGGACTAAGGGTGAACAAATGCACCAGTGACATTCACTAAACACTAAATGGAAAATGAACTATACAACTGGTGGGTGGGGCTGGAAGGGAAAACTGGGAAAGAGCAAGAGAAGAGGAGACATAGTTCAAAAAGAAATGTACTCACTACCTGACTGATGTAACTAACTCCTCTGTATATCACCTCACAACAATAAAATATTTTTTAAACAAAGAAGGAAAAGGTAATATTGGAGACTAGATTAAGTCAGCTCAAAGTTCCTGAAAGAAAATGTAAACTGATGTAAGGCTAAGGCAAAAAGGCATACTCTCATTAAATCCATTTCTGATTAAGTCAACTCTTAACATTGTGTGTGTGTGTGTGTGTGTGTGTGTGTGTGTGTGTGTGTGTGTTAAAGAGTCAAGACACAGCATTTAAAGAAGAACATTCTAACCAGAAAGGTCAAAAAGTCTCCATCATATACCACTGTTATGTGTTCCGAGGGACTTCCCTCAATCCAGGACATAAAGGACATCAAGCATGTTGGTATCCGCTCACCTTCTGTCTCCACTCCACACTACTGGAGTCTTAGCGTGTCACTTGAGTTTACACACACAGTTCTCGTGTGTAATCCATTCATTTAACACCAGAGCCTCTTGACTCCTTGGCCACCATGATCACCGGGCATGGCATCACCTTGTGCGCAGGCACATATTCTTGACCCACACGTCTCAGATTTAAAAGTGTGTACAGTTTCCCTGCGGATCTTATTCGAGTGCAGACGCTGATTCAGTAGGCTAATATAACCCACTGCTACTGACACTATTTTATTCTCACTTGGAACTGTTCCACTCTCAAAAGTCTTGAAAATCATGTTTGTTTCCTATAATCCTTCAACCTTTGCAGAACAGGCTCTTAGCTCCCTGACTTCTGTCCTCCTTGACTCCTCCTCTGGGCATGGCCTCAGAACCCTGAATGGCGCAATCCCTCCTAATGTGGTCATCCTGTGCAGATGCGGATGTGTGCATGTGCTACTGAGAACTGCGCTGAGAGAGGAGAGGAAAACAAGAATCATCAATGAAGACTAAGAAGGACACAGCAACCAAAGTAGAGAACTTAGTGATGGTGGTGCTTTGGCCACCGTGAGAGGAGCAATTTATTTGTTAAGAGAGAAACCTTCCCAAACTACTCCCAAAAGGGGATCTCTTTATTCAGGCTGGGTAATTTCACTACTCCCTAATTGTAACTAGTGAGTTTCTTCTTTTAATTTTGAATTCTTTGCCTCAATTATGTGATTCATTGTGCCCATCTATCCCCTCCTCCCCCCCCCGCACATCAGAAAGCACCTACCTGGGCCCTGAGTTGTTCTCATAGTACTTTACTCACAAGGAAGACTCAGGAAGTGTTTAAGGATATGAGCAGAGATGCAATCCACAAACACCTTCAGGCTTAACTACATTTCCCTAAGGACATGTGAGCCAAAGGGTCAGCTAAGCACGTAAACATTTTAGAAGACAGAGTAAATAAACCAAATCAGAAATCTGTTCAAGCCAAGGGATGAACATATGGTTGGCACAAATAGAGGTCACCACTGAATACAGAAAAGAAAAAAAATGCTTGAGATTAAATGGACATAACTGTATGGCTTCAGTAGGCAAATTAGTATTCCGATATTATGTAGCACTGATTATTAATAAATTAATCTCCTTAGGAGCTTTAGGATAGGGTGCAAAACAAGCTATCGCGATTTAGCAATATAGTCCCTAAACCACATAGAGGTAACTACACAGAAGAAATAATAAAAGTCCTCAAACTAAGGTCCCAAATTAGTTCATTATATGAATAATAAAACTCCTACCTTCTAATCACAGCCTATGAAGTCAAGATTTTTAGATGTTTATTAAAAAAATAAATCAAGCTTGCTCCAGGAGGAGGGGGAAATCCAAAAATAAAGACTAATCCAAAACAACTACCAAAAATGCGTGCTGCTTTCAAATTTCAAACCAGATAGAGAGTTAAATAAAATATTATTCAGGCTTTTCTCTTTTTACAACTGCCTGGTCCCCAGGAAGGATGTCACTTAACACGGCTTCTGCACATTGCTTGCAAGTCCATGGGGATATTCTTTGACTATTTTCTTTGGATTTTTATCACTGTCTGTGCTTAAGATAATAAAACCCCTTTACACTAATTTTCATGACTTCCAAGAGCAACTCAGTGTGGTTTTCCTCCATTTAGCAGATTAAAGTTTCTGGCACATAGGTAGTATGCACTCAGGTCATTGTTTCAATTCTTATCATTTAATATTTATTAAACCTTGGGCTCATCCACCACATCTACCCACACAAAGGATGAGCATCAATGGTGAAGTGTTATGAACCAAAACTCTGCCCTAACACTTGAGAAATCTGTGACTACTGTCAGCATCAAATACCAGATCCCTCTGGTAGTACAGTGGTCAGGAGAGCTTGTATTGGTTTGTCACCCTGCCCCCCACACCCATACGTCTAAGTTGGAAAGCTAAACCCGGGCATTCCCTTTAAATTCCTGTCAAATTATTTGAAACATGGATTTCTTTTGTTGCTGCTCTATACAGTATTAGCAAACTTCACTGTAAGGCAGTTTAAGTTCTGGAAATATTTCAATATGTTATTTATTCATTGGATGATCAGACTAAAAATGACAAGCGGGAAGCGTTCTCTGTAGGAAGAGAGATCCTGGCATGTGAGGGATGTGTTCTCATCTTTACTTGACAGTGGAATACCAGACTTTAGCCTTCTTTTCCTGGGATTCCTATCTTTTAAATGCAATATCCTGCTGAAGCTAATCCAATATTCCCCAAACTTCTTTATAAACAAGTTCCTCACAAAGAGAAGAAAGAAGGAAGCTGAGACCCAAGGAACATGGAGGCATGGAAGGAGAGAAAAAGGCCAAAAGGGAAAGAAAGGAATGTAAATTTCATCCCCTACCATTTTAGTCTAGGCTCCTTCACTTACACTTGTGTACAATTGTTCTTGCTGCAAGTTTAGCAGTCTGTAATTCAAAGTGATCTGACTACTCTGAAAAGAATTAAATTGTACTTCAATTGTGGAAAAGTTGGTCAAATGTCCTACATTTGACAATGCAAAGAAAACAAGAAAGAAAATAGTGTTACCAGCCTTTCAAATGTGAAATATATTTTCACGCTGCATTGCTATTTCAGTCATGCATACTTGAGTATATTGTCAAATCTTATTGCAAAACATCCTTCTAATTCGAATTAATTACGTCACCACCCAGGCTAACAAAAAGTAGTGATTGTCTCTCAAAAGGACAAAACATGAAGCTTACTGCTTGGTCATCCTTTTTTATGATACTGCTATTCTTTGCTGACCATTTTCACACTATGCCAATTCAAAGGGAATTTTACAGGAATAAATCCATTCTACCAAGATGTAGCCATCACAAGAAAATGGATACTTATGTATAATAATAATTTTTAAAAATACTTTAATTGGGGCATTCCCAAGTTCTTCACTCAACTCTAGCACAACTAACACTGTTTAAAAATTCCAGGGATAAAATTGAAGCAACTTTCCCCCTTCATTTTAAGAAAATGAAAGTGATTAAAAAAAAAGATTCCAGTACATCTTTAGTTGAATGTTTTGTAAGTCACCCAGTATTTCTTTAGCTAGAGAAGAACTTCTTGAAGTATCTCTGCCTGGCCAATTACATCTTCCTAACACAACTAATCTTATTAACATGTAGGCATGTGAACTCATAATTCTTCTACTGTTAAAAACCAACTTATGGTTTGCTTTTATTCTCTGAAATACAATTAGCCAAGCCCTCTTATGCCTGAAAGGGTCTTTTCATTTGGACAAATTATTCCCTGGTTAACATTTAAGAAAAGGGGATGAGGGCAGGGAAGGAGTCAGCCACCTCCTGTTCTGAAGAAGAAAAGTTCCTCTGCCCAATGCCATCAGAAGAGTGACAAAAACATTACCTGCATTTCTTTTCTCTTGTTGGTTTAGCTGAATAGCTAACTCAGAAAATCCCCAGTAAGAGTAGACTGTCCTAACAAAGTGGTATAATGTAAGATAAGAAGTACTGAAATGTCTAGCTGAGGCTTCACTGGTGGTCTGAAAACTTCTCAACTAATGTTGAGATAGCTTCTGTACAAAACCAGTGTCGAGATTCAACTTGCTTCAAGCGGCACTGTGGCTGCGCCTTTGTCTCCTATAAAGCAATTGGAGCATTGATTTTCAACAGCTTAGGCTTTCCAAATGTGATGTCTGGCCTCTTTAAACAATTATGTATTAACTCTGGCTCTGTTGGACTGATACACGGTCCATTCCTCAGGTCCATTCATTTCTGGAGGTGGACGAAGGCTGGGGTGGCAAGCATGTCCACACGCACATCCCGCCTTGTCCGTGACACTGCGAGCATCAGACATTGCTAAAGTATTTGTTTAATTAGTTAACTTTTCAACTTTTAAATAAAGGGGGAAAAAACCAAAGCTATGGGTGGCCCGTTAACCTCAAGAGAGCAAATACCCAAGGTTATAAAATCACCCCCTGCTCAAAATACATGGTTAGAAATAAAAACAGCATTTACCAAGTTCTACTCCAAGCCCAAAACAGGGATCACATTAAGAAGTATGAAACTGAATTTCAAATCCAAAGTGCGATGGGTACAGAATTATTTCATAAAAATAGACTGTATATATTCTTTATAACTAAAATACTCTTTAAAAACAAAACAAAAGCAAATACGCCATCTCTGAAATTAATCAGAGAAATTCTTGCCTACTTTTTAAAATGAAGCTGCAATTCCATGTTTGCCAGCCTACACTTGCAGCTGTCTCTTTGCAAACACAGACTGGACACAGACCATTGCAAGTACTTATCTTGTGTACACAATAGCAGGAGGTTGTATGTTCCGCTGCATGCCAGAGGGTGGTAAACAGTTGGGAGCTGAAGAAATACTGGTCCTTTGTACTATATGTATATATGCAGTAGTGAAAATACCCAAGAGGCTTTTCTGGTGTAATGTTATCAACAGAGGAATTCTGTTTCTATTGTAAGAAATTTCTCCTTAAAAAAAATTGTCCTAGGGGCTGGGATGGTGGCTCAGTGGTAGAGCACTTGCCTTGCATGCATGAGGCCCTGGGTTCGATTCCTCAGCACCACATAAGCAAAAAGAAAAAAGCCGGAGTGGCTCAAGTGGTAGAGCGCTAGCCTTGAGCTGAAAAGCTGAGGGACAGTGCCCAGGCCCAGAGTTCAGGCCCCATGACCAGACCCCCCCAAAAAAAATTATCCTAAATTGTGTGTGTGTGTGTGTGTGTGAGAGAGAGAGAGAGACAGAGAGACAGAGAGACAGAGACAGACAGACAGACAGACAGAGACAGAGACAGAGAGAGAGAGACTGAGAGAGAGATTGTGGGACTAAGCTCTTTCTTTCAATAAAAGATGAACAAATTTTATTCCCAGATAAAATCAATGACACTCAGAGTAAAGTTAGGAAACATTCAGCTTGTGATATCCCACTGCTAGGAATGGGAAGGCCTCTTGGTTGTACAATGTGAAAGCCCTAGGAAGTCAAGGAACCTGACCAATAGCTTTTTCAGTCTAATCTACTACATGAACCCATGGTCAGGAGCTCTGCCTTCCCTCCTCTGGTGCTAGGATGATGTTCTTTACAATACTGGAGATCTCCAGGGAGGTGGTCTCGGTTTCCTGTGCTTACATTGGCAGAAAGCTGGACCCATACTGGAGCCTTCTTAACAAGTGTGTGTCCTCCTGTGTTTACTTTTTTGTGTGTCTAAAGTACTTTGTGATCTAAAAGAGATCACAGAATCTAAAAGGGCTATAAAATTTATCACCATCACATTGTGATAAGTTACAGCTAACATTCCAAAAATTTTTCCAATGACATCTCCAATAATTGTTATGTTAATAGTCCTCAATTAACTTTGAAACTCAATCACAACTATAAATTTTACAAACATACAGGGGAAAAACAGAAAACCATTACAAATATTTCTCTGTGAGCACAGAGCTGCGCGTACAGAAAAGCAAGCAAAGAGGAGAGTCATATTTGTCTGTTCTCAGGATAGTATGAACTTGAGCTTAACCCAATATGGACTTTTTTATTTGCTGTACTGGGCCCTTTCAATCTAGACAGCCATGTGTCATTTTTTTATTTAAACAACAACATCAAGGAAAGAAGGTAAGCTTCATGTGAGGGCAGAGCCAACTGTTAAAAAGGCAGACAGTGAATGGGTCTCAAATGTGCCAAACACAATAGGGAGATGGGTCAGGGCCCAGAGTGGGATTTACAGGGCCGGGAAGCGAGCGTGGCTGCCAGGGTGGAAAAAGTGTCTCCAACATTGGCTCTGCCTCACTGGAGAAACGGTAGCAGGGATGAATTGAAGTCTACCTTTTAAAGACATCATGTGAGAACTGGGAATTAGGAAGACTGAACCGACTCCCTGCCCTAGAATGAAGGAAGGAAGGAAAGGAAGGAGGGAGAATGGGAAGGAGGAAAGGAGAAAGAGAAGGAAGAAGGGAGAAGGAAGAAGAGAGAAAGGAGGAAAAGAAAAAAAGTCCCTTTTATTTCAGAAATAAAGCTAATGGTTCCCTAAATATAAGATTTTTTTGGTGTTTCTTTATGTTCTTCCCAGACAGAAACTTTCCAGTGCAACCCTGCATCAACAATGCACCTACGCACGTGAATAAAAAGATTCAGGACAATAGTTGGGCAAATGGAACGCTGACTAGTCAGGACCTAATTCAATGATCCTCAGCTCTTGCTATACTGATCCTATTAAGGAACAAATGTATAGACATAAGTACTTAGGTACAGGAGTTAGTACAGGTCTTAAAGAGATCATAGAAACTTGCATGAATATGAAAATAGCCTCCCACACAAGAACTCAGTGAAGCTTCTCCCCTGGGAACGGGGATATTTTCACACATGGCTCACATTTGCTCTACTGCAATAGACTGTCTAGACTTTCATAAGGACCACACTGATGTGTGTTCATGTATTTTACACTAAGTTGCATGATGCTTTATGCTTGTTCTTGCACAGAATTTCAGGATTTATAAATCCCCAGAGCTCCTGGCTGTAGATATTGATATACCTGCTTTAAGAATTTCTAGGGAAAGAGGATTCCATTCTTTTTCTCTCTCTCTCTCCCTCCCTCCCTTCCTCCCTCTACTGCCCTCCCCCCTCTCTTTCTCTCTCCCTCTTCCCCCCCCTCAGTACCTGATGCTTTTGCTCATTGGCTGACAGTCTACCAATTGAGCCATGCCCCCAACCCTGAGGATTCCATCCTTCGTAGCCCATTGCCATATTCCTGGGAGCATATCGTAAACAGCAATGTGATATAAACAGGAAACAGTGGTTCACATTCAAGAAAAATAAGGAGAGACAACTGGTCACTGCAGATGAAGAGGCTCTGCAGTCTTCATCACTTTATCAGGTGTGTGAGAGAGTAAAGCGAAACAGATGTCTTAAGAATACATATATGGCCAGGTAGGTGTAAGGAAAGGAAGGAAATGCTTTATTCTGTGGGCCCTGCTGGGCACCCTCAGAGTGCTTGAGACACTTAATCTTTGGGTCATGGGTTTGTCTCCTTATTGGGCACAGATCAGACTGATGTAGTGGAAAAAGATAGTCACTGGCCCAGAAGTCAGGGGATACAACTAATCTTAGCTTGGCCACCACACAGCGCATTCTAAAACTAAATACCAGCAGTGCTCTGGAATTGGAACTGGTGGTGTAGCAGAGGCCAAGCAGCTCCATTAAGATGCCCTTAAGTGAGAGCCGCTGCACATGTAAGTGACCCAGTACCAACTTTCAGAGAAGGCCAGGTAAGTACTTGGCCAGACTTTATCTGAGCTGTGCCTAAGTCACACTGGAACTCTAGGGCCTCTCCAGTGGGATTCTACTTTCCTCTTTAGATTTCTAATGACCCTCAATGATCTGGTTTTTAATGTTACTAATGGAGCTTAAACTCAGGGCTTGGGTGCTGATTTGTAGCTTTTTGCTCAAGGCGATATTCTACCACTTAATTCACAGCTTCACTTATGGATTTTGGTGGTTAATTGGAGATAAGAATTTCAAGGGCTTTCTTAATCTAGGCTGGCTTCAAACCATGATTCTCAGATCTCAGCCACTTGAGTTGCTAGGATTACAGTCATGAGTCACTGATGCCCAGAATACTTTTAAAAAGGTGGAAACTCTGTTAAAAGATCCATGTAGTAATAACCAAACAATTATAGTACATGCAACATTCATAGCCATAATGGTAACGCAGCCATAAGCAATCCTAGCACATCACACACATGTGCCACCCAGCCACCCAAACATAGAGTAGATAAGCTAATTTACAAGCTGCTTATAGTCCCTGGGACAACCTGAAAAGCTCCACCTCAGCAAGCAGCTATAGCTTTGACTATCTTCTCTTAAACATGAACTAGGGGAAGAAGATGCTTAACTTCTTGAAGTAAAAAGAGAACAGAGTCATTCTAGTAGAGTAGTGATAGCTAAAACTAGGAAAATGTGCTAATGCAATTCACTACAATAAAACCTTGTAGGAGAATCAAGAATCTGATGATTGTTATAAATGTAGAAGAAGCATTTGATAAAATTCAAACACCCCAATCTACACAGATGATGAAAATAGATAGAACTTTATACATACACACATTAGTGTAAGTAAAAAAAATCTGAATATACACTCAGGGTAATCAAGGGACCTGTTTTTTATCTTAAAACGGATATAAATCTTCAAAATCTCAATAAAAAATTCCTTTCTTTTGAAGTGAGAGGGCAGACTGAGAAAGACAGAAGATGAATTTCTTACTAAGATAAATCTGGCATCAACACATCAAAATGTAAAAGAAAAATACAGAAAATATTTTTTACTAAAAAGAAAGCATCGTCATACAATCATTCCAGTGCTTCAATATAGCCTGTATAATATCATTAATGTGATGTTTTTTTGCATTTTAAGAAGTTTTTAACCTCGCCAAAGACATGCTAATATAAATATTGTACCAACATATATGAATAGAATGAAGACTAGCATACAATTTATAATACCTAAAATATTTAAAAGCACGTAATTATATGTTATATAATCCTTAATGTTTGAAGTGCTAGTTTTATTTCTGTTATCCTAATGAAAGTTACATAAAGAGTTTCACGAAGGAAGAATAAAAGGAGCTTTCACAATCTATCAAATCCTCTTAACCCTACAGTAAAATCATGATCAAGTTGTAATATATAGCTACAAAATCTGATTTTAGGGACGGCCATGATCACTACAGACATTTAATATCATATTAGGATCCTAGCCAGTGCCACTAAAAGTTCTAATTAGTTATGCTTGATTTTAATTCAGTATGCTTAATTTAATATAAGCATACTTACAAGTAGAAGCATTTTTTTGGGGGGCGGGGATCTGGTCATGGAGCCTAAACTCTGGGCCTGGGCGTTGTCCCTCAGCTCTTCAGCTCAAGACTAGCACTCTACTACTTGAACCACAGCACCACTTGCGGCTTTTTTTTTCTTTTTGCTTATGTGGTGCTGAGGAATCAAACCCAGGGCCTCAGGCATACAAGGCAAGCACTCTACCACTGAGTTACCTTCCCAGCCCACAAGTAGAAGCATTTAAAAGAAACAAAACTTTTACTACTCACGGGTCATGTGATGGTTTGGAAAATGCACTGTACTTTCTAGAACTAGGGAGTCTACCAAAGTTGCTGGAAGTAAGAGAGAGTTAGAAGCTGCAAAGCCCATGCTGGGCTCGGTGAACCAGACTGCCAAGTGAACAGACCAGACCAATGGCCCAGGAGTACAGAGAATAGAAATAAAAAAAGAGAAAAACCTGGAAAAGATCTAAGCTTCAATCAAGCCTACAGACTCTTGTAAAGTATTTCCCACTGCACCAGACCAAAGACTGAGACTCATGAAGGCCTAAATCTCTGGCTTGGGTAGCAACCCACCACTCACCATGACCACCTATTCAAATGAACGTGGTAAATAAGCATCTGCATCTGGCACTCAATAGACCCACAACTAAAACACTCATAAAAAGGAAAATGAATGCGTCTTCAGAAAACAGACGTTCTGGAAAAAGTTATTCTAATTAGGCTGCTGCAGAAGTCCTCATTTTTTATAATTAAAAACACAGTGTCCAATCCAATTAACAACTCATCACACACAGCTTCTGGGCTTTGGAACAAGGGCTCAAAATGTTGAAAGTGTCAGATCCACCCTGGATTTCAAAGACTTTTCACAATCAAAGGAAGATCAAATCTCACTAATAATTTTTACATTGTAAATGTTAAAATGATAACACTTCACTTTAAAATATATTTAGTATTTAATTTGATTATTTACGGAATTTACTATGTTGTTAAATTCATTTCACCTGAGGTTTTTTTTTCCCTTTCATTTTTCTGTGTGTATAACAGTCCTGGGGCTTGAACTCAGGGCCTATGTGCTATATATCAATCTTGGGGCTGTAAGTCATGGCTTGGGTGCTATCCCTGAGCTTATTTGTGCTCAAGTCTAGTGCTGTACCACTCAGCTACAGTTCCACTTCCAGCTTATTTTTAATGCATAATTGGACATAAGACTCTTGTAGACTTTACTGTCCAGCCAGGCTTTGAATCATGATCCTCAGCTCTCAGCCTCCTAAGTAGCTAAGATTACAGGTATGAGTTAAAGCACCTGACTCCTCTTGCTTTTTTTAAGGCTATGCTCATTTGACACAAAGTCAAAAGTTATTTTAAATGATATGCATAAGATGATTTCTGTAGCCTTTAAAATATAATCTTTTGTAGATTACTTGATAGTAAATTCCTGCAAGGCCATATGGAATCTTATACAAGACAGACCCTTTTATTAAGCTTCAATTTTTTTGACAGGAATAGTTTTAAAAAGCATCAGACAAGCTGGGTGCCAGTGGCTAGGATTATAAGCATAATGAGATTTTAATCTTCAATTTGCATGAAAAAACTGGAAGTGGAGGTGTATTGCTCAAATGGTAGAGTGCCAGCCTTGAGTGAAAAAGCTAAGAAACAGTGTCTTAGGCACTAAGTTCAAGCTCTAGTGCTAGTACACACACACACACACACACACACACACACACACACACACACCACACATACACACATTTGTCAGATAAATTATTAGTAACCCTCCCAACAGAGAGTCACTTGGATCAGGAAAATTTTCAGAGATCACCCAGGTCAAAAGTGTTAGATCCAGAATCTGTTGACAGGTCTGTCAGGAGCTAATGGCAGCACGCTGCAAGACTTTGATAATGATCATGGATGAGGTCCTGTCTGGAAGTGACGATCTCTTTGGAAGTTGGTCACTATCCAGCTTGTGCAGGGTCTGTCCAAGCTATCCACATATCATTAAGAAGGCTCTCTCTATGATTTGGACAGTGTAAACAGTTTTGAAAACAAGCACACCTACCCCGCTAGCTTTCAGGACCCACTGCTTATTCCACTCTGAAAGAGAGTTGAGACTCTGTGAACGCAGCAGATACATAGCAAAACGGACCAGAGACTGGCCAAACAAGGGTGCCTGGGAATGCGGAGGGGTCAGTCAACTCTCTGAGTTCCATCTCTTAGATGAGGTCCCTGGCTTAACTCTTAACCTAGGTTAAGCCTCTGACTCTAGTGAACTCTCAGAAATACATTAAAAACAACAGCACTATTCAAGCGGGAGCAAGAATAATGTCTGCAAAAGA
Source organism: Dipodomys ordii (assembly GCF_000151885.1). Classification (NCBI taxonomy): domain Eukaryota; kingdom Metazoa; phylum Chordata; class Mammalia; order Rodentia; family Heteromyidae; genus Dipodomys; species Dipodomys ordii. Next base: position 13,761,286 of record NW_012267257.1, on the reverse strand, counting down.
GAGAAGGAGGGAGAGAGGGGGAAGAGAGGAAGAGGGAAAGAGAAAGAGAGAGAGAGAAGGAGAGAGAGAGAGAGAGAGAGAGAGAGAGAGAGAGAGAAGCTACCTGGTCAGGAAGCAGAGACAGACTGTCAAAGAACAGACTTTCTAAAACCCCAAATATCTTCTACCGCCAGGCTTTGGAAAATTAGAACAACAAAATTTGGGTACTTCTTCAACCAGCACCCTTAAAACTACGCCCCCTCCACCCTGCTCCATAGCCATGAGGAAATCTAGAGACATTATGCTCAGCAGTGCAGATCCCCACAAAACGGTGATTTTCCCCCTGTAGCTGTTGAAAATAAAAGTGTAGGAGAAGGCAGGGGATGATAGAATGTCAGGGTCAGGAAGAAGGAAAAGTGACCAGGAAATACATACACACACACACACACATACACAGAGAGAGAGAGAGAGAGAGAGAGAGAGAGAAGGCACCAGTGACATTCAGGCCTGAATTTGGAAGTTTTGAATGGTTCAGAATGGGACACTTTGTCACCTCTGATTTAATTACAAGACTGTTTTCAGGATGCTGAAGGGCTAGACTCATAATCACGCACTTACGTAATCCTCCTCATTGAGTCCTTGTTTCTCAACAGAACTTTTCACCTCCATGGAAAACTTCTCAAACTCAGGTTTCACGGTCCTCAGTAGGGTGACTGTTTGGAGGGATGAGTACGCTTGCTTAGCTTCAAAGTCGTGTTTGTCTCCTCTCTTCCATGAGCCATCTCCTACGGGAGAAATGAAAATATTTATAATTCCAAGCTGGTTACCATAAAGAGGCCATTCTCTCTTTTTCAACTGCAATGTGTCTCTCTACATGGTACTTTTGGCAGCCAGCACGAGAGGTATTGTCATAGTTTTGTACTTGGGTATAATATGACCATGTCAGGATCATTAAAAGAGAACAAGGCTCTTTGGACACATGCTCCTTTGAAATGTGAGAAGGAAAGAAAAGCTTTGATGATGTAATTGCCTTCTAATAACCATGTCACTGCAATTTTCAACCCCCAGAATGGCAACTCTGCAGGAGTAAGAAGTAAGCTTTATCACTTTCCATTCATACTTATTTTTAATACCTATAATCCACTCTGAAGGGGCCCAAGTTCTTAATGTGATCTAACAGGTCTGATGTTACGTAGATGAGGAAGACAAGTCGCAGCCAGGCATGACAGTGGAAATGCATGCAAATTTTAAAGTTGGCACTTGTAGAAGACAAAGTTTGAGATTATTAGCCAGTTGCTAGTGGCTATGGATGTAATTTCAAGCACTTAGAAGGATGCGATCTCAGGGTAGAGGTCTAAAACCAGCCCAGGCAGAAATGTCACTGAATCTCTTTTTATTGCCAATTAATAAGAGAAAAGCTATCAGTAGAGATGTGGCTCAAGTGGTAGAGTATCAGTCTTGAGCAAAAATTCCATGTGGGAATCTGAGGCCCTGAGTTCAACCCCAGTACTGGCAAAAAAAAAAAAATTACATTAAATTAAAACAGAAAGAAAAGCCGGGCGCCAGTGGCTCACACCCATCATCCTAGCTACTCAGGAGGCTGAAATCTGAGGAAGTAGCACTGTGGCTCAAGTGGTAGAGTGCTCACCTGGAGCTGAAGAGCTGAGGGACAGTGCCCAGGCCCAGAGTTCAAGCCTCACAACTGACAAAAAAAAAAAAGAAAGAAAAGAGAAGACAAAAAGAAAAATGGAGTGGAGAAGGGGGAGGAAGTACACAAGAATCCAGTGAAATCCTCCAAAATTAAGAAGAGTAAGATGAAGGAGGGGGGAGGGGAGGGATGGGTGAGAACGTTGAAATGGGTGACGGTGGTCAGGATATACTGTAATCATAAATTACTGTGTTAAATGGCAACTCCTTTGTACACTACTTAAAGATAATAATTTTGTCTTTTAAAAGTTCGAGATTATCGGTATTTCTTGCATTTCTCCAGGTGAAAAGGACCTTCAATGTACTTGAAGGTTTGTATCTCTGTAGGGCTGGCCATATCATTAAAATTATTTATTGGCCAAAGATCAACAATTTGTTGAAGGTAATAAGTAAATATACTGATTGCATATATAATAATAGCTCCATGTATTGAGTGCCACCTATATACAAGCTCATTGAATCCTTACAAGACACTGTACAAAGGCTACTTTCTATTTTGCAGATGAGGAAACTGAAGCACTGAGATGCTGGGCATATTTCCTACTTTGCAGTTATCCAGTTCACAACAGCAAAGGCACATCACAGGGACAGGCCCATTGCCCTGCCTTTTATCTCATTTTTGAGAAAACATGTGACCTCTAGGACTACAAAAGCCAAGGTAGACCTTTAGCTATTTAATAAGATGTGTGTTTATTTTACTTATGAATGATAGAAATCCCTGAAGACAGTAGAAGGAACACAGGCTGCTGGCATCCAACACAAGTCATTTATGCATCCTGAGCTCCCAGTCTGGATAAGATGCTTGGTTAAGCCAGAAGCCCAAACACTAAGGCACGAGGATGTCTCTGGACCTGCAGTCAAGTCTGTGGCACTCCCTCTACTCTTCTAGAAGACGAATAGAAATTTAGTGGCTCTTGGACATTTATCCAGAGATTACAAGTCAGGATATAGCAAACTCACTGGGCAATCATGTTCACTACTGCACTGTTCACCATGGAAAAGTTATGGAAACAACCCAGATGCTCTTCAATGACAAATGGATCAAGAAAGATATGATGCAAACATATTTACATCCATCCATCCATATATACATACATATATACATACATACATAATGGGATTTTATTCATCTATTAGGAAAACATATCATTTGCAGAAAAATCAATGAAAAATGATGTTAAATGAAGTAAGTTAAGCTCAGAGAGACAAAGGACTCATGCTTTCTCTCATATGTAGAAGTTAGATCTAAAGTATAAATACATATTTAAGTACATACAGGGTCGTGTGCATCTGTACACAAAAGTATTAACTAAAATATAGTATATTCAGGGAAGATTCCAATGGTATAACCCCTTTGAACAAGAAACTTACAATTTAACAAAATCAAAGCTAGTGGAACTTATGTCAGGGGTGGTGATTCGTGAGGGTAGACAAATGGGTAGACAGGCAAGGCAAATGCACTCATTACATTACATGGAACTAGGAATATTAAGGAGATGGCTGAGGTTGGGAGGGACAAAGGGGAAAATTATGAAAGGGGTGATGAGCAAGACACATTGTATTCATAAACTGACAAATTGAAACACCTTGGCACAACTAAGGATATTGATAATTAATAATAATACCACCTATGGATCTGGAGTTTCTATCATAGCGCAAGTCAGAAAAGAGGTTTATGTTATATACAAGGTAGCTATGATGTCCTGAATAATTTCCATCAAATTTGAGAAATGTAGTGTCAGACATAGAACCAAGTGGAGTTGCTGTAGAGAAAGGGTAACAGTGTACCATGGGGATGGGAGAGAGAGAGAGAGGATGCAGAGAAAGAAGCAGTGAGCTCCAAGCAGGGCACAGGCCTCATGCAAAGACAAAGCTTTGGCCTAGCCTAAATGTGTGAATAGGATTTTAACAGGAGGAGAAGAAGGTGGAAAGGCATGCCTGGCAGTGCCCACACGTGGGCAAAGGTGCAAATGTGTATGACATCCAGCGGGCAGCTGGGAGTCTCAGTCTGGAGCAAGAAAAAGGCAGCGACAAAGAATGTGTTTGTGGAGGCATCTGTATCATCATAAGCCTAATAATAGCAGCCATTTATTAATTGCTTACTATGTGCCAGGGAGCTGTTAAAAGATAAATGAGAGCTGAGGACAGAATTCATTAAGGACTAGATCCATGCTCAATGAGCACAAGATTAAATTTCAAGCCATCAAACAAAACTTGACCAAGTTTTCTTGCTTTCCTGTGAAGCTTCCCAACCTTTGAGGCAGCCATAGCCCAAGCAAAGCCCACGCCTGTATTCAGGGAGTCAGTGTGCTGGGCTCTTTATAGTCATGGACACACCACCACAGGGAATCTGAACCCACTGGTTAGTTAAGCCCCCAAGGTCTAAGAATGCCCCCAACTTTTCTTCCCATGGAGGAACTCATTTCCTATTGGTTTTCATTTTGACTCAAAGTGCCAAGACTCTTTGAGAGCAGAAGAGACCACAGGGCATGTAGCTCAGAGGTAAAGCACTAGTCTGGCATTCTTGAGGCCCCGAACTTGATCCCCAGCACAGAATTTATTAATTAAGTTAATAAATACTCATCAGAAGGGATGCTTCTTAAGCAAAAAAGAGTGAGAGGTTTTCAGCACCAGAAAAAGACTTCCCTCCAGAAGTTGAGAAATATCTAAACTTGCAAGATTTTATGTATAGAATTAGAAAATACACAGAGAACTGGACAAAACAACGATCTCAGTTACTGAAATCAGAAAAAAAAAAACCACAACAGTTTTTTTTTAAGGAAGTGAAATCTTAGCCAATAAATCTGTTTCTCCAGGTAATCATTTGGAGTTGTGTTTTTCAGAAGAGAGAATGGAAACAATAGTAGTTTCATAAATCTAAGCCAAGCTAAACAGGTGTCTTGTCTGCTTACAAGTACAACTGCCTTCTGTGGGCATCTCTTAACTGGGGATGTGCCATGACATCTCTTGTGTTGGGAATGTTTGACACGGAAAGCAAAGGTCGGCCTGGCATGACATCCCATGAGGAGACGAATTTAAATTCAGTAGACAACTGGGTGCCTCTGGAGATTTATGGGCGGAACAGAAGAGTGACAGGATGAGAATCTTGCCTTTGGAAAGGGCAGTGGATTAGAGTGGAGAGACGCTGAGCATTCACAGCCACAATAATCCAGGCAGGAGGTTGTCAGGGGTCATACATGGAGGTCACACTCCAAAAAATTCAGAAACGGTTCCCTGGGTGACACGTAAGTTTTCTGCCCCTCCTCTCATATCTCTCTCCTTTCCTTCCTTCCTTCCTTCTTTCCTTCCTTCCTTCCTTCCTTGCTTGCTTGCTTCTTTCCTTCCTCCCTCCCTCCCTCCTTTCCTTCCTCTCTTCTCTCCTTCCTCCCACCCTTCCTTCCTTCCTTCCTTCCTTCCTTCCTTCCTTCCTTCCTTCCTTCCTTCCTTCCTTCCTTCCTTCCTTCCTTTCTTCTTCTGTCCTTATTTCTTCCTATGGCTACAGTAATTTTCAATAATAACAATAACTTTCTACATTCATAATCATTAAGATTTAGCACCCTTGAGAGAGAACTTGCAAGAGGACTCTCAAGACTCTTTGTCAGTGAGGGTGGAGTGGTTAACGATAAGGTGGAGCATCACCTTAGAAACAGCAAAACTGAGCAGAGGAAGGGGATTAGGTGGATGAGGCAATGAAAACTTCAGTGAAGGTCACAAACTTCAGTAATGGTCATATGAAATTCAAGATGATTACAAAATGTCCAAGTGGCATCATCAGGCTGGAGTTGAAAACAGAGGTCTGACACCAGAAAAAGGAGCGAAGGCCAGACAGAATACTGGGTACCATTTCCACACAGCTCACTGTTATAGTGCAGGGACTGCCTACTCTGGATGGAAAAGAATGCAGGAAGAGAAGAGAAGGAGCAGAGCTGGGCACAGAGACTGTTTTCTTAGTGGTCAAAAAAAGTAAGGGGGGGCAGAGAGGAGTTAACACAGAACCCAGAGAACTCTGTGTCATGAGGGTAGGAGCACAGGGCTTCTAGGAAGAGGTGAATGAGAAAAGGGCTCCCTTCCCACATCCACTGTAATAGCCACTAGCCATATGTGGTTAGTAGCACTTGAAATGTGGCAAGTAAGTGACTAAGGATCTGAGCTTTTTGTCATGCCTGTAACCAATGTCTACACTATTGAATAATACAGAGGAAAATACAGCCCACCAGCATGGAGGTGGTACACACCTGTAATTTAAGCACTCTGAAGGATGAGGTATGATGAACATGAGTTAGAAGTCAATAGGGACTATGTAGCAAGTGTAGCAAGATACCGTCTCAAAAAAAAAAAAAGAATAGAATATAGCCAACATCACATTAGACAACACTGTGGAAGCATACAAATATGGTCCTGGCTAATAATGAGAAAACCTGTGGTGATCTGGAGGCAGAGTGGTTATTAATGTCATATTCTTACAATGATGTTGAGCAACTGACTAAGAAGGAGGGAAAAAGTCTCTCAGACTGAGTGTATTTTCTTCTCTGAAGAGATCACTGGAAAGGGAGATGGAATTTCTAAGGTTGGCTTAGACTATCATCTGTAGAGTGATATCCACTAACTTACATTCTAAGAAAGTAATGCCAATGGTTGACAATACCAATAGACTCTTAAAAACTCTATGGGAAAATAGGTCATCTTCCCTCTCTAGATTTTTTTAATCTATTGTTTCCTCTCTAGATGTTTTAATGGTGTATATTAATGGTACAAAGAGATTTCACTGAAATAGTTCCATACATGCTTATACATGTTTTGAGCAAATTGATTCCCTGAATTACTCTAAAGTTTTCCCTCTAAAATTTTCAAACCTACCTTTTAATTTTTATTTGTGTATATGCTAGTACCAAGGCTTGAACTCAGAGCCTCAAACTCTTACTCACAGCTGGAGCTCTACATGTGAGTCACACCTCTAACCCAATATTTCGCTGGTTAATTAGGGATTGAATCTCATAGATATTTCTTTCCAGGCTAGCTCTGAATCTTGATTTTCGAATCTCAGCTTCCTAATAGCTTGGATTACAAGAGTGAGCCATCAGCACCTCGGCTTAACCCTATTTTCAGTCACTTGAATTCCTCATGATATATTATGCTCTAAAGGCCTATAATAATATAGTTTAGATAAATCTGGAAACATATCCTCAGTGTTCATTAAGATCAAACAACCTAGTCATCTGTAAACTGGACACATTAATATGTCTAAAAATCCAATATCAAGCAAATATTGATGAAAGTAGAGGCCTTTCTCTAGAATAGGAATAGGTTGTACTATAAGGAAACATAGGGAAAGAAGAAGTTAAGAAACTTTTCATAATCATGTACTTAAATATTAAGGTATAAAAATCTCAAAAACTTTCCTGGTGACTAGTGACACATGAGAACTTTGGTTCAGGTGACTGCCTAACATATAATTCCATTTACTGCTTCTTCTTCCTAGGATAAAGGTGCTTTTTTTTAACATCAAGAAGATACACATTGGTATGTCCCTACATTCATTCTCCCTTCTTCTACACTACTAAATTTCCAAGTTGATTTAGAGTGTCAGTGAGTCTAGACAGGGGTATGCAATCCCTGACCCCTGTTGCAACCAGGAAGAATCAATCTTATGTAACCAGAAGTTAATGACTTGGGGTTTCCAAGGGAAACTGTCACACAGAACCAAGTCGCCTGGAAAGATCTCTTTTAACCCATTGTCTTTCCTCTAGTTTGCCTGTAATTGCATAATAATCACTAAAATCTTGGCCGCCAGTTTTGATCTTGAGAATGAACCTTGGCACTAAGGTTGAGGGAACAAAGGAAAGAGGTTTGTGTCCCAGTGATATTTATGGAACTCTGTTCCTCCCTTGGACTTTTCACTTCTAAAATAATTTCAGTGAAAGAATAAACATCTGCATTTTTTTCAGTCACTAGAATTGAGTCTCAGTGACGTGTACATAGATTTAATTCCTAATATCCTAATATATATTATGTAACATATATAATAATATATCTTAGCTAAATGTATATATATATATTAGCTAAATGTTGGCTAATTCTATGACAAAAAGTTTACACACCTCACTAAGAGTTTTTAAAGTACTATAAGCAAAGTTAACTAATAGTAGACTAATCATGAATAGGACTAACATTTATTAAATAGTTATTATGCTTCAAGAAGTTTGCTAAGTGTTTTATATACACCCTCTTTAATTACTCAGCCTGATATCTTAAAGTACTATCATTGTCATTAGAGGAAACTAAGGATTGCAGAAGAAGGCATGGTGAAATCATGTGGCCAGGATTAAGGAGTAAGTTATTAACTCTTAGCTCCTACTGTTAAGAACTAGAATATGGCTCAGCCTTTCAAGCACTAATGCCAGAGCCCAAAGTCTAAGCAGCCTAGTGCAAAAGGTAAAATGAAAGCAATTTAACAAACACATCACATTGCATAAGAACAGTCTCTAACTCTTTGCAATTAAATGTTCAAGAAATGTAATTTCAGAAAGACAAAACTTGTGGGAAAGTAACTTTTAAAATGTTGCCCAAGCCACCAGTAATAATTTATCTAGATACAACTTCTTATGCACAGGTATTCTACCCCCAGGGGGATGTGACATCACTTTTGTTATTTTTTTTAAAAAAGCATAAACTCAGTCTTATCATGGAAAAATACCAGATATTGAGACTTTCTATAAAAAATGGGTCTGTCAAAAGTGTCAAAGGACTACTGTATTTATTACATCCATTTTATTACTTACATTTTAATAAAATGTGTATGCTACATGGTTTTGTGCTGGTCCTGGGGCTTAAATTTGGGTCCTAGGTGCTGTTCCTAAGCTTTTGTGCTAAAGACTGGTGTTCTAACACTTGAACCTCAACTTCACTTCTGGCTTTTTAGTGGATAATTGGAGATACGAGTCTAACAGACTTTCCTGCCCTGGCTAGATTTGAATCATGATGAGGATTACAGGCATCATCCACCTGCACCCAACCTTTATGCTACCTTTCTGCAGATGACTTGAAGATATATATATATATATATATATATATATATATATATATATATATATATTTCCCCTTGCTCAAGTTGCCTGCATTGCTTAAAATTGTATAATGCAGGATACAACTTTTGTTTTACTTATCATATTTAATATCTATAATTTATTTAGACTACATCCAAAGCACATCCTAAAATAAAACACATGGATGAAAAATTGTATCAAAAAACGAAAGTGTCAAAAGAAAGACTGAGAAACTATCATAGACTAGAGGGGATACAGTTTCTAATACAAATCCCGAGCTTCAATCCTAGAACAAAACAAGAAGGAAGGAAGGTGAAAATCTTCAAGTAAGACTCACAGATTAGTTAGTAGTTTTATATCAATGTTACTTTTGCTATCTTGATGAAATGTAGTCTGATTGTCAACATTGGAGGAAACTTGGTAAAACAAATACACAGACTCTATTATTTTTGCAAATTTTCGGTAAGTAGAAAAGTTACTTCAAAATAAAAGGGTTAAAACAAGTTTTCTAACAATTACCCTAAAAACGGCAAAGTCCAAATGTACCATTTCATTGTTTCCATATTTCAAGAAATACTCCTATGACACGTAACTGAGCATGGAAAATAGTGGAAAGTCCCAATTAATGCTACAAAGCTAATGTAAACCTGACATTCAAATCTAGCAATAATCTTTAGGCAACAACATTCCTTTCTAATCTTACTCATGACTATGGATTCAAATCCTACACAAAAATATGAAGAACTTAAATGCAGCAATATGTCTAAAAGCAATCACAATAGAATATACTTAATTCTAATAGCATTTTGACAACTCAGTATTAGGAAATTTATAAAAAGAATAGATCAAATACATCTGAGAAAATACACTTTCTTGATTTTTAAAGTCATAATCATTATATGAGGACTAAAAATATACTTTAACATCTTCACCAAGGCAAGAAGTAAGAAATTATCACCACTGCTATACAATATTATTCTTAAGACTCTTGGCAATGTAATAATAAAAGAATATGAAATAAGATTATAACCATCAAGTTGGATCAAGGCTGCAATTACTGTGTGAAAATAATTTTAAAAACCTATTTTATCAGAAGATGTAGTAAATTTCTTATAAAGTAAATAAATAGATAAAAGTAATTAATTGCTTTTCTATATAATTCCAGTTATAACAGGAAAATATCGTGAATCATAAGAATATGAATACCAACCTAGAATAATTTCAACAAAAATGGTGCAGAATGTACATATTTGTTTAAAAATAACCAAAAAGCAAATTTGAAATGTATCACCACAAAAATACCAAGTAAATGAGGTAAAGAGTATATTCATTCATTTGACTCAATCACTGCAAATTGTACATGTACATGTCAAAATACCATATTATATTTTATAAGTGCAAAATAATTGTGATTTGTAAACTAAAATAACATAAATTTAAAAGGTAGTGATTATACGAGCACTGTGAATGCAATAAGAGCCACAGAATTGTTTACACCAAAGTAGTTAATCTTATTGAAATTTAACAGTTAATTTACAAATGAGTATTTTGAAAAAAGAAAACTTCAGGATTTCATTTATGGACATAGAGATGTTCAAATAAGTGCACAGAGTGAGATTATGTGTGGTGGATTAAAATGTAGGAGGATAAACAACCTTATACATTGTCAAAAATGTATAAATTCGTATATCTCTTTATCAGGCAACTTGGTAATCAAAGTTAATATTCCTCTATAGTCCCAGCTACTGAGGAGGTGGAGGCAGAGGTATTCAAGAGTTCAAGGTCAGCCCAGATAAAATTAGCAGGACTATATCTCAAAAAACCCAAAAACAAACAAAACAAAAAACATGGAAAATGGGAATGTGGCTCAGTGGTAGAGTGCTTGACTAGCTAACCAGGGTGAAGCACTGGGTTGAATTCCCTGTTCTAAGCAAAAGCAGAACTTAAATGCCTATGACCTCTGAGCCAGCAACTCTACTTTCAGAAATTCATCTTACATAGTACCTCCCTTTCATCTAAATATGTAAGTAAATGTCTGGGCACATGCCCATTGTTCTTAATAGCAAAAAGTTTGGAGCAATGTGAACACTGAGAAATAATGTTGCTTCAGGTGGCATGTCAACATTATAGATTGTTATTCAGTGAAACTATAAATGACTATTTTTGTAATATTTTTGTAAAAAATATGTATATATGACAGAAGGTACGTATTTCTGAAAATTATCAATGTTCTTTGTAACTGACTGACAGAATAATAGCCTATTTTTCCCATAAATCCTTGTAATATTTATGCATTTCAATTAACTGCAATATTTATTCACTTCAATCAACTGCAATATTTATTCACTTCAATCAACAAGGAAAAGTTATTTATGGATGAAAGTATCCAATGCTTGCACTTTTTGTATTAGGTGAACAGTGCACATGAATTCATATGCTAAATGTGATTGCCTAGTTATCATGTGCATTGAACTCATTTGCTACCCTGTAAAACTCAGAATGAAATGTTTTCTGCTTTTAGCCATCTCAATTCCGATGTTAAAGAACTCAATGCTGCTGCCACGAATGCCATCACATTCTGATCTTAGGTCAGGAAGTACATCCAGGCTGGGCATGGTGGTGCAAGCCTCTAGTTGCCATTAACACTCAGGAAACGAAAAGCAGGAGCATCACAAGCTCAAAGCCACCTTGTGTTATATATCAAAACTCTTAGTCAAAACACAAGAGGGATGGTAGGGAATGAAAAGGAGATGGGAAGGAGAAAGACTAGGTGGGAGAGAGGGGGAGAAGGATATGACAGGAAAGGAGGAGAAGAACCAACACTCCAGTGCTGCAATAAGGGAAAAGACCATCATGCAGCAAGGAAGGTAAAATATAATATTTAGTTTGCAAGTCTCAAATCTCTAGTTGTATCCACTACAGGAAGCAGTGGCTACTCTTGTTTTACCAACTTTTCTTGAACCCCCATGAAAAGTGTATTATATTATCTGTGTATACAGAGTGATCTACTGCTTAACTAAGCCAGGATATCTGGACAGGAAACCAGAGCTAATGCTTGAAGGTTTGGATCTTGTCTAACTACATGTCATCAGCAAGAACTTGGAAGTGGAGTTCAGCATAAACATACCATTTGTGATCTATACACTGAACGGTGCAGCTTTGAGCACCAGCATGCATGTCTACTTCAGAGAAAGTCTTAAGTTAGGGGTGGAGAATGCTTTGTATCAGTGATTCTGATGAGCTCTTTAAACATTCCCTCATCACAAGGACCCTAGAAACATCCCCAGATCTGTTGTAAGGAATCAATGATGATGTCAACCCTGTATGTTAGCAATTTTTACGGGTCGATATAGAAGATGCTGAATATGTGATTATCTGGAAGAAAGGTGGTTCTGAGCAATGACTTCAAATGTTTTTACCTCTATTTATAGTAATAGTGACTTCATTCACATTGCAACACATTATAAATCTATGTGTGCATAAAAACATACATGCAGTGGTACTGGCAAAATAAAAGTATTATGAAATAATTCAGGTGCTAACCATCATACCTTAGCATGTTCTGTTCTATTATGCAATTTTCTAGTTTATTCATTCTTTTATTGATAGTCTCCTCACTCTGACTAAAATTATTTTGATAGTCTACCATGATGATAGCAATCTACAATAGAAAAGCACTGGGCAAGGGGTCTTTGCCTGCCTTTAGGATCCTATGGAGTACAGGAGTGGGCTGTGAAATTAGAGATGCTGTGTGAGTGCTCAGAATCACTCATTTCCAAATTTGGATTAAGAAAATCACACTTATGGGAATAACTCAAATCTTTAGTTTTTCCTCTCCCCACCCTTTGGCACATTTGCAGCAGTCTGGGAAGCTGGAGGTAGTTACCATAGGAAGAACTGTTGAAGAGTTCAATGTTGAAGAAGGCATAGTCTCCACTGGTCATGCCATGTCTGTGCACTGCCAACATGATGCTCCGGATGGTGTCACCACTGGCACACATGATCACCACTGGAGAGGACAAGAAACACATGAATTACCCATTAATAGCAGTCAAGAAGCAACCAAAAAAGGGTGAACAAATGTTACTCATTGGGAACTATGTTGAAACTGTACCATTTGTGGGAGTAGCCAGAAGAGAAAAATTGGGAGAGAGTGAGGGAAAGGATGACATTGTACAAAAAGAAATTTATTCTTTACCTGACTTAGATAACTGTATATCACCTTTAAAATAACATAAAAAAATGTTTAAAAGAAGCCACCAGTGCCGGGTGCCAGTGGCTCATGCTGTAATCCAAGCTACTCAGGAAGCTGAGAGCTGAGGATTTCAGCTCAAAGCCAGTGCAGGCAGGAAAGTCTGTGAGACTCTTATCCCCAATTAATCACCAGAAAACTGGAAGTGGTGCTGTGGCTCAAGTGGTGGAGCACTTGCTTTGAGCTGAAGAGCTGAGGGAGAGTGCCCAGGTCCAGAGTTCAAGTCCTACAACCAGCCAAAAACAAAAAAAAGCCACAAAAAGCAGAAGACACAGAAAAGAGAATTTACACAGTTCTGAAATACCTACTCACAATCTACCTTTTATGGTAGTTCTCATTTAACTACAAGACTATTTCGAGTAGATTCAAGAACTTTAGAACTCTTATGTTTCCCTAAATACACATACATGTCATAAAGTATAAATTAGGCACAGCAGAGATTATAATAACTAACAATAAAACAAGACAGCATATTCCATAAAAAGTAATTGAAAATTTATGAACTGTTTATTTGTGAAAATTTCCATACAATATTTCCAGCCCATGGTTGGTTGTGACTAACTGAAAGCCATACAGATAAAGGTTTGTGTATTGAAATTACAAAGGAAAAAATAGTAACTTTACTATAGAAAACCCTAGCAGACAGCCCTGGACAAGGTGGTGGGAGCCAACAACACCAGCCATGAGAGCATAGATTCACCAACCTCCTGATGGATACCTACCGTGCACCAGAAAGTCTAAAAGGGTGATATGCATGTAGCAGGGGGAAGTACCTGCAAGCCCAACTCAGGGGACATCAGAGTCATTGGTTTAAGCTCTTTAAAATCATTGAGCTCATGAAAAACAAGAATAGGGTGACAAAATGTTCTAGGCTGAAGGAGACTTAAGAAAAGCTTAATGCTATGTGTAATACTTAATTGGATATTAGACCTTAAAAAAAGTAAATAAGGGCTGGGAATGTGGCTTAGTGGTAGAGTGCTTGTCTAGCATGCATGAAGCTCTGGGTTCAGTTCCTTAGTACCACATAAATAGAAAAAGGTAGAAGTGGTGCTGTGGCTCAAGTGGTAGAGTGCTAGCCTTGAGCACTGTGGCTCAAGTGGTAGACTGCTAGCCTTGAGCAAAAGAAGCTCAGGGACAGTGTGTCCAGGCCCTGAGTTCAAGACCCAAGACTGTCAAAAAAAGGAAATAAAAGTTTTGTATATAAATGGTATTGTGTCAGCTAATAAAATGTAAGGTTTATAAATGAGAGAGTAGAAAGTGTTTGTATTAAATTTCTTGTTTTTCTTACTAATCTTGTGAATATGTAGTGAACATCCTTGTTCATAAATGTTTAAAAGAAGCATGATCCTGTAATTACTCTCAAATAATTTATAAGATAGTATTATCTCATAAGTATATGTGTATATGTGTACATATATTGTAGATAGATAGATAGATCGATAGATAGATCGATAGACAGACAGTCAAGTGTGGTAGTATGTATCCATAATCTCTGCTCTGGAGAAACTGAGGTAGAAGAATTGCAAGTTCAAGGTAAAGTCTCAAAACAATACAAAATGCAGAAATGGAGATGTGATTCAAATGGAAGAGCACCTGCCTTGAATAAAAAAGCCAAACAAGATCTCAAGGCCCAGTACTACTACCGTTAAAAAAAAAGAGAGCGAGAGAGCAAGGAATTCTAGAATGTATTTTGGACAAAAACAAAACAAAATAAAATAAAATGCAAGATACATGAGTAGATGGGTATGGATAGAGGATACCAGAAGAGAGGTGAGGGACTGAAATTGTTAAGGTAAATATGGCAAAATATTAACTATTGGTGAACATCTGGGTGAAAATTATTAATAGTCCTTTGTATTTTCCTAAAGCTTTAACAAAAGTGTAAAACTATTACAAAATAATTTTAAAAATACAATTAAAATTTTTTAAGTGCTATGTTTTCCTAATATAAGACAAGGAAGAGCATCAACAGCTTCACATAATTAATAGCATGGTACATACATATTCCTGAAAAAGAAAACTCACTGGCTTTAGAGAGAACATTGCTCTGGGAAATCAGTGAGTACTAGAGGCTCTCCACTATCTGCATTTGAAAGTAAATGCAGAGTTTCTGTTGAGTTGTCTGAACAGAAAGAGAAAATAGATAACAAGATTCCAGTACACATGCATACACTCTCTCTCTCTCTCTCTCTCTCTCTCTCTCTCTCTCTCTCTGTCTGTCTGTCTCTCTCTCTCCTAGTTTATAGCTTGACTATTGGATTTGAGAGGCTTTAGACAGCTTCAGAGATTGCTGCTTGTGACCTAAGAATGACACAGGCTGGAATGAAGTGGGGAGTTGGCCACTGTCCAGTCAATCTAATGGCTGTTGGCTCACAGGCTCTATGACCAGGACCACTGTATTTGCTACACACACAGCATAAAACGGAGAAAGAAAACCACAGAGACCTGGGTGCTATAAATTGCGTTATCATGATTCATGCCAGCTCTCCAAGATGTGTATGCTCTTTGTAAAAGTATGGGTGCTGAAAGATGGAAAACTAACTGCAGGCTGTGTTTAAAAGGCCTTGGCATTCTGCAAGGAAGGCTGGTCTCCTGTTGATAGTTCATTTACTACAAAAGTTAACTCAAGAGTGTCATGTCATGACTCTGACATTTCTTACTACAAAAGGCCTCCAGGAAGCAAGGCATAGTGTGGCATGCCTGAAAACCCAGTATCAGGCAAATAAATAAGAAGAAGAGTATGTGTTCAAGGTCATCCTGAGCTATAGACCAAGAGGACCTACCTCAAAAGGGCTCTGTGTACATGGGAATAGCCCTAATGAACATGATTCTTAAATATGAGTATAATAATAACACAAAAAATAACCCTAAAGATCTTAACTATGGGAGTAGTTGTGTCTGCTTGGAAATGTATATACTTGCAGTAAATAATTACTGCCTTGGGAAGAAAGTTCTTGAAGAAACTCTTAAATATTCCTTAGAATCTAGTCCCTTGTTTTGATCTAATTTTGTTCTAGTTCTTTCAGTGAAAAATACAGCCAAGCTATCCCACCAAAACAGCCAAAGGGCTGAGGCTGTACTATTGAAGAATATGGATTCCAAGAATAGCATCTCTTAGAGGATCTAGAAAGGTCTGAAAGGCTATCTACGAAGCTGTGTTGTCATTTTTTTTGGCCAGATGCTCATAGCCCAGGGTCTACTTCTCAATCCCCACATGAAGAACCTGATTCTGTCCACATACAGAGTAGAGCCATGGCTGAGGGGCAGTTCCTGATAACCTACACCAGGTATTTACACGTAGATACTCTAGACTTCCTATTACCAGAATTCCACGGGAACAAGAATGGCTACAAATATACTGTTGCCACACGTTTTGTATCTGGACTTGTTAAGTGGAGAATCAAATGACAATCAGGAAAATCAGTTGGAGGACCGAGGCGTCCCAACACACCAGGACTTGATCAACATAATCATCCATTTATCACCTATCATCACCCATGTCCAAACACAAAAGCACACATTTCCTTAAATCCTGGATGGATGCTACCCATCACTAAGTTTTGTGCTACTCCTGTTTTCACCCACCTGGTCTCTCCCTTCTCCCCTGTTACTATTACCACTAAGTCCATCTTTCAAAGTGAATATGCACTTAGACTGAGCAAGAGCATTAGAGAGCAGCATTCGTCTGTCTGTGTAGACTTTATTCTTCATCTCAGGTATTTTGGATTGAACATGTTGTTTATTTTCAAATGGAAATCTGAATTTCCAAATACATGGTCAGGGCAATGTCTTTCTTGAATAAAGCAAACCCATCGTGCACACTGTCATCTGGTTTCAGTTCAACTTGAAGCAAACATTCAATGACACTGGCAAAACCACAGTATAGAATCTTAGCTTTGTCCGACAGTCCTTCGATGTTTTATGCTTGTCTCTCCTTCATGCCTAATTAAACAGCAAGTATTTCTGGCAATGTGCCTTTATCCAATCTATTAAAAGGTTTAAAATTGTTTTCATTGAAATAGTTCTCTGTTCCCACTTAATTTTTATCAATGTATATAATACCTAAATCACTAACTTTAATGAGCAAGTGACACAAACAGATTTGAATACAGCTCTTAGAATGTGGAGCTGAGTGAGATGTATGTGGGGGGCTTAGGAGAAATATAGCTGCTGGCACTGCCAACAGTTGCTGAGACTGGCAAAGAAGCACTGTAGCAGCAAACTGCCTAGATAGAGGTCGTTGAAGACAGCCCCTGTCACATCCAAGTATATTTAAATATATAAATATTCATTTTTTGTCAATGTACCAGGCCTCTGAAAGAGGGTATGATGGCATGATGACAAGTGTTTCTAGATGGACTCTCCATCCTACTCTACATTCACTTATGATGTCCCATATCATCTTTCCCATCCATGGTCACACTGTCTTCTGCAAGTGGCTTTCTCCATATTGCACCATGTTGTTGCAATCATTCTGATAACATCAAAGGGGGCAAGTGTAAGGAAAGGCTCTAGCTGCCCATCCAGAGACTTAAGCACATTCCAGGCAGGGTTAGAGGGATACCCTTTCCCTACTCTTAGATTCCCATCTGAACAAGTTCTAAAGGGTAAGCATTCTTTGTCAATCAAGGAGCTTTGGATACCCCAACAAGAGGAAGCACAGTGAATAGTCTAAAAGAAAGCTCTGAGCCCACTGGGTTCTGTTCATTCTTCCTCTTAGAGAAGTATAAAGAGTGTGCTCTGTGGGCTACTTCTGATATGTGGTAAGGGGCCTGAAGCTGAAAGACACTCTCTGTAACTGTCTAAATCTGGGAGGAAGAAAAATAATGAACAGATGCTCTAGGCAACAGGTACAAATACATGTTCTTCAATCAGTGTCAACAATAACAACAACAGCAATAAAATTGCAGATTATCCTTCTGACTCTCATACCCATGTTCCATTTAAGTCTTAACTTGGAAGGCGGAAATGGAGATTGTGGCAAAGGGTGCCACATCCTTCAAGCTGAGAATGTGATAACAAATAATAATAATAAAAAAAAACACCTCAAAGGGGCTGGGAAGGTGGCTGAGTGGTAGAGTGTTTGCCTTGCATGCCTGAGGCCCTGGGTTCAATTCCTCAGCACCACATAAGCAAAAAGAAAAAAGCTGGAAGTGGCGCTGTGGCTCAAGTGGTAGAGTGCTAGCCTTGAGCTGAAGAGCTGAGGGACAGTGCCCAGGCCCTGAGTTCAGACCCCACGACCGGACCCTAAAACAAAACAAAACAAAATAAAACAAAAAACACCTCAATAGTCATTTTAAAGGTGGTCAAATAAGGAATTCTGAAGCAAACTTTTTTTAAAAAAAAAACACAGGTAGTAAATAAGAAAAAAGTAAGTAAAGGACATATCCAGTTATAACATCCAAATTGGAAAACATCTACAAAGAGAAAATAAAAGGGATAAAACTCAAGAAAATTTTTAAGAAAATTTTTAAGAAAATTTTCCCAAATTAAACAAAACAACATGAATTTCTGGGAAAATGGAAACTTACCAAGTATACAAGGCAAAATTTCCATGCCAGTATACAGTACAATTAAATATTAGGGTATTGAGAGCAAAGAGAAAATTCTAAAATATGCAGAAAGACAGAATGTTCAGAAAGACAGAATGTTCAGAAAGTCCAGAATACAAATCAGTTCAAATGGAGAAACACCAATATCAGAATATAGAAGAAAATGTAGTGCTGTCAAATTTCAGAAAGAAAAATACAAAGATTTCCAACCCCAAATTCTATACTTATGTGTCAAAGTTAAAATGCAGAAATTTTCAGTTAGGAAAGTTCTCAAAATTTAGCTTTCATTCATTCTTTCATAGAAAGCTCCTGAAAGGTGTGTTCTACCAAAACAAGGGCATACATCAGGAAAAAGGTCTAGCTAAAGAGAGAGGTGACTAAAGTCCCAGTAAAATACTGAAGAAAAAAAGAGTAACAGTATGCCCAGAAAATAACTGAGCTGAAGCAGCCCAGAGGCTTAAAACAGAGAATTAGAAGATGAGTTCACTGTAAGTCCATGGGAACCTAAGGAAACAAAAGAAAGGGTTTTGTTTTTGTTTTCCTCAACAAAAAAAGCAGGGCAAAAAGCAACCATCACCACAGTAGCCTGTTTGACTCAATTAAGGTTCTTGTAGAAGGTAATAATAATACTGATACTGAATGCTGAACTAACCAAAAATTTTGAGATCATCCTATTAGAAGAATAAATAGAAGAAGTTGTATGTGTGCAGTTAACATACAGTAGAAGAGAATTACAATAATTTCCACTGGGATACCAAGAAATTAGACTTAAAATTATAACGTGCAAAGTAGCAAGTAATTTACAGAAATAAAGGAAAACAGCTTTGGGACATCTCTGAGGGTTGGAAATGATTGCTTTTGGAATGTCAGAAATGGGGAGTAGAGAGCATGAAACTTCTCCTGGTACTAATGTAATTTTCTGACTTTTCAACTTTACAGTTACATAATTAATTTCAGTAAAAATAAAGTGTAATTTTTTTCAAGGAGGTTTCTCTGGCTGTTTTTACATGACCTAGAAATGGATACTATTTTCAACATACAGATTACATCTTGTTTTTGTCGTTTTCCATCTACTCCAAAGGGCCCGTGATTCTTACATTGAAGCCAATCGAGCTGCTTTTCCTGTGTCCTGTGTTAGTTATAGTAAATCATAATTCTTGAAAAAATTCTTCTGATCAACCATTCAAAAACTTACTACACATTTAGCTCAGACTACTAAAAATGCATGTATTGATTAAACATATTTATGTCTAAAATCATTATGGATGTCACGAGTAATGATACTTTAATAACTAAAAGAATGAAATTAGGGTTCTTATAGAAAAGAATGTATATGGGATACTTTTAATTCTATTATCTTATAAGGCACAGGAACAAAATAGCTACTGACTTTCGGTGCTAGGAAGAATTCTGTCTTCAGAAACAGTGAAATTTACTATTAAGTAGGAAATATTGAGGTCAGTAGTCAGCTATATAAGTAAATCCATTTTGGATGATGTTTGTTTTTGATTCATGAGACAGGATCTCATTGTTTAACCTAGGTTGTCCTTGAAGTATAGAATGAGACAGGATCTCATTGTTTAATTGTCCTTGAAGTATAGATCCTCTTATCTCTGCCTCCTGAATGCTGGAATTACAGACATATACCTCCACAGATGCTCAGGTGTGTTTGTTTTAATATTTACTACAGATGTGAGAGGGGAAATGAGGTTTTGAATTAATGATTTAGAAGGTAAATCTCTAAGAGGTTGGTAAGAATAATTCATTATCCCTGGTTATTCTTTCAAATAAAACATGTAGCCAAATGAGAATTTAGTTTGAGATGGTGGTATTGTCATTTTTCACCAATTAAGAGATCCAAACAGCCATTATTTGGTCTTAAAGAACTACATTAAGCGTAGCATCTCCAATCTGACATGAAGCTGAATTCTCATCTGACTTCTTGTTTCAGAAAGAAACCAGGTTCAGAGTTCAGAGCCTGACACAGGCTACACAGGAGCATAATATAGACACCAAACCCACAAGCTTACACTTCTCAAGAGATCTGTCCCCATGCCACGGCCTCTGAGGTGATTATAACCAAATACATGCATATATATATATATACATATATACACACATACATATATGTGTGTGTCATATGCACAGCTATATGTATATGTGTATTCATACATGCATGTTATGTATGTTACACATATATACACATATATGTGTATATGCATATGCACACACATATATATGTATGCACACACAATAATTACCACAATGAAACGTCTCATTTATTGAGCCATCTCAGTTTGAATCTAGCATTTTTTGAGTTCATTCCCTGGCTTAACTCATTAAACCCTTCCAGCATCTGAAAGATGTGGGTCTATATCAGCACCACTTTACCTGAGGAGCCTAGGTACAACTGAGTAACAGCGCAAGATCTACTACCCAGTGAGTGGCCAGGCCACTCACAAACTTTACTGAAAACATACACCAAATCTCAACCCACTAACTGTTAATGAATGCTGGTGTAGGTCACAATGTGTTTGTAGGAGATCTCCTGAGAGAATTTGAGATCAAGCAAATTTCTCTTCAGAGAGCAAGGAATTTCAGGGGATAGAAGAAACAGCCTAGGGGTGAAACTATTTTGTTTCATATTTTTAAATATCTATTGGAGATTAGTTTGGGAAAACAGAATAATGAAATCTTCACCTTATCACCTGTAAAATACATGTCAGTCCAGCAAACTTGCACCACTAATTTCAACCTTGGAAGAGAAAAAAGGCAAAGAAATTTGGGAATATCTATGAAGTTAGAAAAATTTAAAAACAAAAAGTAACCTGGCAGAGAATGCACATAATCCTTTGAAAGGGGTGGGGTGGGTGGAGGGGGAGGGGGTATAAACTGTGAGGCGGTGGGGTCCAGCCCCTAGGTCCACTAGCACCCTGAAGCAATGCTCCCAGAGCCAAGTCCTCAGCAACCACCTCAGCTGGCCAAGCAGATCCCCATGGCCTGGTCTTTAGGCCACAGTTCTGGGGCCACTACTAAAAGGGACTAGCAAGGCAAAGCGGCAGTGGCAGGATTGACAAACTTCTGATCTTGCCCAGAGGGGGACACACCTCCATCTTCAGCCTGCCCTACCAAGTCTCAGCCTACAGCTGAAAAAACTCTTGGGCTCTGGGTCAAAGCAGAAGGCTGTGGTAGCCTGGGGTCTCTGTCCAGACGTGGCAAATTTGCAAGCTGTTAAACACAAACACCTCCCACTCCACCCCCACCCCCACCCCCAATCAGCAAAGCAGCCGCCCTGCCTGCTTAGCTAGCAGAGATTTGGTGCGGACACCCAGGAGTGTGAAGATTCAAAACTTGCCACGTATCCCCAGGACCTGCGGCGGGCCAAGTTGGAAGTGGAGAGGTGGCTCAGCGCCCCCGATGTCTCCCCTTTCTGCTCTCACCTGTCCCCTCGGCTCTTGGCCTCACAAACACACCGAGATCAGTTCCCAGGTAGTGCCTGGCACACCTGGCTTAGCTCCCTACTCCTTGAGTCTCACTTTGGTGCCAGGGTTGTACCACAGACATCCCAACCTCCACTATGACCAAAGGAAACCGAGGCGGGATTCCCTGAGGGCTGAATCCCCCGAGGGCGACCACACAGAGGCAGGAACGGCTCGATGCTGGACCCTAGGCCTCCTTCCCGCAGTTCCTACAGTGAAATGGACAGCACTGGAGGCGTTCCAGATTACCTATCCGCGACCACCTGTAAGTCAGTGGCCACCACGCCCCCAGCCTTGAATTCTTTCCAGTTTGGGTAACATCCCAAAACCTCTTGCGATTGAAGGAGAAAGCAGAAAGGAGGTTCCGCGCCCCGCTGCTCCCGAGCGCTCAGACTCTGGCCAGCCAGCCAGCCAGCTCAGCGCGCACGGTGCCTGAGCGCGCCCTGGGGAAGGAGCGTCGCCGGGCCCCGACCCAAGGAAGCATTTCAGAATAGAAACCACAGCCGCCTGTTTCTAAAGGACCAGAGGGGACCTGGAGGGACCGCGAAGAACCATACAATGAGCTCCTAAAAGAAATCGGGGGAGGGGTTGTAAACAAATAAAAAGTACAAGCGGGGAAACTTGGGGTATCCGAGCTAGCTCAGCGGCGGCGGCGGCGGCGGCGGCGCGCAGCTGCACAGCGTCCGGAGACGCGTGCGCACCAGCTGCGGGCCCGCTGCACCGGGGTTCACCAGTGCTTTAGGTCTCGGGCCCCTTCGGCTAGTGGAGCGCTGGTAATGCGCCCCTACTGTCCTGCCCCATGCTGGTATGAGGGAGCGAGGAAGGAAGCCCCTCGTGGTTTGACACCTGTCATACCCAGGCACCGAGAAGCCATCCGTCCAGATGGCCACTCCCCTGCTCAGCCAGACTGAGCCAGAACCCTCTAGATGCACCCCCTCCTCCACCGCCACGGGGCGATCCTCAGGGGGCGGCGTGGCTGTCCCCCGGCCCCCGTGCGCAGGGAGCTCCCTCCCTGGGATCGCATGGCCCTGGGGAGCACTGGGTTATAGTTAGGGTCGGGGATGGGGGGGGGCACTGGGACCCGCGCGCGCTCACCTCGTTCACTGGCCTGGATGTAGCGCACGATGTCGTCCAGGTCCAAGTCTTTGGTCTCGTCGAAGTTGTAGGCAGACGTGTGCAGGCCCTCCTCTTGGAAGACCTCGTGGACCCCCTCGAGGGTGAAGTAGCAGTTGCGCTCCAGTTTGTCGTCGCTGTAGAGCAGCGCCGCGCGGCTCCAGTGGTGGTGGCGGAACAGGGCGAGCATCATCTCGCCCATCTTGGCGTAGGCCGGCGCCACGCGCGTGAGGTGCGAGTACTCCGCGTCCTTGTGTTGGAAGCCGGCGGCCAGGGCCCCCGCAGACAGCATGGGCAAGTCCCAGTGAGACGCCAGCCGGGCGACCGGCGCCGCCGCGTACTCGCACACCGGCCCCAGGATCAGGTCCGGCTTGGTGCCCCGCGCCGCCGCCACGCGGTCCACCAGGCTGAAGAGCGCGCGGTTGCCGCAGTCCGAGTCCTCGTAGGTCACCTGGAAGCGAGTGCCCGGCGGCAGAAGCCGCCTCCCGGTGGTGGTGCCGTTGCCCTCCACGCTGCGCAGCGCGTACTCGATGGCGGGCCGCACCCGGGCCAGTGAGAACAAGTACGAGTCGTCCCGGGGCAGGAGCACCAGCACGTCGATCTTCTGCGGCAGCAGCGCCTCTCTCTGCCGGCGCCCGCCGCCCGGGCCGGGGCCCCCGCCGCCGCCGTCGCCGCCGCCCGTGCCGCCGGCCAGCAACGCCCAGCCCAGCAGCACGCACGCGGAGAGAGTGAGCACCGGCGTGGACCACATCATCGAGCTGTGAGAAGGCGCTCGCCCCGGGCCCCCACCCACCCTTCCTTTTTCCTCCCCACTCTTCTTCTTCGCCGAGGTCCCTGCCTGCGCCCCCTTGGGCGCTCCGAGAACAGAGAATAGACCCCCTCTCAGAACGCGCTGACAGATAGAGAGGAACAGACCTTCTCTGCAGTGTCACTGGTTTAAAATAAAACTACATAGAAAAAGTTCGCCTAGTGTAAACCTGTGCGACGGTAACACACACACACACATATACACTTATTATAAATATATAGTCACCCTCCCTTTATACATATGCTACTTGGCTTAGAGGTGGCTTCTTATTTTGGGCGTTGCTAAGGTTGCTTTTGAAAGCGCATTTGTAAAAAAAATAATAATAATAAAAAGAAAAAAAGGAAAAAGAAGAAAGAAAAAGGAGGAAAAAAAGTTAGACTTGTCCAAGTGCTTGTATTTGACGGTGCATCGTCAGCCCCTTCGCGTTTGATCTCATTGATTTCGTGCCGGTGCCTGGATCCATAGCCCGACTTTAAATAGCGTGGCAGCGGCCGAGCGCGTTACCACACATGGCGCGCCGAGGCTGGGCTTGTATTTCCAGCGGGTGGGGTGGGGTGGGGTGGGGGGCTGGGCTGGGGGAGCCTCTCATTAACATTCTGACATCAGGGCTCCTCCCCGAACCCCTTCCCCGCCCGCCGCTCCCCGCTCCTCCCCGAACCCCTTCCCCGCCCGCCG
>NW_012267257.1:13697253-13736433 GCF_000151885.1 Dipodomys ordii | reverse complement strand
CACACACACACACACACACACACGGGGAAACCGGGAGTGGGGCGGATGGTAGTTTCAGGGCAAACCCTCGGAGGTTCGGATTGCTCTTACCTTTTTTTCTTCCTCCGGCCAGGTTTCTTCCCAGTCCCGCACCTGATCTTCCAGGTCCCCCGCAACCAGGTCCGGGAACAAGGACCCAGGTCCCAATGCCGGAGACTCGTTTTCGGAGCCGGCATGCCCAGCTGTCTGGAGCGTTACCTGCACCCTTCTTCCTCGCCCCCCCTTCTCTGTAGGCGCCCTCCACGATGGGGGGGAGGGTCAGAGCGGGGACTGATCCCGCATCAGCCAGAGTCGCTGCGCAGCGATGGCGGCGCTGCCAGGTCCCCGCGCACAGACCCTCTCCGGGTTCCCTGAGATTAGGAAAGCGAAACTTGTTGCTCCCAAACGGGGAGGAAATGGGTTCAGGTTCTGGAAGTGTCACTAAGCTTGAAAATCATCCTTAAGGTGTTCTGGGGGGGGGGGGGGAGGTTGTTTGCTAGCCCAGGGCTGACTATCTTCGCCAGCCCCCCCCCCCGGAGTTCCCGGAGCCGGGACGCACGCTTCCCAGCTCCCCAACGCCCGGCCACACATCCGCTTCTCCTGCTCTCTGCTGCAGGGAGCATGCCTTGCCCACCCAGAGCCCCTACTGCTCGGAGCCACCACCGCGATGGAGACGCAGACGGCGTGGAACAGGTTTGGAGGTGACCGAGACCAGGGGCGCATCGCCGGAGTCCGCGGCGCAGCGTTGGGCAGATCAGAAACCAACTGGACCCTCTATGCGTAGTTACCTCCCCAAAGTCATCTGTCACGTGCACACGCTACAGTGCCCGAGAGAACTCGGATACTTAAGTCCCACAAATTACAATAAATTGAAAAATGGTTTGAAATACTCGTCCGTTTGACTTGGGCTTCCGTGGCTACAAAAGTTCAATTTGTCTTCAACCTACCGCCCTCTGTCGGCCGAAACTTGCACCGACACTTCACCCCGGTGGCCCAAGGTCGGTTTCTCCCTCCTTTCTCCTCACCCCATTCCCAGCTTTAACTCTCAGGCCCCAAAGGCCTTTGCTCTCGTTTTTTGTTTTGACTGTGAAATAGGCAAACTGAAGTTTCCGAGAATGTACCGACTCCAGGCACCGGCCCAGGCCTTAACAGCTCTCTGCGATCCCTCTTTCTGGCACCTAAATGCAATTATGGGTAACGATTTATGCTCTGGGGTCATTTAGATGTAAGATTATGCACTGTGATCCCTAAATCCTCACTGTAAATAAGAGCTTCTAACTCCTGTGAGAACGTTCATTTATTTAATTAGAGCTGCTAAGTAACCCCAACCCCAAGAGTCATCTACATTAAATTTAATTCTACACCCGTAATCCACACACTGCTGAGATTTAGCGCTTCATAGCAATTAAATCCTTCCTGAACTCCTAGGAGGGCAGAGGTTTGTTTACAGGACCATAGTTATTTAAGAAAAAAAAAAAGACAACGGGACAACAGCTAAATCCCGAATTCCAAGAGTCTTAGTGGACTTCACCCGTTGCCAGGAGACAAGACCGAGGTTTCCTATTACTCTCTGGTATGCCCAGTGTCTGGCCAATGGCGATATGATTCTGCAGTGTGTGATGTGGGCTTACCATGGGAGTCTGGGGTTTCAGTGGCACCGGGTTTGAAGGCCTCTCCCATCCCACGCGCTGTGCTGCCCAGTCTCACCCGAAGGTCAACAGCAGGGCAGGGTGATTACATTAGGGCGAGTGCCCCTGGCCTCCCCTTGGACTTTGGGTAGGAGCTTTCAACTTCTAACTTGCTGATACAGAACACAAGGCCAAGTCGTGGAGGCAAAGACCCCCCAAAATGGAGAAAAGAAAGTTAAAAGCCAGGTATTCCTGTCCTTTGCCATGACAGAACACAACCTTAGAAATTAATGAACAGATACATCATAAGATTATAGAAAGACTGACCAAGTCATATAAGTGTACGTCATTGAATGTCAGGAACGTGTGTACTTTCCATCAAATGAGATTATTTTGCAGTCTGCAAAAAGTTGGTATAAATACCATTAAGTAAACAAAAAAAATCATTTAAAAGTCCTCCGCCTAACATGTCTCCGTCTTTAGTAAAATTATTGCGCCAAAAGAATTTACAAGACGCATTTTAAATGCCTCTTTGTCATCTGAGAATATTTTAAGTTGGGAGTGGATTAAAAATAAACCATGTATCACCCATTACACCATATGAAAGAAGGTTGGGGATTAAAAACTGGCTCATACTTTAAATAATAACATTTGCTATATCAAAATTGTAACTTACAGAAGCAGGTAACACCAGCACTGTGGAAACTGAGGCAGGAGGATCACAAATAAAGGCCTGCTTGGGCTACAGTCTCTAAGAGCCAGACATTGTTTTTATCTTCTATATAGCTAAGGTTTTAGGCTATATACTATAGTAAAGCTGAAAATAGCATTTTATAATGGAATTTTATAAGACTTTACTCATAAAAATTAAGCAAACTCATCTATTGGACTCAGTTTTAAAATATTGATTCTTTCAATCTGGTAAAACACGGCCATAGGAAAAAAAGCAATAGGTTTGTTTTTTTGTTTGGTTTTTTTTTTTTTTTTGCATTCAAAGGAACATCAACTTTAGGACAATGTTTCTGGCTTCAATTGTTGAATAAACACAAAGGAAAGTTATGAGGATATATGACAAAATAAAATTAGACATTTGAGAACCTATAGATGATGTTACTAATAAAAGTGATATTGCAGAAATTAATAGGCATTACAGGATGTAGAAGTGTTTTCATCAAGATCCCCACACCATTGTTTGTTTTAACTTTAAGCTACTAAAATGAGTGGGCAAGTTTTCTATAAAGTATTCAACTATTTTATTTCTAGCTCTTTAAAGTAAAATTGACGCCCAGATGTTTTTCTATTAGTTAGGAAAGCCAGACCATATGGGGTGTCTACCATGATTCTTTGAAATGTAGTGGAAATACTGTGGAAAGAATTTTTGCCCATTATTCTTAAGTCTCTATAACCCTTCTCCTGCTGTATCTTGGCTGCCACCTTGAAAGTAAGCACCCATCTAGATTTTTCAAAGGGACTCTTCTCCCTAGTTTTGCCATCTAAAGTTTTGCACTAAAGAAAGCCCCAGTGAAGCCTGTAACCCATAAGAAAATACCTTCTGGAGAGAAATGTTGAAAACACACTTCCCCCTAGAGGCAGAAAAGATGAAAGGACATGCCACACAATTCAAAAACATTCCTGTAATTTAATGCCTGTGAAGATTTTCATTTTTAACATTGAGATGATGTTTTAGAAGACATCATTCAAAAAGTTGGAGAAAAATCAGGGGACAGCAAGAAATTAAATTAAAAGTTTGCCTCTAGGTTTTAGCTTTCCTTGTAGAGACTCTATTATTTGACCCTATTCTTCATTATATAAGCCTATGTGTTTTTTTTACCAGCACTACAAATAATAGTTATTGTGCATTTTTAAATTTAAATTTATGATTCAATTTCATTAGAAAGTATGAAAAGGCTTCTTTTGAAAACAGTTTCTCTGTTATTACCCTTTTAGGGTTCCATCAACTCCAAACTTCTTTTTCTCATTTCTTTGAAAATGTTCTGAGACAAAGGGACATGACAAAGATTTCTGGAAAATGTATTGCTGGTCTATGGCTTAGCTTGATTGGTAGAATTAGAAATCCAAACCCAAATCCAAACTCCATGGTTTCCCTCATTTGTAATAATTAGTATATGCCTAGGATACTTCTAGCAGAGGTTCACACATAATGACCACATAAAATGATGCTAATTGAAATGAAAAAAATCAAAACAACATGGTACCATTAACTCATAGATAAGTTATTGAATGATGATTATTGCATAGAAAAACAAAACTGAATGCCAAAAGCAAGTGTATGTACCTTAACCTCATGCTTAGCAATATTGTCCCATTTAATTGGTTTCTTTAATTATATATTCTGTTCTTTCAAGGAGTTGAGAAAGGTGCATGAATGTAGAAAATGGAATTTTAGACAGTGTTGCTTACTTGTGCCTTGTTCTGTAAGCCACAGACTCTGAAATGCTCTGCTGTCTTTACTGAGTCTCCGCAGACTTTCTTGGGTTCAGAGGCATGTCTGGATTGGGATCCAATGCCAGGTGTAGTAGTGTAGAAATATCAGGTATTTAGAAATGTCATAAACAAGCCCATAGGTTGTCACCTGACCTATTTAATCTTCAGGTTTCTCACTTTCCTCCATGTTCTCACTTACAAAATGGAGATATTGACCTGAGGCTTTAAAAATGAGTTTGAGAAAAAGCAGACTCTTGGAGGAAATTAATAATGGTAGCATTTGTTATAATATTCACTTCAGTACCTGATTTTTAAAAATTATATCCAGTAAGTTTCAATGAATGCTCACGAATTGAGCAAATGAATTCAAAATATGGTGCATGTGTAACTGTCATGGAATTATCTACTGCTTGATTACAACAGATCTTCTCTTATAATGTTTGTTAGCTAATACTGACCTCCCTGGGAGAAACCTTTTGGCAATCACTTGGATATTGGGCCTTGCTTCTCACTCTCAGATGTCTCCTGGGAAGCTTAAGAGAAGAGATTATCCAGTAGTAGTCTTTCTCCTCTGTAAGGGGGCATTATGTTTGCTCCTCTTCAGCTGCTCCTAACAGCTATGGGGCTTCTTCAGGACTTCAGACTGAAAGAGCTAAAGAAGACAAGAGAGACTGGGATCAATCAAGGAGTGATGAAAATGAGGGTTTGGGAGAATGGAGGCAACTGTGGCACAGGGCTTTGAGGAAGGTGCTGGAAGCAGATTATATGAAAGCACACAGAGGATTATATTGGGAAGGACAGATTTAATTCATAGATCATGGACATTACTGCAAGTAATGAGAAGAGCAGAATGTATCTCAGTATACTAAAAAGTTGGGCTCAGAGCTTAGTCTTCTCTTGTTCAATCCAACAATTAAAAATATCAATATGGAGTCTGATGGCTTGAACCTGTTGATAAGACCTTCATTTCTTTTATTTGGGAATATGAATGTGTAAATCTGTGTGATAGGCATGTTGTGACAATCAAATGCTCTAAGTTCAAGACTAATATTATTGGGAAGATATATACTGATTTTAAAAGCATCCTAAAAATTCTTTTGATCTTACTACATCATAATATTGAACCTTCCTATTATACTCTAAGTTAACCAACATTAAGCCATTAAAATATAAACCATATAGATTGGAATTTCTTTTCTTTAATTCCATCCTACCTCTCCCAAGAACAATATGTAGGCACTTAAATTTTTACTTAATGAATCTATGTGTGTGTGTGTGTGTGTGTGTGTGTGTGTGTCTGTCTGTCTGTCTGTCTGTCTGTCTGTCATGGGGCTTGAACTTAGGTCCTATATATTGTCCCTAAGCTTTTTCGCTCCAGGCTAGCACTCTACCACTTGAGACACAGCTCCACTTCTGACATTTTGGTGGTTAATTAGGGATGAGTCTCACAAACTTTCCTGCCCAGGCTGGCTTCAAACTGCCATCTCAGATCTTAGCTTCCTGAGTAGTTAGGATTACAGGTGTGAGCTACTAGTGCCCAGCAGTAGCAGTATATATGACGTTTTAAAATCATGTTTTCAAAAATATCAGATATCATTATGTTGGATTTCTGATTATGCAAAAGCTATGAGGACAAATATTTCAAATACCAACTTTAAGTGATCTTAGCATATTGGTCCACCAGTACCTTATTATTCATATATAATTCTTGACTATTTTTCATGCTAGTCATAAAAATGTAATATGCATATTCTGAAAAAGGAAATTGGTGTGTTTTTCTTTTATTATGTTGTGATCATCACTCATAATGTTGTGGGATTCAGTTTTTTATTTCTTTCCAGCAAGTACATTCCACTTTGTATTAAGTCTTGGATAGCTGATGCATGGGACTAAAATAGAGTACAGTGCCATGAGGAAAACATCAGGAAAATTCTTGACATTTGCCCTCCCATGTTTTGGGTAATTGTGTTGTGACACCAAATAATTGACCTCACATTAGTGGAAAACATTGTTTCATCAAATTTATACTGGTTTTCTTCAATCCTTAGTAATTCCTTTGACATTAAAAGTTCTTTTCTCTCAAAAGTTGTCCCCATTCAGGATTATATTCTTGATCTTCCTTTCCCCCTACATGGGGGAAATAGTACAGACTACTCTCACCTGAGTCCTACTACTTTGCAGACTCTAGATTGCCTTGCGGTGTGGTGTGGAAATAGCTTTCTACATATGCAGTTTCATATTACAAATCAGTGTACAAATTGCCTCAAATTGCAAGTCATTCATGTTTTAGTGAATTCTTTTGGATTCTTTATGAACTTCCATGTCCTTAATTCTTATTAACCATATCCTCAATTCTTAGTACACTTATTATCAGTGTGCAAGTTTCTAACTTCATTTTTGTTTCTCCTCTTCATTGTTCATTGATCTCTTCAACATTCTTTCCACTTAGGAACATATTAAATATATCAAATACATACTGCAGATAAATCTATATTCCTATAGAGGACTGCTTCTATTGCCTGCACTATTCTAATAGAAAATTGTACTGTGCAGTTTTTTTCATAGAGTGAATAGATATTTATAGCAACATTAAGTGCAAAATCTACTTCAAAAACTTTGTATATGTCATTGTCTTTTTATTCATTCTCCTGGCTCTTTAAGCCTGTGTAAATTCACTCTTTAAACTACCTTGATAAAGATATTCATCTGATGTGGTATATATACACAATGGAATTCTATGCCTCCATCAGAAAGAATGACATTGCCCCATTTGTTAGGAAATGGAAAGACTTGGGAAAAATTATATTAAGTGAAGTAAGCCAGGCCCAAAGAAACATAGGTCCCATGGTTTCCCTTATTTGCAATATCTAGTATATGTATGAGTCAAGCAGAAAAGGTCAGATAATGTGATGTCAGGAAAATGAACCCTTAGATATGTATTTTAATGTTTTTTTTCTTTCATGCATGTGTTTCTAACACATTTATAAGATTATCTCTTTGTTGCTTTGTATGTTCCCTCCCCCACAGTATAACCCCTGCTTTCACTATATTTGATGTCAGTATAACTTGTGGAGGAGATGAGGAAAACCAGTTGTTTAAGGATACAGGTGGACCTGTTGCAACAATGAGAAGTACAAGTTGTCATGTCCAAAACGAGCTTTACAACGTCGGTGGGGGGGGGGGAGGGGAGGAGGGGAAGGGATAGCCCAGGGGAAAAACAAAGGAGGAGGCTGCAATGCTTGGTAAGAAATGTACACATTATCCTGCCCGTGCAATTGTAACCCCTCTGTACAGTATGTTCACAAATAAAATAAAATAAAATAAAAGATATTCATCTGTGTTTGTTTATATACTTACGTGAGTATGTTCTGGATTCATGTTTTTGGCTCAGAGGTAGATGTGTTTTTATTTTACTTAGAATGGCTGTTATTAGCCTGCAAAATGGCAGCATCCATTTACGTTCCCATTAGCTGTACATGAGGGTTTTGTGTGAGTGTGTACAAATTCAGTATTTGTCTAATGCCTGTCTCTACTACCAAAGAGAGATCTTAAAAGGATTTCCTGAAATCCCTCCTAACTTCCTGGGTCTGTACTCTATATGAAAAAATAATTTGAACACAAATCATGGGCCCAATTTTTTATTGTTCTGAGTTAGCTCACTTACGTCTTTCCATTCACTGTGGCTAAATAGTTGCCTGTGGCCAAAGGGATAATTACATAGTTTATTGTTCTAGGTAAAGTGACAGTGTTGTTACTCAAGAACTATAGAGTTCAGTTGTCCTTCAGCATCCATGGAAGACTGATCCCAGGACTCCCTATACACACCCAAACCTGTGGATATTCACCTTCTTTCTTTATGTAAAATAGTTTAATATTTTTACAGAACCTACACATATCCATACTCTAGATCATCTCTACCTTACTTTTAATATACTAAAAAATGTCAAAACTATATGAAGAGCTTGTGTAGTATATAACATAGGGAATAACAAGGAAAAAAGTCAATGCATATTAATTACAGACACACTTCTTTTATCAGATATGTATTTTTATCTGAAGTTGGTTGAATAGGTAGATGCAGATCATCAACTATGTGTGTTTAAAACAACAACCTCACCTAGGCCATAACTTCTCTGAACAATATCCAAGGTGCCTTTGTTTTCTCTTTCTTCATAACAACTCCCATGACTTATGTATAATTCTGCAGGTAAGTTCAGTTGTAGGTTCAGTTCTCCTGGTATCTTGCCTAAGATTGCTATGTGGCCACAGTCCTCTTGCAATTTATTTGGGAGAAGTAGAACCAAGAGACCCTCAGTCACATACCTGGATGCTACCAGGTTGTCAGCAAGACCAGCTCAGTTCAGGCCATAGCCTGGGTTTCATACAGAGCTATAACAACTGTTTAGGAAGACAAGTCCCATGGTACAAGTCCACAGTCAACATGGAAAGGTACTATACAAAGGAGAAATCAGGAAGAGGATCTGCTGGATGCCATTAAAATAACAATCCACCAGGCTGGAGGACAGTTCCTTACACAGAAATGGTGAAGTTCATAGAAAGTCTTACCTGAAAAGAGGAATGACTATGAGGCCCATAAGAAAACAAAAAGTATGACAAGCCTAGAATTAAGCAAACCCATAGCCTAAGAAGGGACCTCCAAGATGACTGGCTTTGAGATGACATCTCTACATGGAGATTAGGGAAGAAAGAGCTCCAAGCACAGACAAAAGACCCAAGAGCTTTGAGAATCCACTAGCTTTGTGGAGTTGGAGGACATCATCTGAGCAGGGCTGCCCAGCTATAGAAGTGATCTACCGCAGAGGTGGCTAGTTTCCCAATCAATTTCCTTATTATCAGAGCCCTATTTTTTTTCAAGGCAACAATCTGCTCTGCTTAGAAACATACTGACTTGCCTTGAAACTAAATGTAGCCAAACAAATGGAAGTTGAAGTAGCTGGGAAAAGTTTCAGAAGGCACGTTAAAGGAATACATCCAGCTGGTTGGGCACCATGGCTATCCTAGCTACTCAGGAAGCTGAGATCTGAGGATTATAGTTCAGAGCCAGCTTGAGCAGAGAAGCCCATGAGGCTCTCATCTCCAATCAACCATCAAAACAGGCAGAAGTGGAGCTGTGGCTCAAGTAGAGCACCAGCCTTGAGCAGAAAAACTATAAAATGGTGCTTAGACCCTAAATTCAAGCCCAGCATTAGCATAAAACTAAAAATATAATAGGAACACATACACTAAGGCCCTTTGATCTTTTCTCTTCTTCCTTCTCAGTATGTCCTAGTAGGCATTTTATAACCTGAAATTACCTGGAACATATAGTCATGCTAATGGTAGCTGAGTCAAAAGCCCAGGGTATTAGTTTTTCTGAGAGATTTATAAGCTTCTTTTATAAGAACAAATACACTCATACATATTTTATATTATTATTTAAGTTTTTAGCCAGTATATCTGAACTTAATCCTAACGAAAGAATCAAGATAGGTTGAGTTACTTGTATTACATAAACTGGGTGGTTAGTGGCTTCTAGGAACTTGGAATGTCTTTTGTTCTCTCCTGTAATACAGAAAAGTCTTTTGAAGTTGTGTTATTGTTTTGGTTATATAAAGAGAAGATCTGACTAAATACAAGCTGAGTGCGGCTTGTGGAGTGGGTGGCAGTTAATAACAGAAAGAGAAGACACAGAAGAGAACATAATAAGGATCACAAGGCCCCCCTCACATTTCTGTTGAACCCATTGTCATACTTAAACATACTTAAACATAATTAATAGGAGAAATAAATTATCTTTACAGACCTTAGGGAGCCATCAGATAAGAATCATTCTTTAAATGATGCACACAGAATAGACAGGACAAAGAATAGCCCAAGTATTGGTTTTAACAAAAGCATGAGCTTTGCAGAGCATGTATGCTAGTTGAACCGCCCAAAATAGGATCCTTAGGAAGGGTTCATATTGGAGAATAACAAGAAGTTGGTTTGGACAGAATGGGAATAGAACAGTAGAAGTACTTAATAGCATGAATCTTTTATGAAAAGAGCTAGAGTCTTTGTCCTAAAGTCATTAGATAGACCCTGAGAATTTCAAAGCAATGGAATAGTAGAATGAAAATAATGAGTATTCAACACCAGTCTGATATTGATGGATTTGGGACAGCGTGTAAAAGTAAGGATAATTTTTTTTCTTTTGCTGATACTGAGGCTTGAATTCAGGGCCTGGGAACTTTTGTCTCAAGTCTAGTGTTTGCAGCTCTACTTCTGGCTTTTTGGTGGCTAATCAGAGATAAGAATATCAATGACTTTCCTGTCTCAACTGGCTTTGAACCAAGATCTTCAGATCTCAGTCTCCTAGGAAGCTAGGATTGCAGGCCTGAGTCACTAGCTCCTGACAAGGGGTTATTTGAATGTCAATATGAAATATTTTCCCTGAGTGGATTAAGGTGACAGCAGTAGGAATGGTGAAATAGACACAAAAGACATTGAAGGGAGCCATCTGGACAAGATGATTAAAGGACAGAGAAAAGGCACCAAGTAACACTGGCACTTTAGGGAAAAGATCCCTAAACCAAGTCACTTTAAAAGTAATATGGAAAGCTGATACAAATAGCTCAAAAAAATTCTGAGTGTTTTGGTCAAGCCAGGTACAACAATCAAAGTATATATAAAATTTCTCTATGAGAAAGAGAAGTGTTCAACATGAACAATTATTAACCTCGGTCACTCAGACGCAGAACAATCATAATATATTTTCTAGACTTGCAAGTTGCTCTCAGAACAAATCAAGTGAAATAGTTAAAAACATACACTTTGCTAAGTCTAAGTTAGCCGGGGTCCTGAGGTAGAAAAAGGACATTATTTAAATGTAACTAAGATTATAAATACATGTTGTAATAGTGGGGCTGTTTGAGGGAATAAAATGAAAGGAAAAGAATGTCAGAAGGGAAACAATAGCAAGTAAAGCATATCTTTGAATAAAGATAGCAAAATGAAACTCACTAAAAGCTGGTGAAACTAGGAGGTAGTAGGGACAGAAAGAGTGTAAACAAGAGATCAACATGTGAATGCATGTATAAAATACCACAGTAAAGTCTCTGAACAATTAGCATGCAATAAAAATAGTGAGTGACAGGAATGTAAAACAAGTCTTGTCCATGGTGTGGGAATAGTGAGAAGGGAGAGTGTGCTAGTATACTCCTGTAATCTCAGCAAAGACAGGAGGATCTTGAGTTTGAGGCCAGCATGGCCAGTGAGATCCAGGCCAGCAAATTTAAAAGTCATTTTCAAAAATCATACACTTTGAAGTTAATCAGATAGAGGCTAAACTCCCAGTATGGAGCATTGGGTTTTCTATAAATCTTACTTTCCTCAGAAATGTAAAAGGGCGATAATCGCCTTGCCCTCCGAGTACTGCTTAAGAAAATATCCCGTACTTAAGCTTTTTCTGGAACCCAGTAATACTCAGTAACACGCAGCTTGGTTCGTGTGATATTAGTGAATATCTTTTTATTCAGAAGAGCTCCCAAGGAACCCATAAAGTAATTAAAAGGCCTAAAAATACTCTGGTCAAAAATATTCTTAAGTAGCAACTTGAGCTTATCAGAAGAGTATAAAAAGTTTGGAATATGATTCATACACATCAAGCTGTCTAAATGAGCATATTTATTTTTTAAGCATAGAAATTTATATAGAAGTTTCAAAAATAGTTCCACATTCTATAATTCCCTCTGTTAGTACAGTCTTTCATTGGTATATGCATGCTACATTTAATTGATAGTGATGCATTATTAACCAAAGTCCTTACTTATTTAAATTTCCTTCTTTCTTGTTCCAAGAACTCATCCAGGTTATCACTGACTGGGTATTTTGCACTCACTGGGTACTCTGAGGTTTCTGTGTCTTTTTCCTAACTAGGCTGAGGTTATATGTTTAGGGGAGGGTTGCCACAGAGATGTAATACCTTTCTTATCACATCCTACCAAAGGTATTCAATTAACAGGACTTATAACTAATATTACCACCTAACTAGGCTCATGTTTGTCAAGTTTCTGTGATAAATTTATTCTGTTTTTTTTTCTGCTTTGAAGGAATTTGACAGATTTTTAAAGTCCCTAATCAAGTTGACTTAAGTTAATCAAAAAGAATGTTATCTTGAATGGGTCTAACAACTAGAGACCCCCCTTATGGGCTTCATAGAGATACTGCTACAGTTTCAGAAAGGTGACACCTGCTTGGCAAAGAACCTTCAAATTTCTTCCAAGTCAGAAAAGCTATGATTCTACAATTTCCTAGAAAACTCAGATGTCACATCAAAACTTAAATAAGAACTGGTGAAAACAATATTGAACACACACAATTAAAGAGACGGTAGGAGATTCTGGTCTACGTAGGGTCTGAGTTGAGATGATTTCATTAGTGGGAAAAAAGTCCCCTGCTTCATGAGAAGACGTACAGCCCCAAACTCTCTAACTCCTCTCTTGAAAATGAAATGTTCTGGGGCTGGGAAGGTGGCTCAGTGTTAGAGCGCTTGCCTTGCATGCCTGAGGCCCTGGGTTCGATTCCCAGCACCACATAAGCAAAAAGAAAAAAGCCGGAAGTGGCGCTGTGGCTTAAGTGGTAGAGCGCTAGCCTTGAGCTGAAGAGCTGAGGGACAGCGCCCAGGCCCAGAGTTCAGGCCCCACGACCCGACCCCCCCCCCAAAAAAAGAAAGAAAATGAAATGTTCTGGTAAAGTAACAAATTAATCCTTTGTTCACCCCTGGTTGCAAATTATCTCATGAATTGGCTTTCTTCCATGACACAGGAAGTTGAGGCAATTGAAATTTCCTGAGAGTTTAAGCAATAGGTTTGGAGTTGAGTCAATATCTCTGGTGGGAATATATCTAAAAGTTAGGGCTAGGGATGTGCCTTAAACAATCAGAAAAGCCTGGCTTCTTTCATCATAAGTTTTGAAGATCAGTTTTCCTCTATGGAAAGCCTATCTTTGCAAGTGGTTGCAGAGTATCTGTTGGATCCTATGGAATTGGCTGTGGCTACTTGTCCTATGCCTCAAGCCAGAAAATTCTTTTTTCATGGTTACATACTGCTGGACCTGGAGAGTCGATCTTGATTGAGGAAGAGGGCTCGTTCAGCGAAAAAGACACATTGAGATGTCACAAAACATTCCTGTCACAATTCCCTTGGCAGAAATCAATGCTAATGAGAGTATTTAGGAGATTTGTAAAGGCAAAATGCTGGCTAGATGCCAGGCTAATTCCTTCTGATGAAGGCATCTGGAAGTAGGAGGCATCAGTCTTCCCTTCCCATTTGATAGGAGAACAAGCCCCGTGGGAGGAGCCATGGCTAATCCTTGCTCCTTTGTGAAAATACAATAATAATAAAACTACCATTCTTCCTAAGAAAGTCTTCCATGGATTTCCTCATTTATCACAGTAATATATAGAAACATGATCATTTTAGTTTTTAAAAAGTACCTTGGCAACCTCTTTCAGTTCTTTTCAGTAATGACCATCAGTGGACACTGAGACCAAAATTTGAAGACATATTGAACCCTTTATGAACCCCTTTACTCGTATGAGACTGCGTTCCTCTAAACTGCAATTGTATATCATTAAATTATTTCTCAGCTTTTATGTTCTTATCTCTAATTCTAGAATGTGTTGGCCATTTTTACTTTAGGGTTACCTTTCTCTTTGTAAGCTGGAAGACTTGGGTTTTTCTGTTTGTTTGTTTTTATGTGTTTTGTTATGTTTTGTTTTTTAAGTAATGGGACTGCCACAAGTAGAATAGAGCCTAGAAAGTCAAGGATGCAGATAGTCCTGTCAAGAAGGCAAATCTTGGAGGGGCTGGGAATATGGATTAGTGGTAGAGTGCTTGCCTAGCATACATGAACCCCTGGGTTCGATTCCTTAGTACAGCATCCACATAAACAGAAGTGGTGCTGTGGCTCAAGTGGTAGAATGCTAGCCTTGAACAAAAGAAGCTCAGGGACAGTGCCCAGGCCCTGAGTTCAAGATCTAGGGGGGAAAAAAAGCAAATCGTAGAAAAGATTTGACAAGAACCTTAGGACAAGGCACATCATAAGCTTCCTTGGAAATGGTGTCTTAGGGATAAAATGAGACCAAAAGCTTAACAATGGTTAGTCTTACAATAAGACATGGAGATCTCCCAATATGGAATATAAGATAGTTTGTCCCTAAAGCATTGACTCTGCCCCTCAAATGACCCAAAGGCCACTGAGTGAAATGATTAGAACATCTTACAAGTACATGTCTAATAATGATGAGGGTTGACTTCAAGGTAAGTACATTAACCTTCTGCTTAAAGAAACAAAGAAGATAGAAACAAATAATATTTTTATATTAAACTCTATCCTACTCTTTGAAATGGTCGAATAGCAACAATATTTTGTTCCCAATGGAGCTAATAACAAGAAAATAGTCATGTTCTCAGCTTTTGAGACTCAAAGTTGGCATTTGCAGAGTTGATAATCTTGAAACCAAAATGCTTTTGATTTTTTTTAAACATCAGGCTCCTAACAGAGAAAATATAAGTATAAATACTATCTTTTATTTTGCTTTTAATTGTACAATATTGGTTTTACATGTTGAGGGAAAGTGCTAGATGGGCCAAATTGGGGAGAGTGCTGCTGATGAAGGAGTGTGCATCCATCCAAAAGGAGTAAAAGATTTACCAGAGAAATCTGGAGGAACATGAGCATTATGGAGATGCTTCCTGTGTACCTAGGCCTGGAGTGAGGATGGGTCACATGAAAATCCTACGGAGATTTGGAAAACCCCAAAGATTCAGGAGGATCAGAGAAGCCTTCAGAGCCACATGGGTGCTGGAGGAGCAGAACAGCAATACTGTGGGAGGGGCTTGAGGAAACCTATCTACCATTGTGGGATGTAGGTACTGTGTTCTCTTTGCCTGGTGATTAATCACAGACTTTCACAGAGACAATGTTAGGAGTATGAAGGGCGGCAGTAAAGTAGGTCAAGGGTGAAATCATCTATGTTCTGTGAAGACGCCAGTGAGGGCAGAAGGCTGGGCATAGCTGGTACACCCCTGCAAAGTTCCAGACCACATAGAGGGCACATCCTATCGCTATGACCCCACCACAGAGAAAGCCCATTTTCCCAGAGAAAGGAAAGGAGGTGACAAGAAAAGGACACAATCATTAACTGCTGAGTGGAAATCTTAGAATAATTGTGACACCGAATTTGGAAACGACCATGTCATTTTAATTTTGCAAGACTTTCCACTTCTAACTAAATTAAATTCATCAAGAGAGAGAGCATGAAGTTTTTAATTCCACACCTGATTTCATGCCTGTTTCTTTAAGAAGGGTGATTGACAATCTGTTGGCAGAATCTAAAGAAAATGTACATTTTTCTGACACTAACCATCAGATAAACTGAGGATAAACACAGGAAAAGCTCCCATAGAAAGGAAAGCCTAACGTATAACCCCTGTTGTCATGGTATTTGATTATTCCGGTGCCCTGCATCTTGTATATACATTTTTCTTATTTGGGGAGGGGAAGGGATATAACAAAATGCTGAAACAAGGAGACAGGTTGACCCATTGTAACAATGAGATGTACAAGACACTATGTTGAAAGCAAACTATACAACTTCTGGGAGTGGGGTAGGGGAGGTAGGAGGTGGGGAGGGAAGGGATAGCCCAGGGGAAAAACAAAGGAGGAGGTAACAATGCTAGATAGAAAATATACTTATTACCTTACTCATGTAACTGTAACCCTCTGTACAGTATCTTTACAATAAATTTTTTTAAAAAAGAAAAGAAAGCTGATAACGATAAATATTCACCTAAGGCTATCTGTAGCTAATTACTGATCTAATTCAAAAACAAGGGAAATGGGGAAAAAAGAATTGGTGACATTGATCAATATGCATTGTTGAGTTGAAACTCCTTTGTACAGCTACTTAAACAATTAAAAAAACATGTAAAGAGTTAAATGTCACGCGAATCCTTGGGGGATGGCGCTGAAAGTGGAAGAGAGGGCTGAGGACTGGTACTTTTAACCATATGATTATAAAATATTAAAAACAAACATATAGTCTTTCAAGTCAAATTTATAGCATCCCATTGCTTCTCCCTATAGTCTTTTGGCTTAGGGTCTATAAAACACCTTAAATTAATAGCACTCTATCAAGAAACAACGAAAAGGAATGAGACCACACACTGCCTTGATGCTCCTTTCTGCATCAGCCCAACATTAACTTTCCTTCTTCCTCTGTCACTGTGGCAATCTGACATGTGTGCTGTGCTGCAGAGTCAGTCTGAATCTATCCAGTTCCCATGAAGGAATCTGCAAATAGATCTCCTGATTCTTTTCCAACCCCCATTCACTCCCAAAGTGAAAATCAAGCCCAGAGGTCCAAAGGTCCTAAGTCAAGTTTTTCTCTAACCCTATCCTCAATGGAAAAAGTATTTATGGAATTCCTCACATTCCACTCATGCACGTATCAAGGCTGTTGTAATATCCTGGATCAGCCCTCTTGGGGGCTAATCAGACTTCACAAATTAGAAGTCATAAAACTGAATAATACATATCGTCTCTTTCCTCTTTTCTTCCTTCCTACAGACTCTCCTCTGACTCTGCTTCAATTGGATTTCACTACAGGAAATGGAAATACAGTAGTGATGTTAAACAGAGAGAGCTGTGATACAGACATTTAGATATTTACAAAAATGCTATTGGAAGCTGGTTTGTATTCATATATAAAATTCCTTCTATGTCCTTCCAAAATTTCTTCACACAATTCTTATTCTTCTTAAAATTCATTTAAATATATTATGTTGGTTATAAAATTTCTGCCTAAGGGGCTAAGGGTGTGGTTCAAGTGGGAGAACTTCTGCCTAGTAAGCACAAGGCCTTGAGTTTAAACCCTAGTGTAGTCAAAACAAAACCTTCTGCCTATTACTTCTAAGCAGTGCTTCAAGTATTGAGTCCCAGTTTTGCACCAGGCACTATACCAAAAGTTAGACTATATTTCCATGCCAGCAAATTATAACATGTGGAGAGAAAAAGCCACATTTCTAAGGTTGGTACTGTATCAGCACTCCTGAAAAGATTAATTATAGTTCTATTTCCCATACTGTATTAAATTTACTTAATTATAATTGTAGATACACACAAGTTTTAGGAAATATAAATGTAAGTTAGAGGATAATTATATGGTTTAAACTATTCACACTGTAACTAAAATAGTTACTGGAGACTAGAGGAACAAATTGATTTCAGCTAGGGTGTTTGATATGAGGTCACACCACCATAACTGCAATCTCAGAAAACTACTTCTACAACTTCTGTCTATAATGCCAAAGTTGCAGTGGCTCATCACTCACAGAGATGGTGACTGAACATAAGTGTGGTCCTTCAAAGACTCATGCCTAGTTCTGATGTCAGAACCCATCAGCAGCTGCTACTGCCATGGAATAATGGTCCTTTCCTGTGCTTGACCAACCCCTCAATAGATGAATCTGTTACCCTAGCTGCAAGGGAGTCAGGGGATTAGGTTTTTAGCCTTTCCATATACAAGAGTATATGGGGAACACAGAATGGGGTGAAATGGTGATAAATATCAATATTTGACATCCAGCCCACAACCCAAGTCAGAATGTTTTGTAATTCAGTAAAGCTATTTAAATGCTGAGGACATTCTGACATGTGCACTATTAGAATACCATTGATATGAGTAGTGTACCTCTTCCTCTGCCCTTACATATTCCTGACTCTTACATGGTTTTTAAAGGTCCTTTTCTAACCCTTTTCCTGTCTGTGACTCTTACTCCATTTACGACCTTTGTTTCATTTTTGACATCATCATCATCATCATCATTTTAGTCACTCACCTGATCATGGAGCTTCTCTCACCTCTTCCATTATTCTCACTTTGCTGACTACCATACTATTTTTGAACTTCATCCCATCTTGCCCTGGGAAGACATCATTTTTATGTAAAACATCAAATGCTCTTGACCTGAGCTTGACCAACTATAACCTCCATTTGTACCTCTGACTAGTGGCACAAAAATGGAAGAGAGATGGGGGGGTCTTTATATTGTGGTGACCCCAGCAGTGGAATTCTGGGAAGACTTTTCCTCTAAGAAACAGTTTTATTTCCTGCGTCATGGCTTTCCAAAGGTGCCTATGTTTATGTTTCTATTTTGAGCCTCGTCTCTATCACATCATCTTTTCTTCAAGCCCCCAATACTCATTTTCCACCTAAAATAACTGAGTTGCTCACAACCAAGAACAATCTCTAGAACAGAAAAGGGAACCAGCAGCTAAGCTGTAGGCTAGAGACCTTATAGAAAATATAAGAAGTCTGGGAATATCTGCATTAATTGGGTCTCACCCATATGAAAAAAATGGGAATCTGGTAGTTCATCATGTATAGTAACAAAAAAACCTTAATAAATAATTAGGTATAATCACCTAGAACAATATTCCTATGAGAAACAAAGTTTTGTTACTGTTTTGCTGCTTCCAAAGCAGAATAACACACTTGGGAAATTCGGAGGAATCGAGGGGATTGCTGTTCCATACAGCAGTGAACATCTCAAAAATAGAATGACAAGCTCCAAGTTTTGTCTTTTGCAGTCTAGACATAAACTGAAATATAAAGACTCTTCGTCCTTCTGGTTCAAGGCAAAGACAGAAAGCAAACAGCTTGAGACTTCTGGTTTGTGATTTTCCAGCTTCAGTTGAACATAATGTCTTTTTCAGGACTCATATGTGAAAGTTGAGGAACAGAAGAGTCATGGTGGCACTCTAGAAAAAGGAAGGAGATGCAAGGGAGGATTTTCAGCTCTAGAGGCCCCTCAATTCTTCTACTCATACCTCCTAGGTCCTGTAGTGTCCTTTTTTCTGTATTCAGAGTCAGAATCTGGATTTTCAAAAAGCCTCATTGAGAAGCTAAATTTTAAAGAGGATGACTTCAACATAAAAATAGAGCACTTAACTAATTTACATTAGTAAAAATCTAGGGAATGTATCCATGTGCATGCTGAGAATCTTCAGTCAAATAAGAAAAAGATTCAGGTTTCATTTTTAAGTAGGATTGAATGACTGGTATGGGTCCAGTGACAATCTGTTTTTGTAATTAATACCTATTAATGGTGCCTAATTATGGAGTATAGTGTGATCACATAATTGGCATTTCTTTTGTGGGCATCTTCAAATTCCTCTCTTTTGTATGTATTAAGTTGTTGTAAGCTACTCTACTGTGCTTCACAATACTAGAACTTCTCTTTACCTAACTATATTTCAGTACAACTTCTATCTCTCAGTTCCCTCCTAGCCTTTTGTGACCACTATTATTTCTATTTCGAATAATTTTAAAATTCTACTTAGTGAGAACTACAGTAATTACCTTTCCATCCTGGAGATGTGTCTCAAAAGCAGAGTACCTGCTTGGCAAATACATGTAGATATATTTCTCTATGTGCATTGGGCCATTGACCAAATCTTCTAAATTCAACAATTCATCAAGCAAGCCAGTTTACAAAACAAAACAAAAAACAGCACCCTGGGGAGGGAAAGGGAAATAAAATGCTGAAATAAGGATACAGGTTGACCCATTGTAACAATGAGATGTACAAGACACGATGCTGAAAACAAATTTTACAATTTCGGGGGGGGGGGAGGAAGGAGTTGGGGATGTGGGGAGGGAAGGGATGGTAGAGGGAAAACAAAGGAGGGGTAAAAATGCTCGAGAAGAAATGGACTCATTATCTTAGTC
This sequence comes from Dipodomys ordii, assembly GCF_000151885.1. Classification (NCBI taxonomy): domain Eukaryota; kingdom Metazoa; phylum Chordata; class Mammalia; order Rodentia; family Heteromyidae; genus Dipodomys; species Dipodomys ordii. The sequence goes on along the minus strand of NW_012267257.1, from coordinate 13,716,567 downwards.
ATGTAACTGTAACCCCTCTGTACAGTATCTTTACAATAAAAATATATTTAAAAAAACAACACCTAAAGTATTTTTCAGGAAAATATTTTTAATACTTAGTCCCTTGGGTTCTGTTTCTATTTGATTAATCCCTTCATAGTTAATCACTTTTTTTCTTAGAATTCCCTGTGTTCTACGAACAGACACTCTTCCATTTCTCAACGGGAGTTTGATTTAAGCTGCTGGAGTTGTGAAGAACAAACACAGACTTTCGTTGACACATCTTTTACACATCCAGTTTCTGGGCTTTGAGGGAAGTTCTACATTGTATAAAATTTACATTTGGGAGGCTCCAAACATATTTTCATTATATAAGAACCAGAGGGCTTCTTATTTCATGCAGCTATTCAGAGATGGTGAAGCAAAATAACACATTGTTTTCTTCTTTTGTACAAAGATAAATCATGCAGACCCTGTTGAAAGCCAAGAAAAACAAAAACAAATTGCCAAAGAGCATTCTGTATTATGGAATGAAATTGTGTCCACTCTGTGCTCAGATCCACTAGGAACCGGCTAGACCTGGGATGAATACTAGCTCTGGGTGGATATTGCTGCATGGGAAAGAGAATTTGTCCCCTCAGAGTTCTCAATGGGTATTTCCATATGTCCCATTCATGTACCTTCATGTCCTTACATTAGGGCAAGAGTCTGGTACTGTATGTTCCTCGTTGGCTCTCAGCTGTACCAACTTTGCAATGACAAAAGACAAAGCATTCCTCCAATGCTGTTGTAGAGGTCTTCAGGGCTCCTATGTGTGCCCTTATTTCTGGGTTCATAGTTGTACATTTCTCTTGTTTCATCTAAGGTCATCAGAAAAGGCCAGATGTCTCTATGATCTTTGTAAACTTTACTATCATAGTAACTAAATCCCACAGCCACTTGATCTCTCAACATCCTTCCTGCCACCTGCACTTGATACCTCACAGTGAGGATTTAGGTAACCATGATGCCACCGCAGTCCATGAATGACCCACATTCTCTTCTATGGTATGGACAAGGAATTCATTTCTCTGCTTCTTGGATGTATATACAACCCAATCCCCAATTCTGCTTCAAGAGTCTGTTTTCTGAGCATAAAGTGAACTAATAGAAGTAATAACCGAGTGGTTCAATAATCTCACATAGAATGACAGTAATATATGGCAGATGATAACCATTCCCCTTGTTTCTTTTTATAGGTGGAACCTTTGGCCCCAAGGGATGCAGAACTCACTCTCTTTATTGGTTTCTACTTCTTAACCCAATTACAATGATTATCTGGTGAATTTTCTGTCTTTGCTAATCAATGAGAAGGATTATATCACAGAACTTTTCATACTAAAATATCCAATTTGTCACTCTTTGGCTTCCAACAACTTTCTCTTCCCTTACTTTACCACCAGGAATACAAAGGGCTGCTTTCTTTCCACTTCACTATTAATTAAGCATGTCTTTGGGAGTCTTGCTTTTCACCTGAACAGAATGTTGACATATTTCTTCCAAAAATATGGATATTTTTCCAAAAAGATTCCCAGCATATAGTTCAATGTTTGACACAAAAATCATAACAACATTTTATATATTTGAATGTTTGCTCTGTGCCTCCTATATATTACCTCACTTAATTTTCACAACAGTATCATGTAGTATATTCATTCATATGTCCCTTAGTATGCATAAGGCCTGCATACCCAAATTCATGGATGCTCAAGTATCTGAAATAAAGTAGTATATATGCATATAGCCTGCTACTATGCGTTAGATCTTGATTGTCTTCCAAAGCCTGTGTGGCAAAGGTTTGGTTTTCAGCCCTGTACTATTAGAAAGTGGTAGAATCTTAGAAGTAGGGACTTGGGGGAGGTTGTGTTAGTCAGATTTTTTTCATCGCTATGGTAAAATACATGATCTAACTTAATGGAGAAAAACTTACTTAGCACATGGTTTCCATCATGAAGGGGAGGGCATGGGAAGAAGGAGGCTTTCAGCTCACTGCAGGGACAGGAAATATAGGAAGGAACCAGAATAAGACAGCTACCCTAGGCTTCACTCAACCTACTTTTTACCAACTCTCAATAATATTATGAATCCTTAATGGGATTAATCCATTAATTCAGCCAGAGTCTTTAGGATCCAATCACTTCTTCAGAGCCCATCATCTGGCAGCTGAGCCCCCAGTATACGAGCCTATGGTGGACATTTCATACTCAAAGCATAACAGAGGTGTTCAGGGCATTGGGGGGTATCCATGATGGGGATAAAACTGCTCTAGTCTCTTTTTCTTTTACTTCTCTTCTAAGAGAAGAGCAGTTTTGACCTGCCATAAGTTCCTGTCATGAGGTACCTTCTTGCCTCAGGAATAAAAGTAAAGGGGCTAACAGATCATAAAACCTCTAAAATGGAGTGAAAATAAGCCTATTCTCTTTATAACCACACCATCTCATTTTATGGCTGAGTAACATACATGTGTGTGTGTGTGTGTGTGTGTGTGTGTGTATTTATTTATTTGTCAGTTGTGAGGCCTGAGCTCTGGGCCTGGGCGATGTCCCTCAGCTCTTCAGCTCAAGGTTAGTGTTCTACCACTTAAGCCATAGCACCACTTCTGGCTTTTTTTTGCTTATGTGCTGCTGAGGAATCGAACCCAGGGCCTCATGCATGCAAGGCAAGCACTCTACCACTGAACCACCTTCCCAGCCCTCTTGTATATTTTAACTAATGTCTAGATTACTCGTGACATTGAACACAACATAAACTTCATATAAAACTCCCCAAGCATCATTACTAACCTTTCTATCTTAATGACTCTACCATTGGTGGCATGTACCACCCACAAACTCTGACTAGATTAATTAGAAATAAACTATTTGCTAAAAGGTAAAAGGTGGTCCATAAAATGAAAGTAAGAGTTGATCAGCAAGTGTAGAAAAAACAACAAAATCCAATCAAAAGCATAGAATGAAATAATGAGAATGGATATACAGGCTTTTAGGGCCTCTTTCATTGCAACAAATCAGCTTCAACTATTTTCAGTCCTTGTGTCACTCTACTTTAAGCCTCAGATTCCAGTGAGAGTCTGATTGACATCACTCAGATACCTGGACAGCTCTTGGCCAAGGGAGAGGGGTTGAGGGGGATGAGATGATGATTGACAGTTCCACAAGACTGCATTCCAGAAAAGAAACAAAGAGAATCGCCAAGAGAAGGTTTCATAAGTACTAGACAGGCAAATATGAGATGTCTGCTGCAGACATCTGCTTTAACATGCCTACAATCAGAGGAGCAAGACTTGAACTCATGAAATATTCAAAGGAATTTATTTTAGGGACAATTCCCAAAGAAAAGTCTCAAAATGCTTAGAGCACTATTTCACAAAATAACTTTTAAAAGAAAAGAAAAGCATTTTTAAGGAAAAGCTTTCCAAGACCATCTACTATTATTTATTTATTTTTTACCACATTATTTAGGTGTATACAAATATAAAAACCAGGAGTAAAAGTCTTGGGTTTGGAGCATTCAAGAAAAAGCTACACTAAATTTTAAAACCCACTGCAGACAAATTGGTAAAACCAAAATAATTCAAATGATTTACCTAAGTTTAACTTTACAGGTGATATTTTTTGGAACTGATCTGCTACTCCCAGGGTGAATATATTCCACTTGATACATTGCAAGTATCTCAGAGTTCTGTATCACTATACTGTTGCATGCATTATGATAACTCAATTTTCCCACTTGTTTAGCCCTTCAGTCTACAGAAAACCTTGCAAGGGCAGGGCCAGGTCATTTCTTAGCCTTTATTTGGTGTGCTTTATCTCTGTTATTTTCTTATTAGTCTATAATAATTAAAGTTGAACTATTAGATGCTGAACTGGAAACACTAAAGTAAACAGAGCATAAAAATCCTTGGCAGTCAGATTCCATATTCAAAAAGTAGTGAACCTATTTGCTTCTAATTAATCCTGTTAGAAGCCTATGAGATGTACTTTAGCCCAACACTTGCAGAGGAAAAAAAATCTTGGCAGAACTCAGCTATAGCCCTCATCCAGATCCATAACATGCTGATAGGAAAAAATTTGAGATTATTTTAGAAATGCAAAAGCAAATTTTAAGCATTCTTAATGAGAACTCATGGATATCCAGAAATATATTCTTGGAGTCTCAAAGATCATAACCGACCCTCCCACCCCTGAGTTTGAGAACCGTGGTTTAGAGCAATGGCATTATCCTTAGGATAAATGTGTGGCCTCTTAAGTGGACAGTAGAATCATCTGTGGCTATAAATTCTTAGATATGTCCTTGGCATAAATTTCCATATGCATTCTGATAGTTCTGCATGCCATCAGCTACTAGGAAAAATCCCTGCAGCATCTTGATGATTTGTTCAAGTGGGTGAAAACTCTAGGTTCTAGGGATACATTCATGCATATTTTATTTCCATTAATATGTATACTTGAAACCTGATTTAACTTCATTGTCAGAGACATATGAATTGATTGATGGGTACACACTGGAATTCACACCCCTCTGGTCATAGAATATGTATTATGCAAATACATGCATGTGAATATAATTAACAGATAATAGCTATGTTTTCTGAATAAATGTATACATGGACAGTTTTTCTATCTTGATTTGAAATATTCATGATCCAGAAGGCTAAGTGACATTCTGTTTTATTTAAAAAGATGAACTGAATATTATTGACTGTTCTATGTATTTACTTCCTAAGTGAATTATAAAATATTTTTCAAAACTTTACAGCTGAGCTTCGTAGAATATCATGACATATCTAGGAAAAGGGAGAGATACTTGATAGTTGTAAAGAAATGCTTTCTGTTTCTGAAATGTAAAATGCAAAATGATGTGAAGTTTCACATCAGCCTGTCATGGATTATGTGGGTACCGATTCTTTTGCTAAAAATTAGAAATATTTTGTCATGGGTGGAGCCAGTATCTTCATAATTATGTCTTTAATGTCTACCCATGAACAAATAGCATTGAAAATATATCAATGAAACCTAGATTTCCTGTTACCCATTTGAGAAAAATGATCTTACATTTACTAGCTCCAAATATACATACACTAGTTTAACAGTAAACTAGGTGGGTTGACAGAACTAGTTAGTCTACTTGGTTTATGAATGGGGTCTTCACAAGATCTTCTTAATGCTTAGTTTCATTTGATACACAATATAATTATCCTTAACTTCTACAGTGAGAAAATTTAAAGAATTTGCCCTCAATAGTAGTACATTAAGAGAAAAGTATTCTGTCAGCATTTGATATCTCTGTGTGAAAACTCCCCTGATGATATTGGTCATACTGAAAGAATGCAGGATTGAGCAAGTTTAATTGTTTGCACAATTTTAAATGAGTCAATAGTTGGATTATAACAAAAAAGGAGATTTATGCATCATCCATTTCTTTAAAATGTCACCTTTTATAGCATCAAAATACATGTGTCTATGTATGAAAAAATCCCCTTTTACAGTACTTTATAAGAAAAAAATTAGAAAATTTTAGAAGCAACAGATATATGGCTTAATCTGTTGTTAGCGTTAGTGTGGAGAAAGTGTCCAGTAAAAAGTGTAAGTAGGTTTCTAAATGGCTGTGAGCTAGTTGATGAGCAAGGTGTAATAGGGGGAAAAGGGTAGGCTTTTCCACCAGCCTGTGTTAGGGCTGACTACAGGGTTTAGCATCTACTAACTCTGGGACCTTGGGCACACTACTCTTAACTACTCTGAACTGTTGAGGATTGGAGGTTTAGATTCTTATCTCACTCTCTACTCTCTCATTTTTAGCAAGTCAGGTGACTCCTGAGCTCACTTATCTCCTGTCGAAGGGGAAAATCCATGGTTCTTAATAGGAACAATATGTTCTTCCACGGCTGGAGTGTCTGAAAATGAGTGGTCATTACAAAAAAAATGAGGAACTCAGATGCGAAATGCTGATGATGGAGAAGATAGTCCATTCAACAAAGATCTGCTCCATGCAGAAAAACAACACAGCCCTATTGAGAAACTAGAATCATCTCTGAAGTTCTTACCCAGGCTTACAGTTCATCACTTAATGTCCTTTTTTACAACAACCATTTTGCAAGAACTAAATAATCTAATCTGTGAGTCAGCATAAGGTACACAATTAGATAAATATGAAAAGCAGAGTTGGTTCTCAGGTTGGAACGGAGTGCTCAAGGATACTTTAAGAGCAAGTGAGACAAAAACTTCCTGAGAAACAGTTCCCAAAGTGGTTCATGAGGGAAAGTAAAAAACTAATGTTTCACAATTTCAGTGCTATGAGCTTGGCTCTTCCACCCAATCTACACATCAACCCTGGACACCGTGTTCTGTTTTACCCGGGTTATAGATGATGAGATCTATCCACAGATTTTCCCACTCATCTTTTTCATTTTTAAAATTTTTCTTTAAGTAGTTGTTCAAAAGAGTTGCCATCGGACAGAGCAGTTTATGAATATAGTGTAGTGTCTCTTGATCAATGTCAATCCTTTCAACAGTCTCGGTCACTCCTCCCACCTTCCCCCTTCCCTCACTGAATTTTTACACTATGTATTGATTTTTTTTGCCATTTAACTAAGTAATTTATGTATACTAAGTAACCAGAATAAAACTTGAATTGTGTGTTTCTGAAATGATAAATCAACATAGAGAATGCATGAAAACGCTGAACTTTGTTCTGGATCTCCTCGAATCTGCCTTTAGATCACATACCATCTGTTCTCAGCACTGAGATCTAGGCCACCTAAGGCTCAGTGAGGCTGTATGTTCCAATCACCTTTTTCTGAAATGACCTCATTACAGTGAAATCAACATTCACTGATACCTATTACGAGTCAGATATGATGCCATGTGTGATTAAAAACAAATGCAATTACAAAGCCAATCCCTAGACTCGGGAGGAAATATGCACAGGAATCTAGTCACAAGTTCCTTGTAAATTCTAGCAGTAAACCTTTACTGATACACATGTCTGGCAAGCCTGAGATTTTTTTGGATTCTAGTAAGCCCAAGTCACTCCTGGTAGACATATTCAGAAAAGGAAGAATGGGTGTAGAAATAGGAGGGTTGAAGCTGCGCATTGGTGGCTCATACAAGTTATCCTACCTACTCAGGAGGCTGAGATCTGAGCATCATGGTTCAAAACCAGCTCGGGCAGGGAGACTTATCTCAAATTAATTACCAAAAAGCCAGAAGTGGAGCTGTAGCTCAAAGTGATAAAATACTAGCCTTGAGTGAAAAAGCCCAGGGACAGTGCTTAGGCCCTGAGTTCAAGCCCCAGGACTGGTACCAAAAAAAAGGAGAAGAGGAAAAGGAAAAAAAGAAGAAGGAACTGGAGGAGGGGAAGGGGGAGGAGGGAGAGGAAGGAGGGGGAGAAGTAGGAGGAAAGGAAAGAAAGAAAGAGAGAGAGAGAGAGAGAGTGTCATGGAGGATTTCAGCAATTGTGCTCAGGAGGACAAAGGAAGCTGGGAGAAGCCTACTTCCTTACAGTTGTATTCTGGGTTTGAACAGAGGAAAGGAAGTAGGTAGGTCATACATACGAGGGTCCAACAGCCAAATCCACACAGTGAGTGACATAAAGATGCCACAAGTATAACTCTGTGGCATATCTTCAAATCAACACTCTTTTTAAAAAATAGTTCATCCTAAGCCGGGCGCTGGTGGCTCACGCCTGTAATCCAAGCTACTCAGGAGGCTGAGATCTGAGGATCATGGTTCAAAGCCAGCCCGGGCAGGAAAGACTGTGAGACTCTTATCTCCAATAAACCACCAGAAAACCGGAAGTGGTGCTGTGGCTCAAGTGGTAGAGCGCTCGCCTTGAGCTGAAGAGCTGAGGGACAGTGCCCAAACCCAGAGTTCAAGCCCCACGACCGACAAAAAAAAAAAAAAATAGTTCATCCTATATTTTGTGGGACTAGGGTCCTTTTGATAATTTACATATACACAATTTCCTCCCTCCTTCCTGAAAATTTTAGTCCTAAAGCTGCCAAGTGAAACAGTAAGAGAGGTGTCCACACCAGATGGGGATAGAGCTGTGATACCCAGAGCAGCCGGCCAGGACCCAGCAAGAACCCAGTGTCAACTAGAGACAGTGCAGTGTGCAACGTGAAGGGAGGGTGTCCCTACAGGGGAGGTACCTAGTGGAATGTTGAAGTCACAATGGGAAGATGTCTTTATGCACAGGCAGCCTAGTGAGGGTGTCTGTGCACCCTAGGAGGAGAGTATCTGTGGGAGGAAGGGCAGATTGGCTACATATGGAGTATTTCATCAAATGAAATAAAGAAAGAAAATGAAGAAAATGGGGACGGGGTTTGCCATGTTGAGAAGATGCACAGATAAGGAAAAGAATGAACAAACCCATAGTGTTGAATAAGAATTTGAGCTACTGTATGGAGTCACATTTTTAATAATCATATATGGAAATAAATACAGATGTAGTATGGATTTGCAAACAGATGCATACAAACATAGGCACATAGAAAGTGAATCAATTGCCTAAAAGTATGTAAAATGGCCACTTCCAATAGCAATGTGTGCTCATAATGTCCCCAGATCTTGACCTCTAAATACCATTTTCCACTTAAATGAACCAAGGCTCACATGAAAGATATTGGTGGAAGATGATATGAAAGAGCAACTTGAAGAATCCTTATAGTGAAGGAAATTTTCTATTCCTTCACTGTATCAGGGCCAATATTTCAATTGTGATGTTGCACTATAATTTTGCAAGGTGTTCCTTCCAGGGGAAACTGAGTAACACAGAATCTATTATTTCTAACTGCATGCAAAAACAAAGCGATCTCAAAATAAAAGTTTAAATTAAGAAAGAAACCAGGATGCCTTGGGAAAATGGCTCATTTCAGGGCCATTACATGATAAACTCTATGCATCACAAGCCACAAAACAAGATACGTTGGAAGAATAGGGAGGGGCATGCCAAAAAGATGCTGAAGCCACTGGCTGGCTTCAATGGGCTGACCCCTGAAAGATGAGTAATGATAGTAGGAGATTATACTATAGATATCAGCCCATGTTCCAGCCCATACACATATTAATAAAACAATCAATGGATTGTAAGTTTAATGAAGTACAGGATATTTACATAGTTTCAAAATCTCTTCCCACAAAATACTTATTACATAAAAAGAGAAAAAGAGAAGCTGGTACTTGTAACTTTTCTGTATTTATGATTTTATACGTATCTCATCTAGAAACACCAATACCATTCTATCCAGCAGAATAAATGGTCTGAAAAACATTCAACAAAACATTTCCAGTTCTGTTATTTCTCTCCTTTTGGAATGTGCTCATGTTGGCCAACTGTTGGGAGAGTTATTAATAATAATAAATCATTTCTAAGAAAGTTGCGTATGCCGTGCTTTTCTTGGTTTCAGAATTCCAGTTGTGTGAGACCTTTGACTTTTCAGTCAATTGGATCAGACAGCAAGTGGGCATTGCAAAAATCTTTAGGAAACACAGCTTGGCATTCAAGCTTTTTTTTTTTTTTGGTCAGACGTGGGGCTTGAACTCTGGGCCTACGTGCTGTCCCTGAGCTTTTTAGCTCAAGGTGAGTACTCTACCACTTGAGCCACAGCACAACTTCTGGCTTTTTTCTTTTGCTTATATGGTGCTGAGGAATCGAACCCAGGCCCTCAGGCATGCAAGGCAATCACTCTTCCACTGAGCCACCTTCCCAGCCCTTACATTGTTATTTTTAAGATATTTAAAATTCCATGGATACATCAGAATTACTATTATCAAACAAAAATAATAAATGTTGGCAAGAAATTTATAACAAGGGAAACTTTAATGGAATGTTGGTGAGATTATAAATAACTACTGCTAATATGAAAATTAGTATGGAGGTTTCTTAAAAAACTAACACATAAGCCAAAGAGTTATATGTACTCCAAATTTATAATTGCCAAGACAGACAATCAACCATGGTGTTCATCAACTACTAAATCAATAAAGAAAATGTGGTGTGTATATACAACATGGAATATTATTCAGCCATGTCAAAGAACTAAACATTATTTGTAGCCACATGGATAAGTTTGGGGCATTATGTTAAGTGAAATAAAGTAGGGACAGAAATTCAAATACCATATAATCATTGAAGTAGGGAGTAGAAGAGTGGTAACTAAAGGCTGAGAAAAGTAGACAGTGAAAGACATGGGAAAAATTGGTTATCAGATATAAAAGTACAGTTAAACAGGAAGAATATTTTCTAGCTAAAAATACCATATTGTGTTAACTATTGTTAACAATAATGCATTGTATACTTCAAAATAGCTAGAAATGTTCCTGGTACAAGAAATATAACTGTTTAAAGTGATGGATATGCTAAATACCTTGTAATTTTTCATTACATATTGTATATGTAGAGTGCTAGCCTTGAGCTAAAGAGCTGCGGGACAGCACCCAGGCCCAGAGTTCAGGCCCCACGACTGAAAAAAAAATGCTACACTCTAGATCCAATAATTATGCAGAATTATTATATGTTCATTTTTAAAAACGTGAATGCAATGGCTAACCCTCTCAGAGCTGTGTATGGCTGAGCATTAAAGACACTTATCCTAAGGGAACTGCATCTGCCAGAGAAAGAGACAACATCAAATTTTGCGGAGAAGAATCTATGACTGGATGGCATCGTTGAATGTGTTATATTTACAGCTATAACATAGCAGACAAAAAGATTGTGTAAGACTTTCATGTGTCCCATCAACTCCACAAAGTCTTTTGTTTTTGTTTTTCAACTGTACATTATCCTACCCTGTAGGGTGCCAGGAACCTCATTCTGGAAGTGTTGGAAAGCTGGAGAAAAATACGTGACACATGCTGAGTAAAAGTACAAAGTATGGAAGGACTAGATCACATTTTTTAAAATGATAGTTACTTTTAATTTTGCCTGTAACATTTTGTATAAGGCAGATATGTGGAACTGGAAAAGTTGGAGTCTCATATTATTTGGATACAGTTGCTTTCATTATTCAATATGATCATAGTGAAGAGATAATTCTGTATACATTAAAGCTTTTTAATAAACATACTTTCCATCTAGTTCCACAGAGAAAATTAATGTCTGCTGCATAGAAGTCCCAAGGGAGAAAATTCTGAAAAGTAGACTTTATCCGATTAAAGCATGCTGTGATTATCATACTAGAGAGACTTTTGGTAAGAATTAATTTAACATAAAGATTCTTATTCACTTTCCAGGCAGAATTTTGTTTAAGAGAAAATTCATTCTTACTGTTGTTTAGGAAGACAAGCATGCAATTACTACTTATATATTACTTATTTAATAACTGAATATTTGTGTGCTGTGGTAACAGTGTTTTTACTTAGGACCTCACCTTCACCCCATGTGATTACTCAGCTGGCATGCTACCACTTGAGCCATGACTCCAGCGCAGCCTTTTGCTGGAGACAAAAATCTTATCTTTGATCCTCTAGATCTCAACCTCTTGAACAGTTAGAATTACAGATGGGAGCCACCAGTACCAGGCTTAATTATTAAAGAGCTTGAACTTTAGATGATAAATTAGTTTTTTAAGTCAGGATACAGTGCTGGCAGGGGGAAAGAAAATGCTTGATCAGAAAACAGAGCTAATATAAGAAAGGCAGGGCTAAGAAAGAATGGTTTGAACTAAAGAACTCCCACCTTGTCCAAACTAAAGCATGCCAACAGCATGCCCCAATTCCTGCAAGAAGTCATATACAACCATTGAGAAATGATTATAGTTGGTTGGAGCTAATCAATGAGTTGTTTGGTTTACTTTCCCTGCTAGAAATGGGGAGAAATGCTCTTTGTTATAACTTGGCTCTCAACTTTATTCTACTTGGAGTACATGTACTGCCTTATTTTGGAATCTGAGGCATGACTTCCTATTCTACCCCTGAAGGCTTTCTACTATATCAACCCTCCTAGGATCCTACCCTTAGACCCAAGAGGGTCCTCCCAGGCCTTGCTTCAAGCTGAACCTTTAGCTTGGTGTGACTTCTACCTATGTTCTCTCATCTGGACTGGAATGCTGGATCTCTCCCTTTGGCCTATACCCTGATCTTTGTCTGTTTTTCCATCTTGGCTGACTTCTCAGACTTTGGCCTGAATTAACCTGGCAGCCAGGTCTTATGTTAGCTTTCAGATCTGTCATTTATAAGCAGCATTCCTAGCTAATTCTTATCCCTACTTCATCATCTTCAAATTAAAGGGAAATTCTTTCTCTTCTATAATCTGAATAGAAGAGTAGTTGCAGAGAATCAACCACCTATTCCAGTGTCAGGAACCATGTTGACAGCTCTGCATGTCTTATTTCATTTGAAAAGGTCATGGGGTAGAGAGTCAGGCATGGTGAAGCAACATATAATCCTGGAACTAAGGAAGCTGAGGCAGGAGGATTAAGGCTTGAGGCTAGCTTTGGTTACACAGTGAGTCCCTTTCTCAAAAAATAAACCCCCCCCAAAATGATCTGAGTAGTGGTGGTGGTTCAAATCTGTAATCTTAGCTACTTGAGCGGCAAAGATTGAGGGATCATAGCCAGCCAGGCAAAAATAAGTTTATAAAATTCCATCTCAACCAATGGCTGGGCAGAGTAGCATATAACATTATCCTGGCTATAATGAAGAGTACAATTATCTGAAGACTGTGGTGTATACCTGTCAACCCCAGTCACTGGGGGAAGCACCAGGAGGAGGATCACAGCTGAAGCCAGCCTAGGCTTCAACATAAAAAGGGTATGGAGGTATGGCTCTAGTGGTAGAGTATCTACCTTGCAAGTGTGGGACTCTGAGTTCAATCCCCAATACTGCCCCAAACAACAACATAAAGATACCAACGTAGGTCACAGTTTGTCCTATCAGTGCTCTGGGCCTCTTCAGGGAAACACATATTCTTTCTTTCAGAGGACTGTTTCCTGTAACCCTCCTATGGCCATGTTGATAGAGTGGGTGTGGCTAAACACTACTCTCTACTCTCTCAGCTGATGGATGAGGAAACCCCCTACCTACCTCTCCGCACAAGACTGAGAACATGACCTCATGTTGGGAATACTCATTTTCCTGCTCCATGGTGGTTTTAATAAACTTTGAGGGAGGAGCCCTTTCTCGGAAAGGAGGTGAAAAGACTAGGACTCCAGATCTCATAGGGAAAGCTGCTTGAAAAGAATGAAACAGCCCAAGGGCGTAAGAGTCATACCAGGAAAATGAACTTTGACAGCACTTAAGTCCCTGGAGAAACACAAGGTTGGTGTGTGGATTCAGAGTTGGGAGCTTAGGTAACCTTGAGAAACATAACCTCTGTCAACCTGAGTTTCCTCTGTTGTAAAAAGAAGATAATAATAGCAACAAACTCAGAGATGTTGTGGAGACTGAATGAATGAATGCATTTCAAGCATGTTGAACAATGCCAGGCACAGGGTCATCTCCCAATAAATATTAACTAGCCTAAGCGGCTCCAGTTGTTCAGGAAGCTATTTCCACCCTTGTCCTGCCTTCGATTATGTTACCAGAGCAAATGGTTTTCTACTTTTTGCCTGAGCTAGTGTTGACTTCAATTACTTGAATTCTAGAGAGTCCTGAGAAACATGGTCATTGTTTTCCTAAGTTTCTAAATCCCATAAGATGGTCTCTTAAAAGCAAAAGCATTATTGGGTAAGTTGTATAATATTTAACTATCCATTGCCCTTTAATGATTATATATTTTTAACATATTAAAGGCTCTGAAAAACTCTACAGTAAAGCCAGTTCAACTTTAGTCAAGTTAGCAGTTTCAAGCATATATTTGGGTTGATCGTGGATCTTGAACTCTGGGCCTGAGCGCTGTCCCTGAGCTCTTCAGCTCAAGGTGAGCACTCTACCACTTGAGCCACAGCGCCACTTCTGGTTTTCTGGTGGTTTATTGAAGATAAGAGTCTCACAGATGTTCCTTGCCCAGGCTGGCTTTGAATTGCCATCCTCAGATCTCAGCCTCCTGAGTGGCTAGGATTATAGGTGTGAGCCACCGGTGCCTGACTTCCGAACATATTTAACAGGAGTTCCCTTTTCCCTTGTGATCATATTTCCTATAATGTTCTACAGAGTATATGTTGATGATAAGCAGAATATCCAAGTAAGAAAACTGAGGATTCTTCTGAGCCACAAGGTGAGCTCACACCTGTTTTTCTGTAAGATATGTTCAATGACTCTGCACAGTACATGTATATATACATATATATACTTATTTATACATCTATGTGTATATATATCACTGATTACTTTAAAAAGTGTGTACTAAACCCCACTGATTTTCAGTTTTCTTTTTCCTTTTATGTCTTATTTTCCAAGATGACACAGATTTATTTGCTTGCCCTTAGAGATTCACATATAGTATTCAAAAATAAGTGGCAGAATTAAAGTATTTAAAAACAAGTTTGAATAAAATTATCTGAGTCATGCAATGGTCTCTTTGATGAAAAAAGGTTTTTTTTAAAGGGTAGCTTTCAGAATAGTCAATGCATATCTTATGAAACTAGGAAAACTGAGAGGAGGGGTTGAGTTGGGAGGGATGGGGAGAATGTTGAAAGAGGTGAATTGATCAAGATGCATTGTGCTTATAAATTGACTTGTTGATTGGCAGCCCTTTATAAAACTAAAGATAATAAAAATATAATTAAGATAAAAAACCCAAAGACAACTTTCCTTTTCTTGTCGCTACAGACAACTGGGAGATGTTTCCATTTTCATTCACAGTGTCAGATACCTTTGCCTTTACTTGTAAGATGGACAATTATTGCACAAGTTGTTTCCATGTCCCTCTGGGACAAATAGTAAGTTTTGATTAGCCAAAGCTGTGTCTCAGCTTTAGGTCAGAGACTGGGCAGTGTATATGACTACTGATGATGGTGATGATGATGATGATAATGATTGTTAATTGATTATTGATTATTGGGTCCAAGATTTGTCAAAGAACACTTCTGGACCAAGAGAAAGACCTACTTTTCTCTTGGCAGTCTTACAATCTAAATTAGACTATGTTGTATAACAGTATTAGGCATCTGATATGGGACTTGCCAAATTTCATGGCTTCAGACTCACGGAATGCACATCCCTGTTCCAGGGAGGCTAAATATTTTTCCAAATCAGTAGATAAAACAAACTCCCTGACCTCAACTTACTTCCTGGCGCCTGGACTCCTGAGTAGCTGATGAGGAGTGTCTGTCTGCTATCAAGTGACAGGACACATTCAGACTGGCTCCTGCATTCAGGACCATGTGGTACCTGATCCCATCTGTCTCCATCTTCAGAACGAAGATTTTGGCCACAACTTAAAGATCCGCGTCCAGAAGGCACTGGGCCAAGGTAAGATACTATTAAATGCCATTGAATCAGCCTAGAAGGGCAACTGTGGCTTCTTAGTGCATGAGGCAATGTGCTGGAGCTGGAGGCCTGTGAAAACCAGTGATCATAGTGCCCAAGCAATTGCGTCTCTAAGTGTCATAGCTGAAATGGAGAGACAACTACAATAGTCTTAAGTAAGCACAATGCACAGATTTTAGGCTCTACAGCCCTGAACAAGTAGAGAGTTGATCCATCAATGGGAACATGACACCTCTGACCCAAGGACTTGTGCAGAGGGCACTTGGACTATTAGACAATGACTTCTACTATGTAGTAAACACTGCCACCTTACAGATAGGACAAGAAGTATCTTAGCTTGGAAGACTTGAAAGAATGTTAAATGGAGGGAAAGTTTTTCCTTGGGTGGACTAAGAGATGAATAAATTCATAGCAGAAGGGAAATGACAGATATATGAAGGTATTATAGAGTGATATAGATAGGAAAAATTCATTTCCTAACATTACAAAGTCCCGTGTATCTTTCTTTCAGTAGAGGATCAAGATTAGTTAGGCACTACATTAGAGCCTTCCTATCTTCTTCAGTTCGCTTTCCAGAACGAAAAGATTCTGCTATTTGACACTTTTGTATTTTCACCAATGAGCACAAGCATGTTTTTCTCCCCACTTTCTCCTCTTCCTGCCCCATCCTCTGAGAATAAATCACATTAACCCAAGAAGCCTGAATTCCTGTTTCTCATTTTTACAGTCATCTAAATACAGTAACCTTCTTTCTGATCATCTCTCACTGAAACCAGAGCTGTACACAGCCTTGTTTTTCCCTTCAAGTCCTACTTTAGTCTGTAAATTTCCCAGGAGCTCACACAAGCCCAATTCATTCCAACAGCCACCTATCTCCCCAAAGCTGCTAAGTGGAACTACCCTCTGAGGCTCTTCTGGGAGTTACCTATCCCCATGATGGGATTGACTATAAACTCTTTGAAATTAAGGTACCATTCTTCCACATCCTTCAGAGCTTTTCAGGTGCCCTGCTATACATACAGATGGTCCTTGATGGACACCTGTTTTGTGAAGACACTTGTTTTAATCCCAGGACATCAACAAATTAAGGACGTTTTGCTAAGAGATTTCCTCATACGTTCTACTCAAAATTAGAAATAAGAAAATTAAACATTTTCGACGAAAAATGTAAGAGAGTTCATCTCTGCGCGTTTTCTTATTGTTTGAAAACAAAAATGACAAAGCAAAAAGGGCTATGCATGGTGGTACAGGCCTATAATCCTATATACAAGAAATGGGAGGGAATCCTACTGCATTGTTGGTGGGAATGTAAACTTGTTCAACCACTTTGGAAAGCAGTTTGGAGGTTCCGCAAAAGACTACACATAGAGGTCCCCTATGATCCAGCAATCCCACTTTTAGGCATTTACTCAAATGATCACAAACAAGGCAATGTTAAAGCTACCAGCACAACCATTTTTATAGCAACATTGTTCACCATAGCTAAGATATGGAAACAACCCAGATGCCCCTCAGTAGATGAATGGATCAAGAAAATGTGGTATATATATAACGGAATTCTATGCCTCCATCAGAAAGAATGACACTGCCTCATTTGTTAGAAAACGGAAAGACCTGGAAAAAATTATATTAAGTAAAGTGAATCAGACTCAAAGAAACATAGGTCCCATGGTTACCCTTAGCTGCAGTAACTAATATATGTCTAGGACAAGCAGAAGAGGTCAAAAGCTATGCTCATAAGGCCATATAACCTAATGTTATGTGAAATGAACCCCAAGATAAGGACACAAGAGATTTTATCTTTCTTGTTCTTGTTAATGTGATTTTTTTTGGTTTCTTTGTATGTTCTTCCCCCATGATATAACCTTTGTCACTGTATTTGATTCTGGTGTCCTGCATCTTGAATATACATTTTTCTAATTTGGGGAGGGGAAGGGAAATAACAAAATGCTGAAATAAGGATACAGGATGATCCATTGTAACAATGAGATGATAAGACACTATGCTGAAAACGAACTTTACAACTTTGCAGGGGTGGGGGGGTGGGCGTGGGGGGGTGGGCCTCAGAGGGAGGAGTAGGAGAGGTGGGGAGGAAAGGGGCAAAACAAAGGAGGGGGTAAAATTGCTTGATAGGAAATGGACTCATTACCTTGCTCAGGTAAATGTAACTCCTCTGTACAGTATCTTTACAATAAAAAAAATTTTTTTAAAGAAATGGGAGGGTGGGGGGTCAAAGCCAGTTCAAGCAAAGCAAAATAAATCATTGTAAACAAAAAACATGACTTAGATCCTATCTGGAAAACATGACACATGCCTGTAATACCAGCTATAGTGGCTGAAGCAGGAAGATCTCAGTGAAAGGCTGGGTCTGGGCAAAAGCATGAGGCCCTATCTGAAAACCAAACTAAAGCAAAAAGGGCTCAAGTGGTAAAACACTTGGAGTTCATATCTAGTGTTGCCACAAAATGAAAGAAGGAAGGAAGGAAGAAAATCTGTCAACATGGTCCTGTTGGAAAGTAGAAAATGTTGCCAAACTCTGAACTCAGAGAAACTAGGTGTCTGTTGCTTGATTTTAATTTCACTCAATTCCACACAATTTTGTACACTTTCCTGTGAATCATTTTCAAACAAATCTCAACAGTATAGTAGTCTCTAAATAAGAGCACTTTGAGCCCCATGTTACTGATATTATTTTAAATTGCCAAAAAATACTTACTTCCCTAAATTGCTTGTAGTAGTTCTTGGAGAAAAAGTCACAAGTAATAGTCACAAAGTTGATAGTTTGAAGGAAAACATCATTTCCAAGCATTTATTTTAAAATCAAACAAATCTACTAGAATACAAGTCAAGAAGTCTGGTATTAACAGCTCATTATGTGGTACATATCTGTAATCCCAGCAATCAGGCAGTGGAGAAAAGAGGATCTTGAGGATTTTTTGAGAACTTGTCTTGAAAAGAAAAAGGAAAAGAGAGAAAGAAGAGAAAGAAAAGGAAATAAGAAAAAATAAGTTTGGTGTTGTTAACTAGCTATGTAAATACTGTCATTTGATTTGTCTAAATAGTTTTCCTAAAAATTAAAATTAACTGACATGACTGAGAATATGATTTGTAAGGTCTTACTCAACTGCCAGATACCTTGGCATTTAAAGCAAGTTTCAATAGCAACATCTGTGACCAGGGTGACATCTGGTGGCTTTTCAATTTATTTACATCCAGGAAAATCAGTTCAAAAGTCCCCATTAGCCTGGCGCCTGTGGCTCAGGCCTATAATCCTAGCTACTCAGGAGGCTGAGATTTGAGGGTCATGGTTCAAAGCCAGCCTGGTCAGGAAAGTCCATGAAACTCTTTTGTTGTTGTTGTTGTTGGTCGTGAGTCTTAAACTCTTGGCCTGGGCACTGTTTGTGAGCTCTTCAGTTCAAGGTGAGTGCCCTACCACTTGAGCCACTACACCACTTCCATTTTTCTGGTGGTTTATTGGAGATAAGAGTCTCACGGACTTTCCTGCCTGGGCTGGCTTTGAACTGTGATCCTCAGATCTCAGCCTCTCGAGTAGCTAGGATTACAGGTGTGAGCCACTGGCACAGGCTTCCGTGAGACTCTTATCTCCAATAAACTACCAGAAAACCGGAAGTGATGCTATGGCTCAAGTGGTAGAGCACTAGCCTTGAGCTGAAGAGCTCAGGGACAGCACGTAGGCCCAACGTTCAAGCCCCATGACCGACAAAAATGAAAAAAAAAGTCCCCATTGATCACAACAGTTTCATTTCTGCAAATATGTATAATTTTAAAATATAGGACTCTAGGGCTGAAAGGATGGCTCAGTGGTAGAGCGCTTGCCTTGCATGCCTGAGGCCCTGGGTTCGATTCCTCAGCACCACATAAGCAAAAAGAAAAAAGCTGGAAGTGGCACTGTGGCTCAAGTGGTAGA